>NC_092583.1:9398763-9739388 GCF_037975245.1 Apostichopus japonicus
ATCATAAAGATATTGTCAATGAACGTAACCACGTGTGTGGTTTCAAGTTTTGTCGAGATAAAAATTCTTTCTCGAGGTTTCCCGTAAAGATGTTGGCAAAAGACGGTGCCAGTTTGGTACCCATTGCGGTGCCATATCTAATCACGGATGGCTGTTGCTGCACCCTCTCCAAAAATTCCCAATTTTTTTATGATTGAAACACCATAAAATTAGCATATTCTCATCATGTCAGTAGCATTGCTTTACAATTGGCTGATTTATGATACTTTGAAATTCCGCAATTTGTCGCCATCGTGGCATTTTGGCATTTTCGTGACTTTTGAGGTCTCATTTCTCAGCAATTAAGCATCCTACTACCTTTTTATTACAGTTGCCTGTAGAGTCTATCCCATAGAACAGGAATGTAAAAAAATTAGGCTACGAAAACATTGTCTTGTGGAGTTAGGTTAAATTAAAAGTGTCAAAATATATTAGATTTTTGTATTTTTCACCCAAAAAAAGTGCTATTTTTAAAGTCTTTTAATTAAATGAACTAAACCAAATAGTATTTGTTTATATGACATTAAAAACTGAACAGTATTGAATTGAATGACCTTGAAGTACAATACCCAGGCTCAAAACATATGGAACATCAAAACAGGCAAAAACGTTTTTTTGTAAAAATCCCAAATCTTGAGGAATTTTTTATTTTAAAATAAGGCAAAACAGACTCCTGATTTTTTTTGTACAAACAGGGTGGTACTATATCTCTTCCAGAAAAAATAATCAGATTGTTTTCAACATGACGCGTTTTGAGTTATTGGCTGTCAAAGACGACCTTTTTGTACATCGGAGCAACTTAACATCCTCATAAATTAATATTGAGAAAAGCTAGAACCCTGAAATTTGTTTAGGTGTAAGAACTTTATATTTATAATTAAAGTATAAAACCCTGACAGCTCTAACATTGTTTCTTTGGTAAACAATTGGCATCAAAACCCCTTCCTCATGCTGAATCGCGACTAAATGTTTAGAATCGTATAAGGATCATCAAAAAATGATAAGTTCTGTAGTATACTGTATGTTACCCACCCCATCTCCTGAATTCGAGAAAGAAGAGGCTGACAGATATTAGGCTGACGGACGTAATAGCGACGGTTTATCCTACGCGATAAGATTCGAACATATATGCATTTACAAACAAAATATTAGAACTACAGCTTAATTTATCCTTAGAGTTCCCGACATAGAGCACTATATGCATCATGAATATTACACCATTATGTTCCTTTAAACCTGCCTGTATATAGTAACACTAGTCCCCAACTCCTAGTTTATGAGTGCTATAGGCCTAGTTCCTTATTACCTAAACAGAAAAACCTGTAACAATTTACTGGTTCCCTTTGTGTCTGAAAACAATACATGTCCTAAAACTTCTAACAGAATGACAGTAAAATTATACAAGTTCCCTAGTTATATTGAATAACATTGTACACAAACCTGTCTCGCCCTATAGCGGCAGCCTACACGAAACATTACAGAAGATTCAACAATATAATACACAACTTGTGGTAGCCATAGCAACCCGCACTGAAAGCTTACAAACATAACCGAAACCCACGCTTATATGCTCACACTGTAAGGACATTATATATATATATGTATATTTATATACATGACTATGTTTGATATTTCATTTAAGTAAGTTAAAACATTACCTGAATTGAAGAAAGAAGAGGGTGACAGATATTAAGCTGACGGAAATAATAGCGACGGTTTATTGTCGGCGATAAGACATCGTGACCAGAGCCCCACATGGATTCTGGCTACTAAATGCAATCATTGACAATGCGTAATTCGCAAAAGCAGCACACACAAGTGAAAAAGAAAGTAGATGCGCGAATATTTTTTAAGGGGCTAAAAATCGCCCAACTGTCACATGTATTAGTTTGAAAAAAAATCTCATATTGTGCAATGGATAGATATAGATAGATAGATATACATTGACGCAGTGCGGTTTCGCAGAACTGGATCTTTGAACGTAATATTTGCTTGTTTCCGTTGCCACGGGCACGAATGGCCATTGGAGGTAGTTGAGGTTATTTGTAATGTCATTACAGTTCAGATATTAGTATGGTGAAATCAATAGAACTATCTTACAAATGTAACAAAAACATTCATGTAGACACTCTTTAAAACTGAAACTTGGGAAAACGTCAAATTCAGATCTTGACAAGCGTAAAAATGCACTTACAATGACGTTTGCATGTGCTTCGGCAGTAATCGGTACGTACGGCTTCCGCAGAAGCTTATGGTTCGCCTAAAAAGGACGTTAAATGTGTTTTAGGGCCCATGCACGAAAAATGGGTGGGTTTTATTTCTAGCATATCTTCTAGCTATTTTCTTAGTATTGCTTAAACAGTAACCTTCTGGTAAGCTGGGTTAAGCGATATATGTGTTTATCTGTACGATCAGAGATAACGTAATGTCGAATTTAGAAGAGGTTGGTCTACCAGATGATGAAAAGATTCAAAGGTTCCCAGGAATGAAGCTAATTCTTGGTTCATAATCTCATTCGCCATCTCTCTGACTGGGCGTCAGCTGTATCGGTCCTTTAATTTCACACAGGCCTCTGTCATTTATATATGTACAATCGTATATACATATACATATATAAAGATTGCATTCTACATCTACAACTGTACGTGAGTATGTCTTCATAACGCTATTCTTTTGAGTAAATAATATAATACGTGTACCGACAGAGAATATAACTAATAGATATTTTCATGGCAATGTTATGATCATGAAATGTTAAGTGATCTCTGTAAAAGTACGTTTCTAATAACATAATAGCAACTTTATGAAGATTTCTGAGGTCATTTTGTGCGAAAGTTTCCTGATGCTATTTGTTACTAAAAATATCGTCATATCGCAATCCAGTAGCTTGACTAAGTCAATTTGTCATTTCAAATCATGAAGTTCAAGTCAAACACAATCCTCAACTTGCTTTCTACATATACGGGTGTATGCTATTTGGAAGAGAGAAGGGGGAGGGGGTGGGGGAAGTGTCAGGGGAGATAAATGGTTGAGAAATTAGTCGAATTCATTCATTGCTTCACTTGATGAAGAAATTTTTCTTTTATTTCCACTGTAATATTATCTACTGAACGTAAATTGGGCAAGAAATCGAAGCTGATAATATCTGTCTAGTAATAAGTCTTTGATATGATTGATTGCCAATAAATCAATAATTAAAGGGGGAAATGTAGCCTATTGTAAATGAATAAGTTATTAACATATTCCCCTTCTGCGACGAAATCAGCTAAATATGAATTCCAAATGGTGTATACGACAACTAAACATGTCACATCTAAATAGGTATGGCCCTGACCTAAATCACTAATTTGGATTCGTGTCATATATGCTTTATATTTTACCTTCTATTTTGCTTTCAAATAGATTATGGACTTTCTTGTCATCTACGACGTCTTACTTCTCACAGGATCTTTTATTTGTAATAGCGCACCCAACCCTATTGATCCAACAGTTAGGAAATACATAGTTGAAATCAAAGTAAGTGATGCAGCTATAATGTTTTATCAATTGATTTAACAAAAGTATTCATTTTACGAAATCTGGAACAAAAACTCCAAATAGGTTAGACCTTGGAAGTTTAATAACATAAGTGAATGGTTTATGTGTGTTTAGATGAAATGTGTGTCAAATAAGCACCGCATCATGTTACTAGATTGATCATTACTTGCAATCGATATAACATTGTTTATTTAAAAGAGGATAGACGTATACTTCACACGCAGACACGCGCGCACAACCAGCTGTAGTGTTTTACATTCAGAGCAAGGACCCCATTGTTTTTTCCATTGTTCAAATCCACCCCCTTAACAATAGAATTCTTGCGAGTACGCGGTGAATAGCTAGAAATCACATCCGAGGACCTGGAATAATTTTGTTCAAGTCCTCAGTCAGAATACAATAGAAACGCACGTGCACGCACACATGCATATACACAAAAGGTGTTCTTCGCACTTGTATAACCAAGCTAAGGTAACTATAGGTTGAGTTGTAGCTGAGATCACTATATGATCAGGGATCTCTTATATTGACAATACTTACTACATGGCTTGGTATAAACTATAAACTGGTTCCATGTTGCATATAGTAGAGTGTTATAATGCATATTCCCCTTTTTGCTACTTGAACTGTATAAATACTGTCGTTAATTTTTCTAATTAGTTTTCCAATTAAAAGGTCACTTGCAAATTTTAGATTTATTTTTTGTAACCCTACATCACCAAAGCGTTTGACATTAAGTGATGCAATATACCAGAAAGGATGTAACCTAATTGGGTAAATGTGTATTGGTGTAAAATTTATCAATCGAAACTATACATATATTAAAACGCTGGTATTCTATATTATCATTTTAAAAAAATATTGAGATTTACAAGTTATGTAAAATTGGTCGAACCGTCGTCTTCTTCGAACTCTGCCTCTTATCTCTCCGATTATATTATACTAATGGTTATCACTTTTTCGCCTTCGACAGAATTCCAAAGACACCAGCCAAGCTGTTAAGCTTTTGGAAAATTTCACAAAAGACAAAGATTTCCGACCGGTTAATTCTTATGGTCTAATACTCAATGGATTTTCTACGGAAATGTCAGACGACGGATTGAAAATGGTAAATATATTTTGCTAGTTTTTTTATATGGCTTTATAAAAAAATATAAAAATTGCATTATGATTACATGTTAATCAATAAAAACATATTAAACACTCGTTACGAAATAAATGACAATCGATAAAGTCCGATTCATAATTGCCGCGAAAATGAGACGTAGATATACATAATATTACATAAGCATAATCAAGACTGGATTTATTTTGTAATATGCATGCTGTAGTCGATAGCTACTTAGGGAAAATACCTGTTTTCTTATCTACTTTGAGAACTATATTTTGGTTTACTTCATTATAATTTTTATTCATTATCATTTTATTCATCATAATTACCACCATTATAGTTATTCATAGACTTATTCATATTATTCATATAATACAATTTAAATTTTTATAAATTTACATAATTTATAATTAACATATTTTACATAATTTTTTAAGTTACATCATTTACATACATCATATTACAATCGATATAAATACAAATATTGATATAATAATTCATATAATTATTCATTATAATTTTATTCACATCTTAAAAACAAACTTTTGTAAGCTTAGCCTATCCAATAGATAAGTCGATCTGTGATGAGCTTAAGAAGATGTTTTATATGAAATTGTAAGTTATTAATTAAATATTTAACTTATTGTTATGTTCTTTAAAGAAAAATTCTACGTTTTAGTCTCACAGTCCGAAATCTATGTTGCGCAACGTAAAAGTGGTTAGGGTAAAAAGTTAGGTGGGTCGCGAGGTTTTTCCAGGGGTCGAATTAATTCTTCATCTCAGTTCTTTGGATCTTGCCAACGGATATCGACTATTTTATTTAAACATCCATGTCGTTAGTCCAAGTTGAACATTTTATACATTCTGATCATTGATTCTGAAGGTTTGGTTTGGAGGTCTAGTGATGGGCTGTGACTCAGCTGTCATGGAAATTCTGGTTCATGGGCCCAACAGCTTTCGGACAGCTAGTTTAGTCTATAGATTCTTAATTGTTTTTATTCTTCACTTCAACAACAACAAAAACCCTTTTCCTCCTTCGGCCTTCGCCATCCACCCCAGCCTCAGTCATTTAGTGTGGACTTAACATAAATAACAGCTTCACATATGCAGTTGCTGAGGAGAGGGGAAATAAGTTCCCTATAGCAATGAACGTTTGAGTATACTAAGCCGATCGATAATTCTAATTGACTATCGGCGAACAATTTTAAATCATTGGTGAGATTGACCGTATAGCAACGGAGAAACCCTCAGGCTAGTAGTCAGGCTGGGGCACGGGGGGGGGGTGCAGGCTTCTATGACCTCATCATCTGTTCCACCATCATATGTACAGAAAAGAACTTCAAAAAGTACAGGAATACCAGAGTATTATGCCCCCTCCTTATCATTTGTTTGAGCCCGTCAAACTCATAATTCATCGCGACGTAAATCAGCGCATCTGCAAGTAAAATATTCATTGGTTGGCTTAGATTGTGATGAACTGTCGCGAAGCATAAACATCTGTCTGCTGTGCATTTACGAATAACGAACATCGATTAACGAACATACTTTTTGTCTTGCCCACCATGTGTACGTTGCGTTTTCCAATGTTTACTTGATAACATGATCGGTAAATTCATTGTCTAAAATTTCAGCTTCAAGAATTGGATCTTGTTCAATCGATAGAAGAAGATATGGTTTATCGATCAAGCCAGACAGAAATTCCATGGGGATTGGATCGTATCGATCAGATAGAGTTACCTATAGATGACAAGTATAATCCGATAGGTAAGTATATCCAGTACTTTTCGGTTACACATTATTGATCAAAGTCGATATACTTTGCGTGTTGAGACACACATGCATAGCTATCGATCGCCTTTTATATGCATGCTATTGGAGCCTATATCAAATCATACCACATTGATATCCATACAATGTATGCTGTGAAATTTGCTTTGGAAAGTCTTTAAAAAAAAAAAGACTCGTGATTTCTTGAATCTAATGTGATAATCATTACTAATCAATCATACTATAGAGTTTGTGCTCAAGGGCAATTATGTAGGGGAGCCAAACTTTGGAACAGGTATGAAGGAGAAGCTACTTTTATCAAGTTTTATCTGTTTGAATATTTCCTTCTTGAATGGCAAAGCCAGTGAACTGCATTCTTAGGAAACAGTAAAATATACAATGTCAAAAATGTAGCCAGATTTAGAGCCACACTCTTTACAAACAACCTGGTGAAAATTTCCTGGTCAACAATTTGCTAACATAATCCTGGATATTGTCTACGTTAGTTAACATAATCCTGGTTACGCCTGGTTAATCCAGTGCGGTAAACCTGATCTTAACATTACTCTGGTGAGTTAATTAAAATAGATTATTAGCATATTGCAATCCTCGCCTCTGATTGGTTGGTTGGTCGCGATTCAAGACGTTCGAATTGGTAGCTTCCTACGTACGACAATCGCAAGCCGGCAAAACTGCCAAATACAACTAAGAAATCTGCAAATAACCATCTAATTATGGCAGATGACGAAGTCTAATTCATGCTAGATCAATGGGGTATGAGTGACCCTAAATGAGTGTTTGTATGAAGGTAAAGACTATTTCGTCATTTCTATAATACAGTCAGTACGCGCGATGTTGTAAGTATAACCTAACGTTAGCCCTTACGTTGTCAGGCTTGGTTAGGCTAGATCCTTTTCCTGATGTGGTATTTATATATACAGTACTGACTATGAGATATAGAATAGCCTAGCTAAATTATTAAGTACCTTCAGGACTAGACCTATAGAAAGTGTATGACTACTATGTGTCATACCCATGCTTAGCAAGATCTACCCTTGCTAAATAACGGGCGCTTCTACTTCTACCGAATGCGAGTAATTGTGATGTACGGTAACTTCTGAGGGCACCCCTTACGAAAGCCACACATTTATACACAGCAATTTTTACGCTTGGGTCAGCACACTTTACACCCCGTAGCTTGCCTTCGCTTTTAAAAAGACTAGGCCTAAGCTAAAAAGTGGATATGTTAAGACCACTAGTGGTCTACATGTTCGAGAAAATGGCTATACTAGTGATTGCCGACAGTGAAAGAAGAAAATATAGCTTTTGCATGTGACGCATTTATTGTAGTGGCCTAGACTAACCTAGTGTAAAACTTACCCACGCTAGGTTATACAATTAAGCTATATTAGGTTATATTTATTGATAATGTGAAATTTATTGAGAAAATGATAATTTTATACTATCATTTATAAAAACCATGAAACTCGTGTATGGTTAATCTTAATCTAGACTATACTTCAATCTAAATTGGTCAACAATCAGTGCTTTGGGGTAGGGGTGGGGGTGGTACTGGTGTGTCAAACTCTAACAGGTTTTGGCTGAAATGTAAGTTAATTAGGCTAGGCCTACCCATGCAATGATATAGGTATAGTCTAGCCCTAGTCACATTAAAGAGGAATGTTTACAAGGGTATATATAGATATAAACTGGTAATTATTTAAACATTGTTCAAAACTCAAATAAAGACCTTTGAAATTAATTTTGTTTAACTTTTAAAATATTTTCTAACAAATGTGACCAGCTTCTGTTAGGTGCAGAAATAAATAACTCTTTTCTGCTGTTATGTGTCCTTTTGTTTTGGCAGAAATAGAAGATTTGTCCCAAGAGGAGCTAACAGCCATGACAGAGTACAGTACATGAAACACAACCTTGAGCTTTCCAATACCATTTCAAAATACATGAAAAAAAACTGCTGGCTGCAGTTCAATGTTCACTGTGCACTGTTCAATGTAATGCAACTGAATACTGTCAAGTAGAAGTAAAATATCTTCATACCAAAATACTGATATGCTTAACTACAACGATTTGCCATTCAAATTTATATACCAATTTCATATAAAAAAAGGCAACAAGTGAACATGTTCGTTTATGTTGCTGCAATGTTCATGCTGTATACCATGGACTGACCCTCTATTTCTGGAAAGAATTGGAAACGATTACAGAATTCATTTTTCAATACCAGAGAATTCCCGCAACTCAACATGATTAATCATGAATATGTCTATAAATTGTCTATAACTCTTCACTCATTGTTTTTACCAAGATTTAAAAGTTAACACGTCTTGAGAATGTTTGCATCCCTACAGATATCCATGAAAACGTGCACTTTAAAGTACCTCTACAGGAACGCACAATACTTAGTTATAATTACCCCTGACAATCATTGGCTTATACACACAAAAATCAAATGATGAAAGCCGTAACTAGTATACAACAACAAAACTATTATCAAATTCTGAAGCGCGAAGTTTCCCATAGACTAGTTACCATATTGTGTAAAGTAAGTTGGCCTGACGTTTCGATCCTAGCAGGATCTTCTTCAGAGGCTAAATGACAAGTTACAGTAACAGAGGGGACAAAAACACGCACAGAATACAGACAGGTTAATGAGCACGGTGAACACAATAAAAATAGTTACCATATTGTTACAAATGCAACAACACCCTTTGTGTTCATTGAAAGCTATAAATGCAAGAATGCTTGCAGACAATGGTATTGGCTATTAGCCAAGCAAATCACAAGAAATTTAGAAACCACCATTGACTATTTTTAGCATGAAAATCTCTGTAATGGAATTGTTGTAAACAAAGCACTTGCGTGGTTGTTATGACTTATATGTTTCCATACAAACTCAATCATCTGTGCAAAGGATTGGAATTTTGGTTCTTTCAAGAAGTTGTGGTTTTTGAAAGAAAGGAAGATATTCATTCAAAAAAATGTTATGTTTTTCATAGGCCTAGCTGTGAGTGTGTGTACTTGCGGTTTATTTACCACAAAATTTAGGAGGAAGCAATTTGAAGGTTTTGCGTCCCTGGCTAATAGTAAGACTACTCACTAAGGCCGATACACCTGGCCTGCGTAGCCTAACGTTACGGTACTCACCTACAAGGCTATATGAATACATTGGGGCCATTCCATATCAAATCACCAAATTTAAAATTGCGGAATTTCAAAGTGTGATAAATCCGCCAATTGTGAGGCAATGCAACTGAAATTTTCAGAATATGCTTATTGCATGTTGTTCCAATCATACAACAAATGTAGCAATTTTTGGAGAGGGTGCAGCAACAGCCATCCGTGTTTTGACACGGAAGACCCATTAGTATTACTTATGTACGGCTCTCGCGCAAGGCGCTCCATTTTGAACCTCCCAAGTGTTTGAAAATCGCCGGAAGTACGTAACTATAACACATATATATATATATATATATATATATATATATATATATATATATATATATATATATATATATATATATATATATATATATATATATATATATATATATAATAGTCCCCGGGCATAATATTCAGTAACTTTAGGACACACGATGTGTGCGAGGTACCACGTCAGGCAACTCCAGTAGTATTTTTTGGTGTTTCCATTGTACAACCAAACAATCCTTCGGACAACCAAATATGAAGGCAAGGTTGTCTTCCTTGTTATATTCACAGTTGAAATCAAGCAAGCTTCGGCATGTGACGATGGTAATGTGGAAGATATGTCCTCAACATTTTGGCTTCAGTATTGCATTTCTTATAGAAATTCACAGTATAAATATTTTAGGAATTAATTTAACTATTTTGCGAATGTATATTTACTCAAAATTCAAAAGTAATAAACTTTCAGTAACATTAATTATGTTGTTTAATAATTTATGTGTTGTCTTTCCATAATATGAATGCATTGCAACTGTAATCGAGGGTAAGGTGGTATACCCAATAGTATTGAGAAGGAAAGTGGTGATTTAACCAGGAATGAGGTGGAAAATTCTTTGATATTTACCAGGATAGTAGTCACATCACTCAGGAAATGTTTAATTTAACCAGGAAAGAGGTGGAACGTTCTATGATATTAACCAGGATAGTATTGGCACCAGCCTGGAAATGTTGGTCAATTTAACCTGAAAGAGATGGAATACGTTTGATATTAACCAGGATAGTAGTCACATCAACCAGAAAATGTTGGTTAATTTAACCAGGAATGAGGTGAAATACCCATTGATATTAACCAGGATAGTGGTAAAATCTAACCAGGAAATTTAACCAGGATATCCTGGTTAATTCTACCAGGATTTTGCTTAAGTTTCATTCACCAAGAAACCTGGTGAAAATAACCAGGGTATGGAGGGTGACATGTAAACGCAGCTCCTGGTGAAAATGTCACCAGTTACTGGTGAACTTTCAACAGGTTGTTTTGTGTGCAATAATTGCTTGAAAGAGCTGGTGGCGTTTTCTCTTTAGAACTGTTCAATATCAACTTACCGACCCGATTTATGTATGCAACGTAGACTATAGATTACAACTATACGTATGATATGATGAACGTTGCAGACCATGGCAAGTGTTGTAGACTAACTGTGCATACTGTATACGTGTGGGACTGTTGCAAACTATAGGGCGACGTTGATGTTTGCTCTGAAAAGTAACAAAGGGATTTTCTCATCACACAGTTCCCTTTTCCTTTGTTGTCACGTGCACTTTCCTCCATAATCCCTACCCATGGCCCTTTATCCATTGCCACCAGATCACTGCATTCATTATGTAATGAAACGTAAAGTTATTGGGGAGAGAGAGAGAAATGGACTTTGCGGAGCTTTCAAAGTTTCACCACTATTTTGGTTATAACAATGAAAGATGCATAATGTGTTGCGGTGAGACCTCATGATACACAGCTGGTGACCCCACAGCGACCTCATGATACACAGCTGGTGACCCCATATAGACCTCATGATACACAGCTGGTGACCCCACATAGACCTCGTGATACACAGCTGGTGACCCACATAGACCTCATCATACACAGCTGGTTACCCCACATAGACCTCATGATACACAGCTGGTGACCCACATAGACCTCGTGATACACAGCTGGTTACCCAACATAGACCTCATGATACACAGCAGGTTACCTACATAAACCTCATGATACACAGCTGGTTACCCCACATAGACCTCAGAATACACAGCTGGTCACCCCACATATAGACCTCATGACACACAGCTGCTGACCCCACACAGACCTCACGATACACAGCAGGTTACCCCACATAGACCTCATGACACACAGCTGCTGACCCCACACAGACCTCACGATACACAGCAGGTTACCCACATAGACCTCAGGATACACAGCTGGTCACCCCACGTATTTTTTTATTTTACAAAAGGAACTGGAGCCGGTGTAAATGCCTACATCCTGGACACAGGGGTGACCTTTGACCACGATGACTTTGAAGGAAGAGTTAAAACTGTCTTTGACGCTTTTAATGGAGATGTGAGTTGTTTTGTTTTTCCTTGATAGGAGGAGGGTGTAAAGGAGAGCTCAGAGAAGGTGGAGAGGGGGTATTGCAGGGCGTTTATAGAGACATTGCATAGCGGTCAGAATCCACTGTCAGTAATGAAATTGTCTACTAGTATAAAAAAAACACTCTTACGTTCACAATTTTCATTGCTGTTTGATATCCGATGGAAATACGTTTGAACGTGTGATAAGGTCGGATCCAGGATTTTACAAAAGGAGCTGGTATGGTCCTGGGATCATTGAAGACGACCTCAATGTAGAGAAAGGGGTAAGTGTGGGGGTCATCCCTAGCAAAATAATTTATAGAAATGTTGCATTGTGAGGCATGTTCTTCGGCTATAAATTACGTCTATGTAATTAGGTCTGCACGCAAGATTTTGCTAATAATTACTTTAACATTTTGTGTAGGATTTATAAAAAATGGGATTGGGAGATGTAGGCTACATCCCTTTAACCTCCCAGACCCGCGTCTACATAGTAATAAGGTTCAGGTAGAAGATTTCAATCGACTTTCTGTCTTCGATATAGGGAACTGATTGTAACGGACATGGTTCACACTCCGCCGGTATTATTGGTGGTGTGACGTATGGTGTAGCTAAGAATGTCACCATCATGAGTCTGAGGGTGTTGAACTGTCACGGATACGGATCCACGGATTCTATATTGAAAGGTATAAGTATTTATATTAGGTAAAATACATTACTTAAGTAATTTTTGGTTTAAAGTTCTTGCTATCTCATGTTCACAGATCAGTTTTGGTATGGCTTATATTTGTTGCGTTATGGCTTCACTTTTTAACCAAAGTTCTTCTAACAACAAAAGTACCGTCGCGATATGGATTAACAACTTTAGGAGTTTACTTGTGATATTTGGGGAGCGGTATCTTCCACTATATAGACGCTGGTTTTATTGTAACATGGAGAAGTATTTCTTAAGATAATGTTAAGCTTTTATGAGGGGACCAAAGTGTTGGTCCTTAAAACCTCATTAATGGCCACAATTGCACAGCTGGATAAATACAATGGTTAAGTTGATAAATTGTTTAGTCAATTTCCATTATTTTCAAATTTAAATTCACAATGTTGTATTAAAATTTTACCTCGTCAATCTTGGTCCCGATCTAGTTCTATTTTGTTTGTGTAGCGAAGTTCTTTAATAAAGTGAACTTGAATAGGACATCTCTTGTAAAATGTTATCGTATTTTCACAGGATTTGACTGGTTAGTTCAAAATGCTAGTCTCCCTGCAGTCGTTTCGTTGTCCTTCAGTGGTGGCAAATCTGACCTTTTGAATCAGGCAATCAGCAATCTAGCAGATAACGGTAAATTTGTTGGTAAAATTTCTTATGTCAATACAATACAGTTTTACATCTTATACCAAATTGAGGCTATTATATGCGGGAGAATTGGACTGCATGGGAGCTTGGAAGTGAATATTCTGATCGGTTCAGGTGAGGTTAGATGGGGTTGTGCCTAAACAACACACGTGGTTGAGAAGTAGTCAAAGACCGTACAATCCAACCTATATAAGCAGATCACTACAGCAGCCGAATGGTGTCTGGAGGCTACGCTAGAATACGCTTAACAACCGCATGCTAATTTGATAGTTTTTTTCTTCTGAAAGTTAAAACTCAATCTTGAAAATTTCGAATTTTACGTTAGATTACATATCAAACGATACGTAGAATGCCAAGGCTTTAAGTTTTCTTATTGCCAGAGGTAAATGATTGCAAATAGTCATGTAGCATCTATATTTACCTATGAGCACCCATTGACGTATTTAAGTGTGCGTCTATATCTGCTACATGGAGTATGGTAACGTTATGACAATGTGGGATGCGGTGATGTGCTGTGTGGGTGGAGTGTGGTGGACTATTGATGTGGGACTGAGTGCTTGGGTTGGGGGACCATAGGAGTAAGAGGCGGGGGGCTTGGGGCTGCAGCCCCCCCCCCCCAACCATTTTTTTTGGTGAAAATTCGGGCAATATGCTGAGAATTTTCTGGGCACCTTCTGAAAGAAGAATAATTTGCAATGTGTTTTTCAAAGGTTAAAGTTATATTATTATTATCATTATTGTTGTAACGACTTCCCCAATAATTATAACCAATATGGAAGGGTAATTACACGGAAAATGATTGTATGTTATTGGCATGTGATGTAATAACCGATGAGTCTATATGATTATGCACATTAACATGAACAATTTTGGTTATATTTTTCGGGCAAGACGTTACAGCCCCCACCCCCAATCAAATTAGGCTCATGCGCCTATGGGGGACGACAAATGAGGGGGACGTGGCGAAATTAGCTCTTACATAGTTTTCATACTTGAAGCACTTCTTGCACCCGTTTTATATTCGAAGGTTTTGTGGTAGTTGGACCTGCTGGGAATGATGGCTCAGATGCCTGTAATTTTTCTCCTTCACGCTCATCCGAGGTATGTGTGATGGATGTATTGTTAATATTCAAATGCTTAATGTCTACCTTTGAATTTAATCATGTGTACAGCTCCCATTGTCTCATGTGTAGATTATTGCGTTTAAAATAAAGTATTCCTGTAACCTTGATTAATCAGAGGTGAACTGACTTCAACAGTGAATCTTGATTAGAGATGAGCAAGTTACATGATCCTTATTGCGGCAATGTTCGATTTCTCATATCTAAAACGAGGTTTATAGAAATTCGTTGTGATCTGGATTTTTGAAAATCTTATGCGATGAAAACGTTGCGTAGTTCAGAGAGGGTTAAGATTTGATGTAATTATAGCTGAGTGATCTGTTTTACCCCTCCCAGGCTTAAGTGAAATGTGTCGTTCATATCGTGATCAACGTAAGCATGCCATATTAAAAGTAGTTTTGGTTTTATATCCATGGCTCCTTCACTTGCCTCGAAATAGCACTTTCCTGTCAAAATGAAGACGCCAAATAAAAAGAAAATCAGACATCATTCCCTAGCTCTAAATGGAGCCTTATTCTAATTACATATATTCAAATACAGTTTATTGTTTCTGTACCTGCATGTTACTTCAGGCGCGGCGGAACGGAAAAATTATTGGGGGGGGCTAATGTGTGGAGACTATCTAAGCGGAGCGCCACCATCGGTTGGCGCGGAGCGTACAAGAAAATTTTGGCTTATTTCAAACCCCCAGATGGCCGGAAACGGCACTTCCCGTGTGTTTTATGCTGCGAATACCTAGCCCTAAAATATGGGTCTCAAGTCTGCAATTTCTCAGATTGCACGTAAAAGTCTGTAAAAACATTGTAATTTGTATATTCGATGGTGTTTTAAGAGAGTAGCTATTATACTCGTAGTGTACTCGCAAAGACGTTTTTTGAGTGTAGTAAGGGCAGTGGCGGAGCTAGGGGTATTGGTCGGGGGAGGCAAGAATGGTCTGTAGGGGCGCTTTCGACACTATCTAAGCGGAGCGCCACCACAGGTTGGCGCGGAGCGTACAGAAAATTTTTGAGTAAAGATACTCCCTAGATTGCAGGAAATGACCCTTTCCGGGCCTTGCTAATTTGCAGATAAACGGAGAATAAATAGGTGTCGTCGCCATTTTGTCGGAAAATTACACCAACAGAATATGACAAATGTCAATAGGTATATGAGAGCGCAATAAAATAGTCAATAATAGCGAATAAGTAAAAAGTATAGTGAAAAGCTGAAAAGGGCGCCAGCAGTCCATTTGAGTCTGTCGGGGGGGGGGGGGCATCCGCCCCCTGACTGTATATATGGACGCTCCGCCACTAAGTAAGGGGATGTTGGAGAACTGGCTGAAATGAGGCAAGTCATTGGCCTAAGACGAAGTTGTGTTACGCTTACTGGTACTCACACTCACTGCTTCCACTTTTCACGGGGCGTGAAGACGCGGTTGAGGTGACAATGTGGTCTATAGCCAGGGGACGGGCCGAGGGTCCCCAGCAATCACTAAAATTATTACACCTATATAGTATACGTGTGCATCGGACAGATCGACAAGTATGCATTGAAAAATGGGCAGATGCACGTTTCGGAGCCTTGGTAAATATTGGGGGGCTTATCATGCATTTGCCCCTCAACTTTTTCATTGGGGGGCTGAGCCCCCCAAGCCCCCCCCCCCCGGTTCCGCCGCCACTGTGTTACTTCTAAAGTGTCATTACCATTTTTATAATCCAATTTACGATATACGACAAACACATTGCACGAAATGAATTTTAACACAGACCCATCTTCGTTCAGATGTTGACTCACAACTCACGCACATAGTGGCCACGTCGTTTAGCTGGTTTAGCTGCCAAGTAGGGTAAACTATGTGAGCATGGTCTGCACCGTATGTTAATAGATGTATTAATGCTTTCATCGTGTTTACGATTCGACAGACCGTCACTGTGGGATCGGTAGATGAGACGGACCGCATGTCGTATTACTCAAATTTCGGAACGTGCGTTGATATTTTTGCACCTGGCAACAATATTAAAAGTGCCTGGACAGGTAGCAAGGAATCAACTAATGTTATCAGTGGATCTAGCGTAGCAGCTGCCCATGTAGCAGGCAAGTATAATTGTCACATTTCGGTATGCAAATCTGAATAGCTTGATTTTTGAAATTAAGATTTGTGGGAACAGCTCCCTGACGTTGAGAAGGGAACATGAGATGTTACAAAGTGGAAGGGCTGGGTAAATTTCTGACTAAAGAAGGGCGTGATTGGTAAGCCATTGTTACAACCTGAAACTGTGACACTCCTATCAAATAGCTCTACTCTGTAGTCAAACCACAGCCAGGTGAAACTTATACATTTATCAGTTAGACAGTTTGGTTGTTTAATGCCAAATACACCAAATTAGTACTTAATAATTTGTCGAAATTTTAACAACATCGATTTTTATTCACGACTCGACGAAAGTACATTTTAATTCCGTTTGGAGGTTCAAAGGGTGAAGTTACGCATGTTTATGCTTTAAATGAATTAATTTTAGGTTATGTATTAATTTATTTATTTATTTTGTTTTGTTTTGTAAAGAAAATATTCTCAAACAATTGACTATCACAATTTCAGAATTGTATTTGTCTCTCGATGTTAACAATTAAATTATTTTCTAACAGGTGCAATGGCAGTGTTGTGGGGTGAAAACCCTGGAATGACTTCATTAGAGGTAAAGGATTCGATATTGGCCAGATGCATATCCGGCGCTGTTCGTAACGCAGGCGTTGGCTCACCAGACAGACTATTGTACGTTGGAGAAGGAGATGGTCCTAATACGGTCCCATATACTCCAGGTATGCTATAGGATAGCAAAAAAATCACTGCTCGAAGTAGACTGCG
The DNA here is from genome assembly GCF_037975245.1 of Apostichopus japonicus. NCBI lineage: Eukaryota > Metazoa > Echinodermata > Holothuroidea > Aspidochirotida > Stichopodidae > Apostichopus > Apostichopus japonicus. The sequence continues at coordinate 9,416,106 of NC_092583.1, forward strand.
TCAATTCCTGTACTCTGATATTTTCTTTACACCAGCTTGACAACATTGTGAAGCTTTAACTGTTAGTAATTAAACTATAAACCAGGAATGGCGCAGCCGGGAGGGGAAGGAGACAGTTCATATTGCGCCTCCTAGTTGGGGGAAACCTCAAAGCCACTTTCATTGAGTGCCCCTTTTTACTCTAAAGAAAGGAACTTTTATTGGTGTACTTTTTAGCTCACCATTCTCTGCTCCTCGACGTTTCTGCACCCTTCCCTTCTCCGTATTCTAGATTGAGCCATCCTCCACCACACCCGCTGTGCACATAAATCTAATGGGCCATATCTTTCTCGTCACTCAATGCCACAGCCGGCTCCTGAAATATTCTTCATTTGGGATGGGTACATGTCATTTAATGAGACTGTATCAAGGAATATTAATACAGTAATAAAACAACTACACACAATTTGAGTACTGACTCTACTATAAATAATACTGTAGAAGACAACTGTATAGTTTCACTGGTGTATGTCTGTCGTGTTTTGTTTCAGTATACACTGCAAATAACAATTAATAAATGATGCATTAAACAATAGCCAACATTGTGGTACAATTCGAACAGAATATTTCGAATGTGTGACGTCATGGATATTTTTTTAGCTGTAAACGTCATGAATCTTTTAGCTGTGTATAGTATGACATGGAAGTCTACAATAATGGGTATGATTATAGTATGATATGGAATGAAAATTAAAACTTGATCAACATTTAAGTTTATGTCAGCAAGACATTCATTAAGCTTGATTCCTGATGTTCACCAATTACAATGGAGTGACGTTATATACGTTATGCTTTCTTAGCCATTGGAAACATTTCATGCATTTTGTCTTAAGATAATTCAGTTTTCACAGCAAATCGATGTCTGATGTAAACGTCCCAAAATTTAGAAGTTTGCTTGGAAACACGTCATATCAGTTCTCTATCATGTGAACTTGATATTTAGCAGCACAAGGAATAGATCAATTTTGAATCTACTTTACCTTTGTTTTCTTATCCAAATACAATTCTAAGAAGGACAAGCATGTAAAAAGCGATATCCCAGATCTTTGCTTTCAGTCTGCAGACAAACTATCTCTCAAAATGGTAGCGTAATTCTGTCTCCAAATTATCCCGCCTTCTACGACAATGACGCAATATGCGAGTATACCATACATGGGTCGGATGATGACGTCATTACATTACTCTTTGTGACCTTTGAACTTGAAGATAGCGACGACTGCCAGTACGACAGTTTGACGGTGAGCTGTTTAAGCTTGAATGTATACGTCGGATACATAGCTATGTTATGCGTATAGGTCTAACCCTACAAAAAACATCCGTCCGCCTCATATAAATGTGATTGAGACTTCGTGAGCTCTGTTTTGTTTAGTGAGGGAGAAGTGGATCGATTCGAAAAATCTATAAATAATAATAATAAGAAATATAATAAGAAATTTATTGCCAGTAATGAAGAAATATAATTGGAGATAAATAGGGCACTTTAGTCAACAACCTATATGGATCGCCAGATTGTAGTTCCATGTATTGTCAGTAATGATGGTTAAACATTGGTGGATGATTTCAACCCCCTCCCTCCCCCCCCCCCCCACCACCACTCTCCCCTCTACTTCCTCTTCCTCCCAGCACTCAACAATGCCACGAATATAAATCGTGAATCAAGACGCACTACATTGCAGTGAATATCCAAAAAAGTAGTCCTACCTGTTTGGTATTCGACTAAGTTATTGACACTCATGAATCTTTGAATAGCACTTTACACGAGACTTGCTTGATGTATTAGTATCAAATACTTCAAACAAGATTTAAAGTGGACTTGTGCTCCATACTTTGTGTTATATTCATATATTTGTACCTCATATATGTACCTCATATACTTGTACCTCGTTTGAGGAGGTATAAAAAGAAAATGATATAAAAACTGAAACGTAATCTTTGCATCTAGATACACGACGGAGAAATACCTAAGGTTGACAACATAATTGGATCTTATTGTGGGTCGACTGTTCCAGACCCAGTGTACAGCTCTTCTAACACATTACATATTGTATTTGAGACGGACGGTAGTGCAGTGGCTTCGGGGTTTGAAATCGTTGCAGTGTTTGGTCAAATTCTGTCACCAATACCAGACCAAATCAACGGTTAGTCAATTTTCAGCCTTTAACATTTAAAGTGAAATTTTTGTTTTTCAAATTCGATGATATTTTGTTAATTTATCTGGCCATAGCAGAGAAAATAGATTCATTATGATAATTGAGATGAAAACGGGTTGATGTCTTTGTTTTGTCATATTTAAAGAATATGTACACATTTTTCTACCAACAGTAATCGAAGTTAGATGAAATTCCTTATGCACAGAGAACATTGCCAGCGAAGCAATCATTCTCAATAAATATAACACAAAACATAAACAAAATCAAGATGAAGTTTACAATATGAAATTAAAGCTTTTAAAGAACATCTTCTACGAAGATAACACCGGTCACCGACTGTGATCTTATTCCGGGAATAAGATCAAATTTAGCCATTCAAAAATAGCTTATAATATATTCAATCAAACATATCTTCAGGGACACTATATATATTGAGATAGGATTCCAACCATTACAGTGTGGTACATTTTTCTCTTAAGATAAGTGTCAAATTTTCTGCCACAGGAATACCCTTTAAGTAATAGCTGATTGCCTTTCATACCTATATGCCATCTCCCAACAATTATTATACGATGTCCTTATTTGCAATATTCTGTCTAAAATTATGCAATTAAACGGAAATGATTACTAGTATTTCTAAACATTTTTTTAACCATTATTATTACTGCAACCATGAGATTTATATTCCGGGTAGGTTAGGCTATAGCCTATTTTTTCTATCCATCCATCACTTCATCCATCTAGCCGTCAGTCCATCCATCCACTCTTTCATCTGTCTATGTATATATACCCTTGCAGCAACTTGTTCCTGTGAGGACACGTGTAACGTTGAACTGGAGCAGTTTTCAACTCCGAATTATCCCGATATATACGGAGATGATGAATTCTGTTCCTACCACTTCTCGGTTCCAGATGGAAAAGCTGCAATGATAACTTGGCTTGAGTTTGATGTCGAAGATTTCTTGTTGTCTAGTGGTTGTTGGGACATTGTGAGGGTAAGACTTGTCAGTTTTTTCCTAAGCAATGTAAATGACATAGCACTAAACCTTCCCGCTCCTTTGCATTGGCAATGTTCTACATAATTCTATTAACAAAATATGACAAATATGGTAACCCGTAGCTAATAAGGCACCACTAAAATTGGCTATCAAAGCAAGGTGTTGCTTCATTTGTCACAGTTCACGTAGATGCCTGATTTAACACTGTAAATACACAGAGTTTTTTAATGGATTTGAAATAATGAAATAACATTATTACATTGTATCAATCATTTTCATTTCGTTTAAGTTAATTTAAAAAGTCTTCATCCTCATCGCAATACAATATTCTGGGAATGTCAAAATAATGGTCACTAACATCAAACTATCAGCAATATCTTTTCCGCCATTCTGCAAGCGTGAATTCTATAAAGTAGAATAATTCAATTGCCTATAATTTCTTACCCGTTAATATCCAATGGCGTAGCATGCAGCAACAGAAATGGTCTCAAAAGGAAAGTACCAAGACCAAGCACGATTTTGGCTTCGATAAAACAGTTTTTGATATTTTGGCAGCATTGTATACCCGGATATAGCACTCTCGGGCTAACTGGACTGGCCTGCTTAATACTAGTTTAGGTGGTCCCGATGGCAAATTAATGATGAGGGCCCATCTGTAGATCTAGATGTATAAGCATATAGGACCCAAATAATACACGAGGCCAGTTCGGTTTAGTAACTGCACGTTTAATATAAATACTATGCCCACCTAAATGGAGCCTGAATCCAAAGCGCCCGCAACGGCCTAACTATGGCGCTGTCAATGTCTGTAATAAGTTAGACTGCTAAAACGGCAGTGGAAGAATATACTTTTTGAAACTGGTAGCAATTTTAACGGCTCCACTCAGGATATTGATGACCCTTAACCTACAAGGCAAATGATGCGCGAAACGGAAATTAAGAAAAAAAAAGAGGAAAAGTGAAGAAAAATGAAGGAGGCTGATGTGAATATCACGTATACTCACTTTTGGTACTGGTGGCTGGCTATCACTTGATACTCATGGCTATCATTAGATACTTATGTTTGATATTCAGGGCTATCATTTGAGACTTACTTTTGATACTCATGGCTATCATTTGATACTTACTTTAGATGCTCATGACTATCATTTGATACTTATGTTTGTTACTCATGGCTATCATTTGATACTTATTTTTTGATACCCATGGCTATCATTTGATACTTACTTTTGATACTCATGGCTGTCATTTCATACTTACTTTTGATACTCATGGTTATCATTTCATATATGTTTTGATACTCGTGGCTATCATTTGATACTTACTTTTGATACTCATGGCTATCATTTCATACTTAGTTTTGATACTCGTGGCTATAATTTGATACTCATTTTTGATACTCATGGCTATCATTGGATACTTACTTTTGATACTCATGGCTATCATTTGATACTTATTTTTGTTACTCTTGGCTATCATTTGATACTTACTTTGATACCCATGGCTATCATTTGATACTTATGTTTGATACTCTTGGCTATCATTTGATACTTATTTTTGATACTCATGGCTATCATTTGATACTTACTTTTGATACTCGTGGCCAGTTACATCCTGCGGCATGTGATTATGCTTCAACGTTATACTACACACGAACAACGATAAAAACTTCGATTATCATTCATTTAGTAGCAAACAAAACTCTCCTTTTGTTTCTCTTCCTTGAATTTGCATACCTAAGGTGTTTGATGGAACTAATAACACGGCTGCTTCTTTGGGACTATTTTGTGGCAGCGAAACACCAACTCCTATAGTCAGCTCAGGAAGTGATATTTACGTTGAATTTGATTCCGATGGAAGTAATGGAAGGACAGGATTTTTAGGAACCTATCAAGTTACTGATATGTGTAAGTATCTCTCCACTTGGAATAAAGTACTTTCAGGATCTTCATCAGGCGGTATCGAATGCAAACGTCATATTACAGCAGATCGTTCACATCTACACCAAATATTGTCAAAGTACTTGTAAATAAGCATCTTTACTCACAAGTAAACAATTTTCGTACGCTGCTCTTGTAAGACCTATAAGGTGCTCTAACTTCACCCTAATTTTCCCAAACTTCGCACCACATGTACTTTCATGTGTGTATTATGGCAACAACAACAAAAATAAAGAAAGCACAGATGGTTTTTACCTCCCTGCCTGTTAAAAGGCAAGAAGACCTAATGCGATTGTAATTCAGAGGGAAAACGTCGATTATCTGAGATGTTGCCTCTTAGGGGAAATTCCAAGTTGTAATAATTAATTCTCATATTGTGCAGCTCTTTCTTACAACAGCAATTCTCAGAAATACTGTTAACACTTTGAAAAGAATGTCTCGTGTTGAAAAAAAGCAACATAATATAATCCGTTTTAAAGAACCAATTCCATCTTGATCGATTTTCTGTTTTATCTTCCCAAGAGCAATGATGGTTTATGATTGCAAGGAATGAGTGAAAAGAATATCAATCTTAGGAGAAATAAAAGTATATTTTAAAACTGTAAATGAAATTTAAAATGTTCATATAATGCATGTGACGTATAAACATGCATGTCTTTTTTTCTGTTATTTTTTTCAGACATCCCACCGCTGACACCATGTGATAATATCTTCACAACCGAGAACACCATAGTCACATCACCAAATTACCCGAGTTCGTATGATAGTGATATATCATGTGGTAACACCATTAAGGCACCACCGGGTTACCTGGTTCGGTTAACTTTTCGAACATTCGACATTGAAGGAGATGGAGTTAACTGTAATTTTGATTACGTCCAGGTAAATATATAAAAGAGAACTTCCAAAACAAATCTGTCTAAAAGGTAACGTAAAAATTGAAGTGTGTAACATGATTGGGAATACAACCATGGATGGCTGGTTTGACGACTTTGTTTGGACCAAAAATTGATCAAAAATATTCGTTTTCTCCCAGCGTTTCATTCCTCGAAGGTTTCAATGACGCAGTAAAACAGTAACATGCATAAAAACCGAAGACAATTTTAGCAATAAATGACCATTTTGTTCTCTTTTTCATTTTATAGGTTTATGACGGTGTTGACACAAGTTCACCTCCGTTAACTTCAGAACTTTGCGGTTATATCCTCCCTCCTTCAGTCGTTTCGAGTTCTGACACAATGTTTGTCTACTTTTTCTCTGACGATTCGGTGGCCAGGGTTGGATACTCAGCTACCATTGAATTCATTTAAATTCGAATTATGAATCATATTAATATTTGAGGAAATAATAAAGCATCATAGTCAACACACCATGATGTTGTATACTTGGTTTGATACTTCACATAGGAAAAATATTAAAATAACAAATCATTGGCAATAATTGCCTCTGTATTATGATTGTTTCAGTTTTGTTGTTATTTTCTTGTTTGCTTGATTTTTACTTCTTTTCTTTTGGTGGATGGGTTGGAGGGGGACTAAGTAAATCCACAGTCTGTATTCTGTTCTATAGGTCTATTCTTACTCACCGATGCATAGAGAGACATATCAAGTTATTACTCATAAAATCTCGTTTGCTGTATTCATTAAGTACATAATGTTCACGAGTAGATTACGATTTATACTCATAATGACGTCATCATTGTTTTACCTCAGCTTTTGAGATACCATCAGTTACCATGGTGATAAATCCTGATGAGGCCACTGTTTAGTACGGTTGTCTAGCAGCATTGAAATAATACAATGGACTTTTCTCTGGGGTTTTTTATCTCTTTACCTTCCTTTGTTTCCTTTCGACAACAGTTAGGACTTTATATGTGCAAGGTCGAAGGCTTGATCAAGTCTAAAATACTATAGCATACTTTAAAAAAAAAATTATTTAACTTTTCTTTCTCTAGGTATAGCTGTTGCAGTTTAGTATCTTCTGAATGGTATACTGACTTCGCCCTTTTTATAGCTCGAGGTTGTAGTGGGAAGATAATAATGGTAATGGGAAGATAACTTCTTCATTCTCTGACGCAGCCAGCGCGGCCATGTTGAAAAGACAAAACAAAAACCTCTTTCTTCCAAAATGCGTTCGTCCACTATTACAGAAATAACGATGACTAGCAGTTTAAATGCAAAAGAAGTATCACTTGAAGACAATCATCTTTGAAATCCACACATTGAGCTAATTCCTTTAGCACGAAGAAGAGTTTTGACTGAGCAGAACAGGCCTCAAGTTATGTACTAGGTATGCATGCTATCGGACCTAAAGCGGGGAATTGGAATACAAAGGATGCGATCGCTTCTCAGCCTTTTGGCTAAGATCATGTGTAGTATCTGTTCCCTTTCGAGGGGAATGGTGATGCACACCCGACGATGATCACACAGTCACAGTCTCAATGCAAGGGGACTGGGGTTGAGAGCGGATCAGTCGTTCGGTAGTTTGGTTTTCGTGCCTAGGTTCTTTCCTGGGTGACTTTTCCTTAAAAAAAGGATGCGATCAGTCATGCTAACACAAGCAAATACCTAACTTCAGCTAGTTTTTTTACACAAACAACTTGTACCTATGTACCATGTCGTTGTGCCTGAAACTCTGACCGGCGCCCACAGCGATCCCAAATAGACTCCTGCACGCGTGCCCCAGCTTCCTGCCTCCCTACGAAGGGTCAAAGTTCGTTCGTACTCTCTATCGTAAAGTTAACATAGTTACTGTGTTCATGGGTAGGTATAGATCCTATCGTATCAATAAGGAAACGAAATAAACAACAACAAAAAATCAGTTTAGAAGCCGTACATTTATTTGTCTTATTTATTCGATCAGTAAAATTGATTCAATAGTTTCGAGAATCAAGAGGCTATTGACAAACGGAGATCCCCACTTCTTTGATAAGAGCAGAAAGTTTTACATCTCACACGTGGGAGGCGAAGGAATAACACAATACGTCCAGCCAATCATAACGCTCCTGGCATGCGGTCACAAGTAAAACAATTAAGGATCAATCAGTGTCCATTGACACTACATTTCTTTTAAATGTATTAATTGGAAATTTTACTCAATGCATAATCATCACATTGGTCACAGACTAATGATCATACATCCGATGCGTGATACAAGCATGGTGATTGGGGCTGAGTTGTTTCCATTTTCATATGGTATAGGACGAAAATGGGTGTGGGAGTGGTGGAATAAGGATCAGTATACGTTCAGTTCCTACCATATCAGGGATCAATTTTATGTGGATCGTTACCTAGCATCAAAAGTTTTTTAAAAAGTATTGACATTTGCCATTTTTTTATTATTTATTGTCACGATCGGCCATTTTTACATGAGGTTATCTATAGCATTACGTCATATGAGCATAGGAAGTATGGTACTTCTCTAGTATGAAACGGCTAAAATAAGACAAAAGACAAACACGATGTACCTATAAGCACTTCAAATTATAATAATAATAATATAATTTGCAGTTATTTTTACGACGCTTAAGCGACAAGAAATGTCATATGGTTTACAACTGATACGTCGAGGGGGGGGGGGGGCGGGCTTCCAATTCAACATTATAACTGCAATTTGGAAGCTATTCAATTTAAAAAAAAAGTCATTTTAGATGGGGAAAACCATAGATTGCTCTTGGATGAAAAGACCCACCCTTTATCCAGTCGGCCACAGCACCGGTTTAATATAAGGTTTAATGCTATGGTACCACACCACACTGAGTACGGTACTGTATAGAAGTATAATATCTATAGTTCTGAATTGAGTTGCACTGTGCAGTACGGAAATTAAGTCACAACACTGCGTTGCTCTCAGACAATACTGTGTGTTACCGTTGTTGAAGTGAGTTACTCACTATATTGTACAGTATATAACCTTTAATACAGTTATAAGCAGTGAAAATGCGCTGGGCGAAATAAGACGCAACATCCATAATTCCACTTTTTTGTTATAACCTTATCGAAGTATAAGGTCATGGACTAGGCCTATACCGATTAACGACGTTTCCCCTTAATCACAACCTGTTTATTTAAAAATCTATCTTTTGGATCCATGGCATATATTTCTATTAATACTATAGTGTCTGATACAGATCTGTATTTGATACAGAAATGTTGAAGGCATAGTTACTAAATTTTAAAAGTGCAGGTTCAACAGTTGCGCGGTATTTGTAAGAATTTACTCGTTTTTGAAAAAATTGAGGATTTTCCATTAGTAGTCGACACTTGTCACACAGACAAAAAGCTTGGAGCTTCCACTTCTTCAGTCCAACGCCATATTGTGAGTTCATTCTATGGATGTATATGTTAACATTACTGTTTTATTGAGAAAAAGGAAATAAGATTCGTCACGTTTTTAGAATGGACTCCTTGATGACAAACTCTCACTAATTACAAAAATTCAAACGTAGCCCGAAAACCGGGATTTTGGACAGAACTATCTGACTCGAAGTGCACATACATCAGGTTACCCGTTGACGTCACGGGCGATGGAATGACTAAGTCATCACAGAAAGGTCCTGCAAGTATTGGATCTTGGACAGAATCACCTTCGTAAATCTGTCAAGTTGAGGAAAATATAAGGAAAGAATCAGAATATGTGAAGACTAAAAAAAACAGAACTTTAATGGAAAATCAGATTTCTCATTCTCTGGTTTCTTAAACACAAATCAATGGAAATGGATGTCTACTATTTTGTGAGTTTCCAACAACAGTGACTCGTTTTTGAATTATGAAAATTATTTATTGATGACTCAATCATGAGTTGTTTCAAACTGAGAAGCTGACATTAGTCTGCATTTCTATGTTGTCATCTCGTATAGTTATCATAATTGGAAAAATACATTTAATGACAGTGTGATAAGCGTTACATACAGGTAAATTTCTCAAAAGCTAAAACTGGTATTGAAAATCAACCTACTATGATGATGGCTGTTTTCAATGTCTTTCAAAAATTTAATTAACTTATGTGCCTATTGTAATATTTAAACTGGGCTGAACTGTGTTATAAGTGCAGGACTGACATCATACGAACGTCCATAACAATCACTGTTGTTATTGAACTATTGCCATCCCTTAAGCTGGACTGACTCTGTGTTATAAGTGCAGGACTGACATCATACCAACGTCCATAAAAATCACTGTTGTTATTGAACTATTGTTATCCCTTAAACTGGACTGACTCTGAGTTATAAGTGGCTAAGAGACTGACGTCATACCAACGTCCATAACACTCACTGTGGTTATTGAACTATTGCCATCCCTTAAACTTGGCTGACTCTCAGTTATAAGTGGCTAAGAGACTGAAGTCATACCAACGTCTCTAACAATCACTGTAGTTATTGAACTATCGCCATCCCTTAAACTGGACTGACTCTGAGTTATAAGTGGCTAAGAGACTGAAGTCATACCAACGTCCCTAACAATCACTGTGGTTATTGAACTATTGCCATCCCTTAAACTTGACCGACTCTGAGTTATAAGTGGCTAAGAGACTAACGTCATACCAATTACGTCCATAACAATCACTGTAGTTATTGAACTATTGCCATCCCTTAAACTTGGCTGACTCTGAGTTATAAGTGGCTACGAGACTGAAGTCATACCAACGTCCATAGCAATCACTTAGGTTAATGTTAAAATGAGATGTAAAGTTTGATTAAAGTTTCCATATTTCTCTAGGGACAAATTACCTTTGACAAAATTTTCATCTCGTTAATTCGAGAGTCGCGAATCAGCTTGAAATCTAACCAATTGGAATTAATGACTTACCGTAACAGTATCGTACGGACAATTGCTACCCCCCTCAAGGTCAAATGCCAGGAATGTTAGTGTAATGGTGCTTCCCTGCGGTGCTTGGATGGTATTGCCACAATCAGCATTAGAAGGATAATTACTGGGCCAGTTTGGTGAAGTCACTTCATCATTTGCAGGATCGGTGTAAACATTATCACAATAGTCAGGAGACGGTATCGTCGGGGTAATCGGTCCAGGGCTAGTTGGAGGAGGTAGCGTAGCAACTGTTGAAAATATAGTATTATATACATATATATATAAATATATATATATATATATATATATATATCTATATATATATATATATATCTATTTATATATATATATATATATATCTATATATATATATATATATATATATATATATATATATCTATTTACATATATACATATATATATAAATATATATATATATATATATATATATATATATATAAATATATATATATATATATATATATATATATATATATATATATATATATATATATATATATATATACATTGAAGTGAAGGTGACAATATTTATGGTGTATAAGGTTTCTTTACAAATTGAAATGAATTTTGAATTTATTGCCATTTTTGATAGGATAGTTTAATATTTATTACTAACTATATACAGGATTAGGAAAATGGATTTGTTACAAAATAATGAAAAAGACAAGTTTCGAGAGAGTAAACATGTTTTCATATCTGTAGAAAGAAATTCGAACCTGTGACCTAAGGGAAAAAACCTCTGTTCCCTTTCAAAACTGAAGATATCTTGTTCTGTATGAGTTTTCCAGTCAGCTTATATATCATTAGCCCATTATATTTATTAACAAAGTAAAATGTTTTCAATTTATTCTTAACACCTCCCCCCCTCTGGCCACGACCATCCCAAACCTTCCCTCACCCCCCCCCCCCCCGCCGTCCCTCACGTCGCCATATCTTTCCTGTAAGCGAAAAATATAGATTCCAAAATCAGTTCAATTTTTCTTTCCTCTCTCGATTTACCTGTGTCTGTGGCTGTTATTGCCGCCAAAAACCCAGTACGAGTAACACTCCCATCTGTCGTAAATTCCATGTACACGTCACTTCCGGTCGTGAAAACAGGATTAGGAAAGGTGATTCCACAAAGTTCAGCAATTTCTGGAGCCGTGTTGTCAGTACCATCAAAAATCTGTTATTTATTAAAAGTGATTAATTAGGTAATTACTATTTTAGGTAGTTATTAATTAGGCAGGTGTGCATTATATATCCATTTGGTGCTATGTTTTCATTTTCAATTTCAATTTTTTTTATTCACTCTCACGAGATGACTTTTTGGCAGAATTGTAGTATCGATATGTCATATTGCATAATAAATATTTCAGTGCTAGAACTGTCTCTATAAATGTTCAGATTTGCCAAGATATTCCCCTTGAAATATAAAGGCTACTACATATAGAATGAACAGTTTGTCTTTAAAGCTATAATTCAATGATCATGATTGCTCCTTTAAGAAAGCCAAACGTTCAAAAACTAATATGAGATGTTAAGTGTTATATGAGAATGTTTTTCGGCCTCAGAAGTGGTCAACGACAACAACATAGATATGATATCCCCCCCCCCAATCCCCTCTTCCTGAAATAATTCAGGGTTAATTATGGTAAGCAATCAATCTCCATGGCAACAGACTTACCACAAGTTTATCAAACGAACAGGTGGCAGAAGCCTCCAACTCGAAATCCAGGAATGTAACATTGACAAAATACCCGGCCGGTACGGAGAATTGATATGAACAATCTTCATCATTTCCATACTCTGCCGGGTAGTTAGGTGTATTGATCAAGTTCTCTTCCAGATCGCAGGTTCCCTGACAGGAGCAAGTACCTGATTAACATATCAAGCGGAATAATCGTAGAGCGGACTAACATTAAAGGGTGTGAAGACTCGCGCAAAAAGAAACGTCTAATGCCGGTAATCTGACCTAGTTTCGAATGAGGTGTAACAGCATGTGTTAGACACCACCATCGTTCCCAGAAAATACACACACAGCTTGCTACCGTCGGTAATTAGACACTAGTGTACAGCAGCTATGGTCAATACGCACATCACAGTGTATAAACGATACAGCGATGGACATCCCAGGTCCAGCTGAAGATAACAAGGTATCACGTTTCATTACTGTTTGCATTTTGTAGCGACACGAACAAAACGTCACTTGCAAGCAACAAAAAGTTAACTTTTTCAGATGGCCGCACGTATGGAAAGCCATTTTAACATTTAATCGGGAATTTTAGATATCTTAAATTGTTTCTTATTTTAGATATCTAAAATTCTATTCAGATATCTGGAATTCAATTCGAGATATCTGAAATTTAATTCGAGATATCTGAAATTTTATTTCAGATATCTGAAATTGAATTCGAGATATCTAAAATAGATTTCGAGATATCTGAAATTCTAATTCAGATATCTGAAATTGAATTCGAGATATCTGAAATTGAATTCGAGATATCTGAAATTGATTTCGAGATATCTGAAATTCTAATTCAGATATCTGAAATTGAATTCGAGATATCTGAAATTGAATTCGAGATATCTGCAATTGAATTCTAGATATCTGAAAAGCATATGCAGAAATTCCCGATTAAATGTTAAAATGGCGTACGTATGGAAAGCCATTTTAACATTTAATCGGGAATTTTCAGATATCTGTAATTGAATTCGAGATATCTGAAATTGAATTCGAGATATCTGAAATTGATTTTAAGATATCTGCAATTATTTGTAGATATCCTAAATAAATTGGAGATATCTGTAATTTAATTTGAGATATCTGAAATTATTTCGAGATATCTGAAATTCCTTCTTAAATGTTAGAACGGCTTTCCATACGCACGCAGTTTGGAGCAAGTCTTCAATGCCTTTAAATATATCACTGACAGGTGCTAAACGAAAACCACAACATGTTGTTTCTATATAGTGTGAGCGAGTGGGTGGTGCGGAGGGGGGGGGGGGGATAGAGATATTAAAGTAAATGAGTAGATGCTAATAATAACAGATTACGTATTTCGATTTTGTTTTTCTTTACACTAAATCAAAACCACCGATGTTAAATTAAATATACCAAAAACTGTTTATTACTTAAGATCTTAGAAACAAATTTTCTCATTTTTTAGAACCACTCAATATACTGTCCTCCCATATCGTGTTTCGGTGCACCCGTGCTGACAATATGAACAGTTTCTTACCTATATATAATAGAAACATGATATCCATACTGCTAGTACGAGTGTACAGTAAGTACAGTATTAAGAAAAGGAAATCGCCCAAAGTGGGTGTAAAATTTGCACTCAGTTGGGACATTTTTTTTATACTGTAGTGTCATGTCCCGCTTTCAAAGCACTCGTTTTGTCAGTACGAGCAGTATGGGTATCATGTTTCTATCATATCAAGGTTAGGAACTGTTTGTACTGTCAATACCAGTGCTTTGAAGCATGCAATTGGAGTACAGTTCAGAGAGGTATTAGCATTAGGTAATTGTCCGAAGTGGGTGTAAACTTTGATGTTTGAAATAAATATTCATGAGAGAATCACTAACCAGTAGCCGGGGGGAAGGTCGGTATAATTTCTTCCAAGAATGTCACCAGAGCGCTGAAACCAGTCGCAGTTATATCTGAATCTGTATGGAACGTCAGATGCATTGCAGATTCAGTGCTGTTAAAAAGACCCGGATGCTGCGAACCGCAAAGTGATGCAAGTTTGTTCGAAGTGGTGGCAGTGGCACCGTTGTATATCTGTTTTAGGATAGAAATTAAAATAAAACGGTGAAGAAGATGTTAAGACAATATTTATACTGTGTTTTTATACAACATGTCCAAATCAAGGAGAAACAAAAACCAATCCAAGAGCCCGCATTTTAATGACTTCATTTTTAATACGTTCAATCGAGTTGGGTTGATCTTTTTAATCAAAGTTGTTAGGGATCGCCGACATCCTTACATTTAATACGTCATATACACAATCATCTCCGTCTTCTACGTCAAAGTCCTCGAAGGCGAGCTGTACGTAGAACCCATCATCTGCCACCACGGTATAATCACACATGAGGTCATTATCATAATTAGCGGGGTAATTCGGCGATGTGACCAGGCTGTTGTTAGTGGTGATGGTGTAACTGCAAGCTTAAATGTGAAAAAGAACAGCAATAATGAATATAACCACACTTGTTTTATTTTTGGTGGGAGCGGGGTGGGGGCAGGGGTGGGGAATAACAAATCTATGAGATTGGGGATAGGTTAACACATTCATACACTTCTTTCTCCATTTACTTAAATGACGTAAATGGACGTCGACTTCTATATATTATTTTCCAGAAACCAGGTGAAGGAAGAACTGGTAACGGAGGCCGAAAGCGTAGAAAGACCCCGAGGATTGAATGAGTAACCACGAGCTACCCTTTCACACCTCCTTGGCCTTCTCTATAATTAGTTTCATACAAACATGACAAATCAACCCTTCCTTCTTCCCTTTTTCCTTTCACTTCTAGACCAAAATTAGAAATTAATCGAACAGTACATGTCACATAATTCATTTCCAAAAATATTTACGAATACATTACGTGTGTTCTTAGATAGTACATCGAACGCATAATTACCTTGAGCTGGGGGTGGTGTGTTGGGTCCATCTCCGCTACCTACGTAAACGAGGCGATTTGGAGAGCCAGCACCGGGACTCTGAACTGCGCCCATAACTGCCCTGTCACTAAGAGCAGTCTTAACTTCATCAGGGGTCAAACTTGAGTCCAGGCCTAGGAGAATAGCGGCTGCTCCTATATGGGTTCGATTTCAAGAGGAAAATAAATATTATTGATGATGTCGCATCTCATCTGACAGTCTATGAAATAAATTTAATGTTGCCTCACAGGGGGTTAGGAAGCTTCCAAAAATTGGGGAGGGGGCACAACATCAGAGGGGCACTTTCTCATTCCACAACCATCACTCGTTATGCTATAAACCGATACACACCGGCCATATTACTTAGTTAGATGTGTTAGTATGCTACCAATACTATTATGGTGCACGTGAATAATTAAACTAAGATATTAAAAATATCCAAAAGAAAATATCCAAAAGACAGTTCTTCATCAAAAGGGCACATTTTATTTGCCAGTAGGGTACATTTGCTATTTTGGAAAAATGCCCCCCCCCCCCGGCTCCTACCCCCTGCTGCCTAAACATTTACCACAATCTGGTAAAATACGCCATCGTTCAAGGAAAGAAATCTTCAGAATGAAGCAAATTGAATCACAACCCAATTCAGAATACGATAGTCGGTTAACTTTTCCGCTTTGTTTTAATTACAGGAATTAGCAAATAAGTAAAAATTGAGACTTGAAAAACAAAACAAAACATGAACAAGTACGTTGGTAAAGTTTGAAAGGAAGAATGCGAGAAAACTTGATGGGTTTGTTGACAAGGTACACTCATATAGACAAAAAATTTTCTAACAACGATGTAGAATTCACAAGCAATGAACAGTTTTTGGGAAAGAGCATCTTCCTCCCCTACATTCTCTCTATACTTATCCGTAGCCGAATGGGGTGGGAGCGGAGTGATGAAGGAGAGGGACGTATGGGTGTCGTCAGTCGAGACACATATTTACTGAATTTTGTTAACCAAATTTAGCCCAGACGGTACCAAATTTGAGTTAACTAATTAAGATTCTGTTCAAAAAGAGCTTTGGTGTTGTTATATCGTAGAACTTTGAATTTATCACCCTTGTAATCGAGAGAGGTAAAGGCAGATCTCGTGGTTGACAATAAGGTTGGAAACAATATAAGAAGTGACAACAGAAGAATGACAACAGCAGAAGTGACAATATAAAAAGTGTTAACAGAAGAAGTGACAAACGCAGAAGTGACAAAAGAAGAAGTGACCATAGTAAAAGTGACAATAGAAAAAGTGATCATAGAAGAAGTGACCATAGAAGAAGTGACAATAGAAGAAGTGACAATAGAAGAATGACAATAGAAGAATGACAATATCATAAATGAAAATAGAAGAAGACACCATAGAAGAAGTGACAATAGAAGAAGTAACAATAGAAGAATGACAACAGCAGAAGTGACAATAGAAAAAGCGTTAACAAAAGAAGTGACAATACCAGAAGTGACAAAAGAAGAATGACAATAGCAGAAATTACCAAAGAAGAAGTAACCCATAGTAGAAGTGACAAAAGAAAAAGTGATCATAGAAGAAGTGACCATAGAGGAAGTGACAATAGAAGAAGTGACAATAGAAGAATGACAATAGAAGAATGACAATAGCAGAAATGACAAAAAGAGAAGTGACATTAGAAGAAGTGATAATAGAAGAAGTGACAATAAAAAATAATAGAATTAGTATCAATAGCAGAAGTGACAAGAGAAGAAGTGAAAATAGAAAAAGTGATAATAGAAGGAGTGACAATATAAAAAGGGATAATAAAAGAAGTGGCAATTGAAGAATGATAATAGAAGAATGACAACAGCCGAAATGACAATAGAAGACGTGACAATAGAAGAAGACGCCATAGAATAAGTATCAATAGCAGAAGTGACAATAGAAGAATTGGCAATAAAAGAAGTGACAATAGAAGAATGACAATATAAGTAATGACAATAGCAGAAGTGATTATAGAAAAAGGGATAATAGAAAAAATGACAATAGAAGAATTGACAATAGAAGAAATGATAATAATGAAAGTGACAATTGAAGAAATGACAATAGGAGAAGTGACAATAGAAATAGTTACAATAGTAGAAGAGAATATTGAAACCAATTTGTGTTTACCTGAAACGTGTGGCACGGCAGCACTAGTGCCACTTAAGGAATAGCTAGCATCACCAGAACCGCCAATCCAGGCACTCTCGACGTCAACTCCTGGAGCAAACAAGTCCAGACAGCTTCCAAAATTGGAAAAGTACGCTCTTGCATCTTGCTCATCTGTAGCGCCCACTGTTATACCCTGTAAAAGTCAGGAAAGCGGATTCATCATAATCACCATCACCATCATCATCATCATCACCATCAGCACCATCATCATCATCATCATTGCTACCACCAACATCATCACCACCACCACCATCATCACCATCATCATCGTCGTCATCATCATCATCATCATCATCATCATCATCATCATCATCATCATCATCATCATCATCATCATCATCATCATCATCATCATCATCATCATCATCATCTCATCACCACCACCATCATCACCACCACCGCCACCATTATCACAATCACAATCATCATCATCATAACAATCATCGTCATCACTACCACCACCATCATCACCACCACCATCATCAGCATCATCATCACCATCATCATCAGCATTATCATCATCACCACCACCATCATCATCACCACCACCACCACCATCATCACAATCACAATCATCATCATCATCATAACAATCATCATCATCATCACCACCATCATCATCATCATCAGCAGCAGCATCATCATCACCATCATCATCAGCATCATATCACCATCATCATCATCATCATCACCATCATCATCACCACCTCATCATCATCACCACCATCATCACCATCACAATCATCATCATAACAATCATCATCATCATCATGACAATACATGATGTCAATCACATTACCGTATCATAACGATACCACTTTATTACAATTTAGAGTTTTATGATCACAACATAACGATATCGTCCCACAATTAGTTTCCATTACAAATCGCGATATTCACGAATTCGTTTCATTATGCTTGTGTTTGAAATTTCTATCTATTTCCTGCATCTTTTGTTAATACTCACATTAGTGTTTCCTCCGGGAGAGTACCCACATGCGTCTGATACATCATTTCCCGCTGCTGTTACAACCACAAACCCTGCAAACGAAATACATGTGAGATACATGTGTATCAATGGACATAATTATGTCATTTATGTCTTTGGGGATTTTGATTTCTTAGCTTTATTCAATCCAATATGTATTGTCATTAATTTCTTTAAAAAAGGCACAGACACTTAACTTGATAAGTAAGACCCAAAAAATGGTATTCTCCGAATTGTTGCGCATCATTTTAATATCGTAAAATTTCTAAAATATTGAACGTGTCACTATGAAGATTAATTATCTAAAACAAATGGAAGACTAAAATTTAAATGTTGGGTAAAAGTCATCCAAATCTCTCAGAGCTACAACAGTACCCATTTTTTTTCCGTTTTTGCCCAAATTTTTTATTTAACCTTTACTGTAAATCTATTTTATATACAGTCACCTTCTCGCCAGTATATTACTGAAGTTTCGTGGTAGCCTATAAGTACTGATAAATGATGTTAAATGCAAATTTATCGAGAATGATACCTTTCTTAACAGTCCGTAATCACAATAATCCAGCCAGGTCTGGGCGAGGGAAAAGTAATGTCACAAAGCCCCTCCCCAAGCCCCTCTCCCTCTTATCCCTGGTTTCCAAGCTTCATTTTCCTTACGACTTTTATATAAATGAAACATGAAAATAGACCTTATTCTTCATTTTCGGGACCCCCGAGATCCACGTTTTTCAAGTACGCACTAATTGACCCCCCCCCCCCCCTACCATCACTCGTGGCTCCATAAGTAATATTCCTCGAGCATATTGTATATATTTTTGCTATTTTACCGATAAAATTATTAACAGTTACCGTCAGTGATAAGCGTGTTAACTGAATCGTCAAGCAATGTTGATGAGGACCCGGAGAATGAAAGAGACACCACGGCAGGGGTGCTACCACTCAGAATCAATTGGTCCAAAGCTACGAAGAGAAGAATAACAAGTTATATGAAATATTCATACTTTTTCTTTTGAAAATATTTGATTAATTCAGAGAATGAACGGAGTCAAAATCGACTTTTCAATTATCGATATTGTTTTAAGATGATTTATTTATTTCAGTTCATTTCATGTCATGTCATGTCAACTTGATTCAAAATTTAGTTCTCAAAATGTTTACAAATATAGCGTAACATATATATCCAAGTGGAAATTCAAGTAAATGCAAGTGGCTAGTTATCAAGGTTATTGAATTTAAGAGAAAGTCAGAAGCTTACAAAAACAAAAAAAATGAAATACTTAAAAAAACATTATATTTGAATATTATAACTTTAGTTCAAAACACCTTTCTTATTTGTTATTGGCTTAGCAGGCCCATGCACGCACGCACGCGCACACGCACACGCACACAATCTTTGGTCAATTAAACTAAAAGTTTTTTTCCGGACTTTCATTGGTTGATATGTATCTTCGCTTTCATTCGACACAAATAATAACCATACCAGCAATTATGTCACTTTCGCTGCCCCTTCCGTCGCATCCAAAGACACGGAGACTTGCAATATTGACATTTTTAGCCACGCCCCACGTTGACCCGCCAATAATACCGGCACAATGTGTTCCATGTCCATTGCAGTCCGTTCCCTTTGAAAGGTAAAGAAGTTAACATCCATATAAGATAAATTAACAATGATATTCGTGAATAGCAAAATAGAATGTTAAATATGCGATAACTATACATATTGTTATCATATTCGGAGGAGTTCTGAAGAGCCATTTTATTTTCACTGACACCGTTTTTTCACGGTTTACTTTTGGTTGCGAGTATTCAACGTTGTTACCTTCTTCCCTAAATGATTTATTCGAAGTGACTTCTGTAAGATTAGTTACATATTATACTAACAACATCGATTAATATCATTAATATCTTGGATACACACATTATCATTGAAGTGCAAATCAGTGAAATGTTTTGTAATCATAGTTTGAATAAGGTTCCTTATAGTCTCATGGCTTTACTTACAGCGCCACCGTCTTTGTCATAAAAGCTGCTAGCTCTGCCGCCAAAGTCATTGTGTGACGTAAGAACTCCCGTGTCGACCACGTAAACAGTGATGCCGGTACCGTCACCTTTAAGAGAACAACATAATACATGGTCAGTTAAAGTGTAAACAGCAGGCCTACGATAAAATCCCTTGCACACTCTGTTTCAGGGACGGGCTGGGCGCCCAGCTTAGTGGTTTGGGACTGGTGGGTGCCTGTCGGTCGGATACGCCAAAGGCGCTACCACTGACTGAGGGGGTGAAAGCGCCGCCAAGTTGAATGCCGAAGACACCGATTTTCTGTTCAACTATGAAAGGTGCTACAGTTAATCCGAAGTACCAACATGCGTCGCTTATTATAAATGCCACAGCACTGCCCGTTAGTAAATGGTATGTCCCTCTCCGTTCCTGATCTGGTTCACTATAACTATACAACACTTCCCCAACCGTAAGTGCCCATTCGCCGAATTTCCAATTGTTCAACATTTTAATCATTCCAAACCAAGTTAGGTTGGATCAAAATATGTTGCGTTACTCTACAAACGGTGACTTTGACAAGATATAAGTTTTAAAGCGCATGCAAGAAGAATCGGTATAGTGTTCAGTTAGAACGTGTATCCATGGTCTCTAAAGAGATTAATAGTTTGGCACAATAATATCTTTATGACAATGATTTAGTCATGTACCCCACCTGTCATCATTTCTATAATATAATTACATATATGGAGTATTGTATACATCATATAGGACAAATTGAACGTTACTATACTAACAGATCAATAAGTAATTTCACACGATGTTAACAATGTTCCTCGCATAGAAAATTATGTTATTCACATAAAGAATGAATAAATCGGAACTTTTTTTCGACTGCATTAAACCTTACTAAATAGCCAAGCAATTATAAACTTTATAGCTATAGGATTTTCAATGTCGAATGTTATCGAAAATCACGCTATTTTTTTCGCCACTCAAATACTTACCTATTGGTGTGTAGCTGTCATCTACTGGTAGTCCAAGCTGATCAATTCTATCCAATCCCCAAGGGACGCCGTTTTGGCTAACTGTGTACATAGCATCCTTCTTGATGTACTCAACAATGTCTAACTTACGTAGCTGCAATAATCAATGAAGAATACTACATATGGCCAACGGTTATGGCAAACAGAGACAATTATGTTGCAATTTCGTTGTATTCACAAAACATTGATCAAAGAATTATTTTATATTTATATTTTTATTATATTGACAGTTTAACTATGTGCAATCAACAACATTGATAGATTTTCTTGTTATAAACTTCGATCGTAATGAATTTAGAGAAAGAAAATAAAATACAAAAAAAGAGGTAACATTGAAACAAAAATTGAATAATGCTAAATTGAAGGAGGAAAGATAGATGAGATATGAAATAACCTGATTAAGAGCACCCTCGGAAAGTTTGGCTGCAAATCCTTTGAAAACATTCTCGTAGCGATGCAGGAGTTTGAAGTCTAGGTCATCTGATCCGACAGACTTACCGAAAGATTGAGTGAATTGAGACACATCAGTATCGGCCTGTTTACATCAAATAAAACAAAATGAAGAATCAATGACCAAGCAGTTTCGTATTTTTATTTTTAAAGAGGCAAAATGAACAATTACAAATTAATTCCCCCCTCCTTCTCCCCTTGTTCCCCCCCCCCCCAATCACTCCTCTTCTCATAGCTCTCTTCCACCCTTTTTTCTCCACACTTTTCTGTCTTTGTCCTTCTCCAGTTTATTCCCTACCCCCTTCCCTCAATCCTCTCTTTGTTCCTCCACTGTTTATCTCCTACCTCTCCTCTTCCCCCGTTGGTTTCTTTCTTTCTTCTCTCCATCTTCTCTCCATCCCTTGTCTTCTAATCCCCTGTCTGTATTCTGTGCGTGTTTTTACCCTTCTGTTACTGTTACTTGTCATTTAGCCTTTGAAGAAGATCCTGCTAGGATCGAAACGTCAGGCCAACTTACTTTTACACAATTACAAATTAAATGGAAAAAAGTAATGTTCATTAAATACAAACCCGCGAAGACAGGTCAGAGCCACGTTTACTAACCTACTGGTCAGATCTTCGTGTTTATTTTGACTAACATTATAATCAGTAGTGTAGCGTGCGAAAGGGGAGGGGTATTTACAGGGCCCTTGATTTGAAAAGGAGAATATACTGTCCTTAAAATAATGCATATTCTTTTCGATATTTCGTCAGAAATGGTGAACAGATAATTTCATTAATATTTTCCCCCTTTTTTAGTGTACGTCTCTCTGACTGAAACTTAAACTTCGGAGAGGTCCGGGGAGGAGGAGGGGAGGAGGAAGGAAAGGGGACGGGAGAAGGAGGGGCGGGAGAAGGGAAGGTGAGGGGGATAAGAACAACTTAGATATGTTCTGATTAAAGATAATAGAATTCTAAAGAAATCAACTTCTACTCACCTTTAGCTTAATAATGTACCTCTCCTTCTCTGACGTTATCACTGATTTCAACGGGGTTAAGGCACTAACCGTTGCAAGGAACGCCAACAGTGTAAAATACTTCATTGTGACCTGAAAGATGTAACGACGTAGATTATCTGTGTTCCGCGTATAGTTGCTCGCTTAAACGTTGTGCACAAGTTTGCTGTGTCATGGTACACTAAACCCTTCCCACCACGAGAATACTGGCCAGTAGTGCGGTACCCACGGGTGGGGTGGGGTGGGGTGGGGTGGGGTGGGGTGAGGGTTTATATGGGGATGAGGATCGGGATGGGGTCGGGAAGGTTACTGGCATTGGGTTAAAGTTGAACAACAAAAATGATGGAAATGCATCCGTTCTCGCATAAATAATTATCATGCGAGATGTCCGCTGGGTGGATATCACGCAACTGTTGTGCCCCTCCCCCCCCCCCTTGCTCAAAATACGAACTCTGGCTAAACGGTCATGTTGACCAAGGTTTTATTTTGTGTTTGTCCTAACCTAACGTATGTTCTCTTACACGAGTAATGATAGTTAAAGTTGAAATCAGGGTTTCTTTCCAGCTTCAAGAATCAATCTGTAAGAGCAGATTACACAACATTGACCGAATCAAAGACTGACATATTCTATATAGTCTATACCGGGGCTTTTCAAAAGATAGGTGGTCGGCGGGCCAAATCCGTCCCGCGAAATGTTTTCGATCCGACCCCTTGTAAAAATAACGGCCAACGAAGAGCTTGCACTGATCGGGTAGGGGGGCCCTTAAGGCCTTAGGCTTGAGTACCCTACAGGCCCTACGACACACATTTTTATGCCGACTGGCCCTTTTCTATGACCATTCGCTTTTGTTGTCATCGGTCCTAGCAGAAAATAAATTTAAAAAGCATATGGTCTAACACTGAACGAAATTGTAGATAAAAAAATGGCGAATCTCGACAAAGTTCTGCGAGCACTTATTGTTGTGTGTTTCTAAATAAATAAATATTTCAGTATAGGGGAATCTTTTGCAATCAGCCGGGAAGAATTGGACCAAATTCTTCCTCTCTTTGTCAACCTCAAAGAAAGTACCAACTAATTAGCAAAAGCTTGCTTTTAGGGCTACTTAAATAAATCTAATTTATGTATATTCTTACTATGCATCAAAATGTCTAAAAAAAAATATGAGGGTATTTAAGGGCAGCAGCTCTTCAAATTTTAAACATCATTGATTCGCCTCTGGCCCTCCTATATAGGTATAGGCTTCTGCCTAAATCAGTCTGGGGGTGCGGAGAAGTTAAGTTTCCCCCTGCCCTGCCCACTCCACATTTGACATCCTCTGCACGCCACCATGGCATCTGCAGTAAATACTCTTAGCGTTAACGTTTGGTAAATTGTGACGTTAATGGATATTGAAATTCTATGACAATGCAGATCGTTAGCTTAAAAAGTTCTTGTTTTTTATCACGTAGTAGAGAAAAGGTTAAAAAAGTTTCAGTGTAGAGTCAGCATGTGGCACTCGGAATATTACTACGGAAAAGTTAAACACAAACTGAAATGCCTAAAACACAAAACATTATTTTGTTTCCATATAGGTTACCCTATTTTTCACATGATACCATAACTTTTGTTACATGTTACAACAGAAAATGTACGTCAAAGTCATATTTTTAATCAAATACAATGAAACGCTCCCCCCCGCACCCTTCCACAACGCCCCCCCCCCCTTCCTCTCTTTTCCACAATAAACGTGTCTTCGACTACATGCATGATCATAAAGTATATATACCTAAACAAAACTGAAAATTTACCTTCAATCTGGAACGAAGCGGTTTATGCCTTTCGATGAGAACTCGACCGGGAACCATACGCAATACTCTCTGGAATAAGTGCGATGTGGAAAAGGAAGACTTTTCAAATGATGGTCACCACCGATGATGCGATGTGTGAATTTAAAGGTAAGAAGCAGCTGCTCATCTTCATCTCTGATAAGAGACTTGTTGATTCAACCCCGAGTAACGAAGAGAGGATTAATTATTACATTTAAACCCAAAGATAAAAAGAAGTATAGTTTACAACAATAACGTAACACAGATAAGAACGTTATCCGTGGTAACCTTTGTATTTTCAAGGACACGTGACAGTGTAGGAGATGTAATGCCATTCTTTGGTAATACTAAGATGCATTAAGCTATATACATATATTTTTTATTTCTGATATATACTTGCCAATACATGCTATATATATATATGCATTACCAACCAAGATAGCAGTATGATTGAGCTTCATGCAGAATGTAACACACTAGGGTGTACTGTACATTGTATGTAAACAGCGTGTAATATATAACACAGTGCTCATTGCATATATCTTTACTTGACTGGGTTATTTTATACTCAACTTTAAAATCTCAATCAATTTCAAACAAACAAAAATTCAGCAAAGTTTACGTTAATAGAAATTGGATGTAGTAAAAACTGGGGATATATTTTAAGTTTTATTCAATTGTAGTAATAAGAATTTTTTTTGTTTTATAATTCATGTAAAAATTCAGACATATGCCAATATGCCTTAAAACATGATATGTACGTTTAAAAACTTTATCGACAGGCTTTTAAAGTAACTTATAACAATGGAGCTCATTGGTATAACTAAAATCAAGTTTGATGTCTTGTGGCGAAGGAAAAAGATCATCGTTTGGTCCATCATATCTTGATCAATTAAAATCTTATTTTGAAGTAATACGTTTGATGCAATTGGCAGATAATGACTATAAACAAAAATTGTGTTTCTTTATTTCCTACCCAGTTGGCTTTCCTTAGGCCAATGTTCTTCATATATATATACTTACTTGCCTCTCTTCTGATTTATAAGTATATAATGACGAAAGAGTATGTATTATTAGAAATATTAAAATAAACTGAAGAAAAGGTATTGGTGTGTGGGGAGGGTGTGTGGACGGTGGGGGTCTACAATATACACTAACTGCTTACTACCAAAAAGGAATGAAATTAATTTCGATGTAAATGACGTCGCTATTGCACGGGATGATGGTAGGTGGGTGGGGGGGGGGGGGGGTATTATTAGTGACTATGCTATTGTATTCTATAGGATATCATTAGCGTACCCACCCCTCCCCTGGCAAAAATGTCCTCTTGAGGGGTGGGGGAGGGACTATCGTCAACAATATGTGGTAAGGATAGTTTTAATAAGCACTTCTAGCTGGTATTGTTTTATTTGCAAAGTACTCATTTTCGAACCGATTTGGTTCATCAAACCCGGGCTGGAGTGCTATTAGTACCGATCCTCTCTGCGGATGAGGGCGTCAGTTCAGTATGCTAATTTGTGTGCTATGAAGATTTTATTGTAAGCTTGTGATCTTGGCCAAAAGGAAGAGGAAAAAGGACCAGCAGTACATAATATAATACTTTTTAAAGAAAAGTCACCAAAAGATACTCTTTAAGAAAAATCACCCAGGAAAGAACCTGGGCACGAAAAACCAAAGAACCGAACGACTTATCCGCTCTCAACCCCAGTCCCCTAACTCCCCTAGCATCGGGACTGTGACTGTGCATGTGATCATCGTCAAATGTGTATCACAATTCCCCTCGAAAGGGAATAGATACTACACATGATCTTAGCTAGAAGACAGAGCCTGGACACTAAAAACCAAACAACTTAACTAATCCACTCTCAGCCACAGTCCCATTACATCAAAACTGTATCCGTATTACCATGATCATGTTACGTCACATTTATATCACGAGTTCCTTGGAAAGCCTGGAATAGACATTACATAGCCTTTCCAAGGGCGGCGGAACCGGGGGGGCACAGGGGGCACGTGCCCCCCCACTTTTCCTCAGATTAAAAATGTGCCTTTTTTCTACATAAAAATTTCTAAATAAAAAACGAGTTTACAAAGCGAAACCCACGTCGAATCAAATATTTCGGGAAGTTTTAAATGTTTACTACCACAGGCGTAGGAGCCCAATTTGATTTGGGGGGCTGTAACGACTTGCCCGAAAAATATTACAAAATTTTTTCGCGCGCTACGCGCGCGTGCAACATCTTAATGTGCATATCATATAGGCATGCGTTGGTTATTACATCGCGTGCCAATAACATACAATCATTTGCCGTGTTATAACCCTTCCAAATTGGTTGTAATTATTCGGAAAGTCGTTACGATAATAATGATCATAATAATATCAGTTTAACCATTGAAAAACACATAGAAAATTACTTTTCTTTCAGTATTTTCACATATTTCATTTGCTTTCATGCATGTATCGATCGCGTGTGCAGGGACTTGGACTTTATAATGATTTCACCTCATTTTGTCTTTTTCCTTGTTTCCCAATTTTCACATTAGATACTGCAGTGCTAGTATGCATTGTTTCCTTGAGGGGGGGGGGGGGGGGTGGCGTTGATGGAGTGATGTGTATACGCAAATAAGATAATACAATAAGAGTTATGAAGGGTACTAAATCTCAGGCTGCATCAGTCCAATCGAATTTCTGCAAAGTGCCCTTCGACGTTGGTGCCCCCCCAGAATTAAAGTGCTTCCGCCGCCCTTGAGCCTTTCACAGTGTCAATAACCCCTGCAGAGAGTGGTTAGGGCCCTAACAACTCCACGATAACACCATACGCCCATAAAATAATTTTTTACTATGCCCGAAGACGAATAAGACGCTAAGAAATAATTAATTATTCATCAAGAATTAACCAACACTGCGGTCAGTCAGTCAACGACACCAGCTGTGATATTCTCACTCTATATTTGTAATCGAGGAAAAAGTTCTTTCCTTTTAATGCAAAGACGTGTAAGATTAACAACAAAGACGGAGAGTAAGGATTAGTCACTGCTAGAAAAGTATGATTAACTTACAATAAAGTTGATGTCTCCAGTGTCCGAAGGTTTTGTCATGAATATTCATGAAGTTGTTTCTATGGTCAATTTCATTACACATGACATAGCACGCATATACACAAATAATGGTTTTGGTTGTAATATATTTGTATATTATGTAGTAGCGCACATTAGATCTGAGTTAATAATAAATCTAAACATCTCTACCGTAAAGTATATAAGTAAACGTGGTTAATGTTTTATGAATATTTATGAGATATGAGTTACGTATCATGACGTCGCATATATAAAGTTAACTCTTCTTGTGATATAAAGTATAGGTCTATCAAGGAAGGTTTCGTAAGCCAAACCACTCCATGAACTCCATCCTAGCACTCAAATTATCCATAGAAAATGTTATCTTGTGAAGGATGTATGCGAGGAAGTATGTTCCTTTGTTCAAGGAAATACACATCCAAACGGATATATCCTTAACTTTATGACTAACCGTGATAAAAAAAAAGTTATTCATACATGTAATAGGATGAGGGAGAATAAAATATATGTTTATATGAGAGTATACTTAGCCATGATAGGAGGCACAGGAAAATCCACCAATGCCTGACCGTGCAGTTCGTACTTGTTTTGATCTTGTTTAGAACTAAATAAGAAATCAATTAAAAAATAATACAAGTAACCAAGACCAGCCAATTTCCGTTCTGCTGTTTTCTTTTCATTTCATTTCAAGTAGTGGGGGTGGATGCTCTACTATACCATTTCCTTTAGAGAAACGATCTTGTTGTCTGAATGTAACATATGAACTGTCCGTTGTGATTCCCCGTCGCACTGGACACCGATCCCGTACCCGTCCTTCTCTCACCCATACCTCCCCCTCCCCCTCCCCCTTGGTTGGACAGCGTTAAAAAAATATCGCACCCCATTCCCCTTCCCCCTACGTTATCATGCTAAATGACACATGTATACGCAGGTCCTTAATTCGTCTTTGACACACCTAGCAGGTTCGTTAAGTTAGTAGAAGACTGATTCTATCCTTGTTTTCTGTATGTCACAGTCAGCCTATTCACACAAAGAGCTATATATATATATACATATATATATATATATATATATATATATATATATATATATATATATATACTCATGATATGTACCTTAGGTCGACAGTTTATGGTAAAAAAGTGTACCTTAGGTCAACAGTGTACCTTAGGTCGACATTTCAGTGTCGACCTAATATATATATATATATATATATATATATATATATATATATATATATATATATATATATATATATTTATCATTAACTTAAGTTATGGTTCTCACTATGACCTTGTGTATACTAACAAGTTTGTGAATCATTAACTAACACAAGCCCTTAAAGAGAGGCAGATGCTATATCATCCACGAACTAATATTTTTACACGTTACTTGACCGTGTTCGTCTTTGCTATCAAACTGCAAGCACGGGAAATTTATTCTTGAATATTTTCTTGACCAAATAGATCATTAATGGTAAGTTTACATCTGTTTTCATATTTTCTCCTGTTTTTCATTTTCGTTTCCATTTTTATATCAAGTCCAGGTTTACTAAAGAAAGGTAAAAAGTATTTAACATTTACTGTAAACAAAATATATATAACTATATGTATCTGGAATAGAGCAGGTTAGCAAACATCAAACATAAATTGGTCCGGATTATGATATGAAACTTATAATCAGAGACGCTTACACGCATAATATACCGTTAATTTGCATAGCAAAATTTCGACTTATTTCTCGAAACTGGTGTCTCGAAATGTAAATAAGTAAATTCCTATTAATACTGTTACAAGAAATGGATGGTAAGAACACTAGAAGATCAATAAATTTTGATACTAAACAGTTTGATGTCTTCTGTTCGTTTCCTCAGACCATGGCATCACACGCGGTTTTAATCATTTGCATGTTACTATCAACCGTCTATGGATCGGACACGGATCATAATCTGGCAAAGGAGGGTAATAGCCGGTTTATCGTCAGTTTGAAGGTATACCGATATGAGTCATTCAGTTCTTACCAAATGTGACCAAATTTCTTTCCGCAGTCCTTCAACACGGATATTATTGTATGCTTGTCAGTCAGAATGTTTGTCTGTTTATATGTTAACATTTAGCTTATTGTCCGTCTGTCTTTCCGGACTTTCAACTCTTTGATATTCTGTCTAACCTTTCTCCTAATTATGTAAGTTTTGTCTCTCCGTGTTTCTTTGTCTGTATGTCTGTCTGACTGTGTGTTTGTATATATGTGTGTATGTATGTATGTTAGATCCTCCTGCAAGCAGGAACTCGCGAAGAAGCCATCATTGGCTTATCAAAGCCGAAGTCAGTCTCTTACATTCATAT
Source organism: Apostichopus japonicus (assembly GCF_037975245.1). Classification (NCBI taxonomy): domain Eukaryota; kingdom Metazoa; phylum Echinodermata; class Holothuroidea; order Aspidochirotida; family Stichopodidae; genus Apostichopus; species Apostichopus japonicus. The sequence goes on from NC_092583.1 coordinate 9,446,610, forward strand.
TTAACGTCCATGATTATGAATTGTCAATTGTTAACAACTCTGTATTATAACTGGACGACATACATTGATCTTGGAGTGACTCGAACTCGGGACCTTGTGAATGGAAGGCACCGGCGTTAACCAATGCGCTATCACTCCTTATGCCTATATATATCTATATGTAAATTTATCTATATTTATATCGGTCTATTGTCTGTCTATACCTGTCCGCCAGATACTTTATATCTCTCTTAATTTAGTCAAACTTCTTTGTCGACAGAGCCAGGCATCAACCGACTTGATTCTCGAAAAACTGATGAATCATTTGGACATGTCTTCTCTTCGTATCCTTCATCGCTATGAGAGAGCTCTAAACGGGTTTGCTGCTGAATTGTCTGACACAGCTGTCGAATTGGTGAGCTTCTGTAAAGGACATTCCTCGAGGGGGGAGGGGCAGGCCTGTGAGAGGGTGTGTGGGGTATAGAGCTCCGCCCTCCCCCCTTCAACCTCACAAAAAATAAATCAACAGTAACTTTTAGAACCACCATGCGTTTATAGACCTAATAATAAATATACAATTTATAGTCTAAATAATTTTGTGTAAAAGTAAGAGGGCCTGGACGAGCCTGAAGACAAGTTACAGTAACAGAAGGGATAAATACACATATACAGAATACAGATAGGTTACTGGGTAGGGTGAACACAAAAGGGAAAGGTTTAAGAGTATTAGTAGACAAGGGATGGAGAGAAGAAAGAATCCAACAGGGTGACGAGGAGAGGTAGTAAATAATTTTGTTAGACCATTTGACGAATAAATGTTGTCATTTCTACATATTTACACCCGTGTCTAAAACGAAAACCACGCGCCTTCTTTATCCAACATTCCTTCTTCTTCTTTTTTCATTTTTTTTAAAATTATTTTTAGCTAAAACGGTTTGAAGAAGTGGAATACATCGAAGCAGAAGCCGTTTTTTCTGCCAATCAGAATTTGCCCTGGAATATCGATCGAATTGATCAACTAGCCTTGCCTCTCGACGGATTTTATGGACCTATTGGTAAATATAGACTCTCGTTCAAATGAGACTTAACTGTTTAAGGAATAACGAAGTTTAATATCATTTGAAATATATGTAATACGGAACATTGGAGAAAAGGAATATTAGGTCAACTTTCATCTTGTAGCTGGTTCCGTTGCTGTAATATAAAAAATATATATAAAAAAAAAGTGACATTTTGATTTTTGATAAGAATTGTCCATGCACTTACATTACAATATTATAATATTATATTTAAATCATCCACCAACCCCTCTCCCTCACCCTCCCTCCTCCGAAGGTGACATCAGCAGGGTTACCTTGTGTTTAGTAAAGGAGCGGTGAGGGGCAACTTATCTATATATTGTTACCAACTTTGATTCTTTATCTCACACGCGGGACCTATGCGGACCAAAGTTACTCCACTTATACAATCTATGTCCAATTTCGATGATGAAATAGATGTAGGGTGGTAGATTTCATTGATACTGTGACCGCATCACGTCCTATGTTCGTGTCCCTTTTTACCCTCCCCCTCCCCTTCACCTCCCCCTTCCCGACCCCCTTTCCCCTAGCGATGGTCGATGGTTTGAGTCTGTTCTTCTCTAAGAAAATGTATTTTGGTCGCTTTTACTTTCCTTCTATCAATAGTAAATAAATGAGCGATAATTCTTCGCCGTTTCGTTTTCAGGTTCAGGTAGTAATGTTGATGTATATGTTGTCGATTCCGGGATATATCCGAGTCATAATGATTTCCAAGGAAGGGCATCGGTTGCCTACAACGCCTTATCAGGAAATGTAAGATGTTTTTGTTTTCTTTTATATATTCCGTTGGAGTATTGGAGTTGAGGTGATCCATTTTTGTGGGGGGGGGGGAGTTGGGGTGGGGGTAAGGCCACCGTAAGGGTGGGACTAATGGGTGCAGGGTGATGGGTGGGATTTGTTTTTCGACTGTGTCGAAGCTTTAGTGCAGCTACATACGATATTGTTGTTTTTTTGTTTTTGTTTTTTTAGGGGGGTGTCTTTCAGTGGAGTGTTGGAAGAAATGTACTCGTATAGTGTGGCTACACATACGAAAGTATATTAGTTGTTGTTGCTGTTTGTGGTTTTAATCTTTCGGTCGAGTGTTGGAGAAGACATGGTCATAGTATATAGCAACACACTGAACATATACATATCTATTCTCCTAAATGAACAACAGACTAAAGGATTAACTATACAAACCAGCATCTTTGTCGTATTATATCGCTGTGTTTGAACTACTGTTGGCACTGCCAACCCATTTCTGGTTACACTATTCAAGTGGGAGTCGAAAGGGGTAGAAATACGTCAGACGTTACTGTGCATGTAAGAATGACGGAGGGGAGAGGTAGGTGAAGGGTGTAGATGCCCGGAGGGCGACACCGAACGTCGGAGAGGTATTTCTCATTGTTAATAGTACCTATTGTGCCATCGAACCAGCAGGGAAAATGTGAACATTTCCTTTTTCTATGTGTCGCATTCGTGGTTCGGACTCCACTAATCCTATTTCATGTTTTATTACTCAGGGTGTCGACTGCAATGGCCACGGTACTCATTGTGCCGGTTTAGTAGGTGGCGCAACCTATGGAGTTGCCAAGACAACCAACTTATTGGGTGTCCGAGTCTTAGACTGCAACGGGGATGGAAACTCCATGGAAATCATAAGTGGTACACGTCTTATTTTTAATTTATTTGTATTTATTTATTATTATTATTAGTAGTAGTAGTAGTAGTAGTGGTAGTATTAGTATTAGTAGTGGTATTAGTAGTAGTAGAAATAGTGGTAATAGTAGTAGTAATAGTAGTAGTAGTAGTAATAATAGTAGTAGTAGTAGTATAGAAGTAGTGGTAGTAGTAGTAGTAGTGGTAGTAGTAGTAGTAGTAGTAGTAGTATAGAAGTAGTAGTAGTAGTAGTAGTAGTAGTAGTAGTAGTAGTAGTAGTAGTAGTAGTAGTAGTAGTAGTAGTAGTAGTAGTAGTAGTAGTAGTGTTGTTGTTGTTATTATTATTATTAATATTTTGCCATTTTTGCATATTAAGTTTTAAGTTATAATCATCAAAACACTGTAGGTATGACAGGCATCCCTGACATAATTGATTTATTTTTCTTTCCTCTTTTTAAGGCATTGACTGGATAATTGCTAATGCCGAGCTTCCAGCCGTTGTGTCCATATCATTTAGTGGGGCTGGATCGACAGCGTTGGATGAAGCCGTCAGCAATATGATTACTGCAGGTTCGGTCATATTATTCAAAAATTATATGAAAAAACAGAACTTATAACAAAAATATAACAAAATTATAATTAACATTGTGTCTTGATTTTTTTTTTAATTTTAAACTGGAAAGCAATCGATTTTGATTACAATACCTATGATAAAGGGTACACATGATTCTATTGTTTTACTACTTCGAAGTATCTGTCTCAATTTATTCTCATAATTAATATGCATTGGCAAAACTAATTTTTATTTGATTTTTGCTTTCATTTTTCGACTTCGCCAGGTTTAGTAGTGGTAGCCTCTTCCGGAAACAATCAGGAGGATGCTTGCTCCTTCTCGCCTGGACGTATACAAGAGGTACTGACGTCATTATCATTGGTGTCACTAATCGCCGAGGGGTTCTCGATTATTTTGCTACGGGGGTTAAAAAGAAGATTCGGTTGGAACATTATTCCTATCACTAATAAAGTCTCAATTAAACTTACTATAGAAATTGAGCAAATATGCATGGTAGGCTGGTAGGTGCTCCAATCTTAGGCCTTAAGCGTCATCACGTGACCCGACCAGTGCCGAATTATGGGGCGATTGTTTTCTCGGGCTGGATTGAACCTTCCGTGGGCCCAAATTTGGACGCCTATCGATACCCCTCTATGCACTATCGCCATTCATGATATATAAAATTTAACGTTATTAAAACTACCATATTGCTTTGGAGTACAATTGTTATGACGTCATCAGGCTCGGTGATTTCTTAGCTAGTATAGGAATAGAGGGGGCAGTTCATCATTACTTCACTAAAGCAGGAGTGACGTCATCATCTTGGCCTTTGATATGTTTAATTCCTCATTGAATTTTGGAACATTTTGAAATGTTTTCAGTTTGGATACTATTGGACAATATATGAAAACGTATCAGTAGCGATTTTGTGTAGGGCTATAGTTCTTGTCTTTTCGTGAAAACTTTCTTTTCTTAGAATCAAACAGGAACTTTAAATAATATCAAGTAACAACTAATTAAGTAAAATATGAGATTACCTCTGTTTCATCAAATATAGCCTGTAGGCCTATTGTAATCAATACTCGGTGGGAATCGCAAATAATAATAATAAATAATAATAATAATAATAATACTAACAATGACACCATTTCTGAATTTTAATATTGAAAGGTCATTACTGTGGCAGCCACTGACGAGAGTGATACGAGGGCGTATTTCTCAAACTACGGCGCATGCGTAGATCTGTTTGCTCCTGGCGTAGACATCGAAAGTGCTTGGATTGGCGGAGCCGATGCAACAAATGTTCTCAGTGGTACAAGTCTTGCTTCTCCACATGTAGCAGGTAAAGTAGATTACGGAACGCCATTTGTATCACAATGTTAGCGTTGATAAAGTCATAATGTTGTTGGGTTTTTTTTCTTCTTCTTTCACTGTTGTTGTTGTCTACGAACACATAGTACTCTACGTTGTATAGTTTTGATTAACTTGTTATTTTTTATCATATTTTTTTCACTTACTTTTATTATCATTTCGTTGGAAGGGGAATTTGTTTTACAGAGGCCAACTTCTACCTGTTCATCATAAAAGAACGAGAAACTATAGCAAAACGTAGACGAAGAATTACGTTATTAAACAACAACAGAAACGTTACGTTACAGACAACAACAAAACAGAACCAAGGAGGACAATATCATTAAGAGTGTTTTTTGTCACTTTTTTTTACACCAACACGTTCTTTTCTTGGACCCGACACCATTTAATATTTAAAAACACCCTTTAATTTCTGTAATTTTACATCACAAGGAGCTGCAGCTATTATTCTGGCAAATGACGACCAATTGACTCCAGCGGAAGTGAAGGACGCCCTCTTATCGCGTGCAGTCACAGGTGTTGTACAAGTAGCAGGGACCAATTCCCCAAACAGTTTCTTGTACGTTGGGTTAGGAGACGGACCCAACACACCTCCACCGACTTTGGGTAAGTAAACACAATTAACACATTCATATATATAGATGAACACAGAGAAGTAAAACCTCCATCTTCTGGACCCCTTATTCCAATCCCCTGATAACCTCGATTCAAAGTATCAACCATTCCTCTAGTTTTTTTCATTCTATGTTTCTTGTTCATTGCGTATATCGGTCCAGTTCTTCCAAATTCAACACGTCATATTCTTCTTCTTTTTCTTGCAAAATATTATTAAATTACATAATTTAATTATACATTTAAAAAAATATATTAAATGACGAAATATAATCAACCATTGTTTTTAATAACGGATCATATAATGAACTGAATAATTACAGGATCGTTACTGAATCGTTTTACTGTACTGTTTAGTAATTTCATGTTTCACTTTCAAAGCACTCGTAACACTGGTAGTACGAACAATATTGAATATCATGTTTGTTTTGTGGCAGATAAAGTGTAGGAACTGTTCTTACTGTCAGTACGAGTGCTTTGAAGCGTGAAATGAGAGGACAGTATACAGTAGTATTAGCATTACAACATTGTCTCAACTGGGTGTTCTTTGTTTGTTTGTTTGTATTTTATTTTTTTATTTTTGGTCATAGCTGATAAACTCCGGTCCTTACGTGTCCGGATAACTCAGGATTTACTGTATACAGTATAAGTATAGGAAATGTGCCATTTTTTCTAGATAATTATGCTAGACGAAAACTGATCAATAATAACCAACCTATAAAAGTTCTCTTAATGTCACTCACGGAGCAAGTTTGGTTCACTAGTACAATTAACTGTCAAATCTGAATCTGCAGATCAGTATCTAGAAAATATATTATTTTTACTCTGGAGAGTTCGAACCTGAAAGGCTCGTAAAGTATACTGACATAATCGTTTAGCAATTCTAGCATCCTTTAATATGGACAGTGACGTCGAGATCCTGGTAGTCAACGGGCAGGATTATACCACCAGGATTCCATTTTGAAGTAATTAGTTAGTTCCCGATCTGATCATGCCACAGTGTTGTACCCCACTTTGCCACCCCCCCCCCCCTCCCCACCCCTTTTTTTATAAGCTATATCGTCACAATAAGCTAAGCAATTTGCAAAGTTATAAAATGCATCCATCAGAAAAACAAACAATTATCCTATATTTAGATTGCAGTGACACCATCACCGAAGATGGTGGCGAGGTTAAGTCGCCAAACTACCCGGGTAACTATGGTAACGGCGAGGACTGTGGGTGGAGTATTACTGCACCAGTGGGTTACGTCATCACTTTGACCTTTGACATGTTTGACGTCGAAGAAGGTGATACTTGCCAGTACGACGTATTAGAGGTGCGTAAGTACATACGTCTTGAAATACATTTCAAGTCTCTTGCAATCATTATAATGAGTTATTTTGTATTGAGTATACTATTTTGTGTTTGTGTATTTTATTTTATGTTTCTTTGAAGATAAAATCTCACAAAACTACAGTTTGAACTGCAGTTCTAAATAGTTTCAAAAATAGAGCAAAAACAGGTAAAGATTGGAAAATCTCCCAGCGACAAAACTTAGAGAATCGAATGGTAGTTATTGATTTAATTAGTGGCAATTAATTAATATTAATTTATTGACTAAGTAATAGTTATTAATTAATGGTAATTTGTTGATAAAACATTTACGAGAGTAACAGATGCGTGGACATAATGAACAAGATTCATGCACATCTTATCATGGATAAAATGTAAGTGTAAGTATACACACAAAAAAAAGTGTGTATACTTTAATGTGTGTTAACAGTATCGGAGTAATCAATAGAATAAAACTTCGGCCTGGATGCACAAGCTAATAATTGTTTTAAGAGTTAAATCAATGGGTCAACATTTCAAGGACGTATTCTGTATTTTAACGAATTATTAGCTGAAAAGGAACTTAAAACACGTCATTCCAATCATTCACAGTACAATAATTACACTGGTTCACTCAAAACGTCAAATTTCGGTTTATTACTCAATTAATCCTATCAAAATAACCTCTGGCGTAAAACGAAATTGACAAAGTAAGTCCATTTTGAAATGATTAAAATCTTACGAAGAATGATCCCCCACCCGCTTCCCTCCACCCATTATACCCCCTAAAATAATCCCAAAATAACATGACAAGATCCAGTGGCGTAGGAAGGTACTTTTGAGTGGGGGGCTGAAGACTGATGGCCGGCCTGGGGGAGGGGTCTAAGGAGAGGGGTCCCCCTCCCCTTTGGAATTTTTTTGCATTTCCAGGTGGCCTCAGATGCAATTTGGTGCAATATAGCACACTTCAACTCCCACTCCATTTTGTAAAGAATTTTGCATTTTCACCTGTCCTTAAATGCAATTTGGTGCTCCAAATGAGATTTTTTTCTCATTTGGAAATGAAAAAGGGGTTTTTTGACTTGCGGAGCGGGGGGGGCTGAATGATACTTCCGCCCCCCCCCCCCCATATTTTTCACTGGGGGGCTGGCCCCCCCCCCAGCCCCCGGTTCCTACGCCCTTGACAAGATCCAAACATTCTAATTTGTTATCTTGTTTTGTTCTATATTTTTGTTTTTGCAGGTTTATGACAACGCATCTCCGATCACACAGTATAAAATCGGATCATATTGCGGAAACAGCATTCCAGGTCCATTTATTTCTACGGGGAATCATATGTACTTAGAATTTACAAGCGACCAGGACTTAACCGCACCAGGATTTCACGCTACTGTCGTGTTTGAAGAAATGTCAGGTAAAATACACGTATAGATATAGGCCTATAACAATGTATGGGAATGCTCACCATGCAAGGCTCGTATTGGTCCTATCGCCGAATGAACATTATGACGTCACTTCAGCGACCGTCCATTAGTACCGTAGTTTACCTAGATAAAAACATAACGACATCAATACAAATTGTATCCTGTGCATATTATATTCCGATTGCACTTGTAATGAAGAGCAAAATATTATCCCACGCTGTTATTTAGAAACCCCCATCTCAATATATTGTCTTTGCGATTTGGTTGATTGAATGCACCCTATTTTGACTGCATAGTTAAAACCTCGATACTTCAAGGAAGAGGATCTCAATGGGTATAGGTGGTCTGTGACGTCATCGTGACAGGCGTTCTTCAAAAGCTTTACTTTCCTATTGCAATCTTCTGGCTTTTTGATCCTTGAACGACGTTGAATGTTTGCTAAGCCGTCGATGTTCTGTGGAATCAAACTTTCATCGGAATGCAACTTAGATAACATTTTTTTCTGTGGATACCTTCGTTAAATATGATAAATTTAAAGCATGTGTTAGCTGAAGTGCCATAATGACATCCCCCACCACCCCCCCCCCCCCTCTCTCTCTCTCTCTCTCTCTCTAATGTTTCAATATGCATTCGCGATGTAACTTTAAGTTTGATAAACTCATATCTGACAAATGATATCAGGATATGGTTTGGCACTAGAGATGCAGAACCATTCTTGTTTTTTGGTTAATCCCTTAACATCAGTCACCTGCCGGAACAGCCCTTTAAAAACTGTATTCTTCTGAAGAAGGGCCGGCGGGGGGGGGGGGTGGGGGGACAGAATCGATTAACATAGTCTATTCGACCACGTTCTGATCAATGAGAAGATTATTTTAATTCTTCTTCATGTTATTTTTTTTTCCTTATTCGTTTTCCACGTATTACACATACAGGAGAATGCTCGTGTCCAGGAACCTGTAATTTTGCCGCCAGACAATTCACCTCCCCGAACTATCCAAATAATTACGACAACAGCGCCCTCTGCAACTACCAGTTTACCGTGCCGGCTGGAAATCTCATTCGGATAGACTGGTTAGACTTCAACGTTGAACAGTCTGTACTAGGTGGCTGTTTCGATTCCGTCACGGTACGTTGCTTATTAATACCTTCCTTATTTGGTAAGTTTAGTTCAGTAGAAAAAAATCATCAGGAGTGACACTCAAGTCCCTGTCAAGGACCCTATAGGAGAGGGAAAAAACTGAAGACACAAACACTTAGACCAGATAACAATGCTTAAAGTGCTTGTCCAAAGCATTCTTAAACCCATTGACACTACTTGCAAGTACAACTTTCTCAGGCAAACCGTTCCACTCATTCACAACCCTATTAGAAAAAAGTTATGCCGAATATTAATCCTACTTTGTGACTTTTGGCGTTTAAGACAATGACCTCTGGTACAACTACTATTAGCAAACATGAACATGTCGGTAAAGTATAAATTGTCAAAACCATACACAATCTTGAGAGTAAGAGTTTGTTTAATTGTCATCGAATTATAATATACGCAATACGCAGAATAACGTTTGCAAATCGCAATATGTCCAGGTAAATTCGGACCACATAGTCGCATATGTAAGCCCGGTTACCCTGCCAAGATTTCAAAGTGATACCAGTTAACATTGTTTTGGGAATAATGAGCAGTATGTCACATACAAATTATGACTTTATGGTTAGCTGCAAGAACATACCTTCTTCGGTAGTGGTAAATATATATATGTATATATATATATATATATATATATATATACTATATGTACCGTAAAACAGACTTTTATTGTAATGAAGACGTTCTCGCAAACCCGTATTCTAACATAGTGATATGTACTCTCATGGAAGAGATCACCATGGAAACAGACAAGATTATCAAATAGAGGGTGACAAACAGGATTGCGTTGTCGATGTTAGTTCAAACAGTTTTATTGCAAATGTTTTATCTTGTCATTCTAGGTTTATGATGGAGTAGATGACACATATCCAGAGATTGATGAGTTTTGTGGTACTTCAACGCCTGATCCAGTTTTCAGTAGCGGAAACGAAATATTCCTGGTTTTCACGACTGATTCGTCGGTCGTGAGATCAGGTTTTAATGCAGTGTATTCACCCGTATCAACCACACCGACAACACGGTCGCCTACAACAGCTGCCCCGCCTGCAACCACGGTAGCCACGTCCCCACCTGGAAATACTACGAGTACCCCTCAACCAGGCAAGTGTCAAATACGTCTTTTAGGATTTATCGGTCATTTGACCATCTTGATGTGTTTATTGACGTCACATAGACAGAGGCAGCCTAACTTTAAAAATCACCCAAATCTTTGGTTTACACACTTATCCCAGTTACATTTCAGATCTTGACTAACGTATCCCCAGTCAAGTCTGACGAGAGGGGGAATCAGAGGGGGCAGCCCAGGGGCTCGGGCACAGTAGGGGCATCGGGGTCAATATATGGAACATAAGAATAGTGTATTCCTAATTTTAACATATGCTTAACTGAGATGCTTTTGTGATCTTTTGAGATGTGACTCTTAAAATATTAGTGCCCAACACAAAGAACATCATTGGTCAGATTTTCAACTGTAGGAACTTGAATAGAAAACTCCATAGGAATATATAAGACTTGTATATGGTCTTTAATAACAGGGTTGCATAAAATACTTTGTTTTTCGTGAGTTAGTCTTAAAAATGTAACCTGTTGGAATTGATTATATACTAGCCATAACAATTATTTAAGATAGAATGGAATACAGTGTTAAAACACATAAAGACCATTTAATCAGTTACACTATATGCATATGCATGTTGATATAAAGAACAACTTTCAGTTGTCGAAGGAAATAACCATTAACCCTAAAAATTCTTTTGCAGTGCAAACATTTCTATGAACCAGATGTGTTTTTTATTGTTACCTTTGACCCCCATATTATCCTCTCTTTCTTTTTTATATCCCCCACAGAAGAATGCAGTTGTCCCGACACGTGTCATCTCTCCATTGGACAATTCAATTCCCCGAATTACCCTGATCAGTACGAGATTGACTCGTACTGTGAATATACATTCACTGTTACTCCTGGTAAAGCAGTAATTGTCACGTGGATTGAATTCGATGTAGAACAGGGCATTCTTGGTCCTTGCTTCGACTCAGTAACGGTAATTTAATTTATACACAATTCATTAATATAAAATGTAAACAAAAGCATTTTTTCCTTTGGTATTCCACTGTTTATATGAAGCATTTTCATAAGAAATATCTCGTAAGACATTAACAAATCAATTGGGGCTTGTTGTGGGTGGGGGGGGGGGAGAGACAATAACATTAGAATATGAGCAACCATCATTAACCTGGCGTCAGGTGTAGCAGGATTAATGCTCCGGTATGTGTTGTTTCTCCTCAGTATGCAAAAGCTTTATGTACCTTTTCAACGAATATCATGCCCCCCCATCCCCACCCCCGGCCCTCTCCAATACACTCATACGCCATACCGACATCTTAATCTCGATCATCCCATTTCTTTATACCGTCCGCCAATACAATCCCATCGGGCACCCCCCCCCCCCGCACCCGTCTTCCCAACCATCGTACTTAGACCCTCGTGAATGTTACTTTACGTAATGTGTTTCCCTACAGGTTTACGATGGCGTGAACAGTTCCTACCCTCAGATAGGGCTTTATTGCGGTGATACCATTCCTGACCCGGTCGTCAGTTCACAGAATAACATCTTCATAGTTTTCCAGTCCGATTCAGTGATCGTTAGAGATGGATTCTTGGCCACTTTCAATGAAACCGATGTACCGACTATGCCGCCAACACGTAAGCTAAACTTTAAAAGAATAGTTCAGGTGGGGGGGGGGGATAAGTTTTGACTGATGAATGAGGAACATATTTCTAAGCATCTTGGTGAAATTATCGTTCCATTCCTATACATGCTTTATAGCTTTCTCAAGAAAGTGGCAATTTAAGTTGAGACATCACAGTTTGTAACATAACTTGAATTTGAAGCAACCAGGTGTGATGTCATATTTTGCCCACTGGCAAAATATCTTGTTTTGCATTTATATTTTACTTATTGTTTTGACTTTGAAATTTGGATAGGATTCCAGCTATTGGTACACAATATTCCAACTTCCAAATGTTATAACCTCCAAAGAGAGAAGGACTAAAAAGCTTAGAATATTGTTTCTCCTTCATCAGCTAAAACATTACCCCCCCCCCCCCCTTTCCAATGAATGCTGAATTATCCATTAATTCAATTCGTATCGTATCAAATTGTAAAGTGGAATTGAAAAAAATGAAATTTTTGGATTTCGTTTTAAATGTTTAGTAATAGAAAAGGACAAGTACCATGACAACGGCATATTGAGGATCGAGGTACTCACTCACTCCCTTCATCACTCCCTCCCTGCATCACTCCCTCACCTACCCACCCACTCACCGACATACTCAATCACCCACCCACCTACGCACACACCCACTCACCCACCCACTCACGCACGCACGCACTCACTCACTTGTAATCCATCTCACTCACTGATTTACGCACCAACTCACTGAATTACTCACCCACCCACTCACCCACACACGCACCCACTCACTCACGCACCCACTCGATCACTACTCACGCACCCACTCACTCACCCACACACTCACTCCCTCACCCACTCACTGACTTACTCACCCACATACCCTTTCACTGACTTTAGTCACTGACTTACACACCCACTCACTCACCCACCCACTTGCTGACCCCCAAAACTCACTCACTCACTTACTTGCTCTTGCATACACTTACCCACTCCCTCTCTCACACACGGACTCACCCACACACTCGTTCACCCACTCACTCACCCACTAACTCATTCACTAACTCACCCACTAACTCACTCACTCGTTAAACCTCATTTCGTTTCAATATCAAGAAGGGTTGAAGTTCTTATTGTGATCAAGTGCAATCTTTGAGTAAAACTCGATAGGTTTGCAGCATTGGCTACCAGGTTAAAAAGAAACACGTACTTTCCTGTTGATCTTATTGTACTTAATAAACGTATCATAGTCTTCCCACAAAGTACGTAAATTTGTATATTATTATCTCACCAGTGCGTGACGTACGACGTAAGACTTTTCTGGCTTTTAAGGAAACGTTTACAAGCAAAACAATTTTTTTTGGCAAGGAAACACTGTGTTGAATGTCACCCAAATGTGCTCTGTTCTTCATTTGAATTTTGAAAAGGAAACACATGTTTTGGTTGAGTTATTATAATTGATAAAACAATGGACTTACATAAACATTTATAAAGCCTGCACTGAGGAGCCGGTAAAGTCATTATCTATATACCTTAGATTTAGCATATTTTAAGGCTGAATATGTTGAAAACCGAAATACCGTTGGAAACACTACTAGCACGTCAACTTTTCAGTTTCCTTTTTCTTGAACTATGACAAAGTGAAACTAAGATTCAGCATAACAGCGGCGTATCCAGGATTTTGTAATTCAGGGGGCGCTATTTACTATCTAAGCGGAGCGCCACCATCGGTTGGCGCGCAGCGTACAAGAAAATTTCTGGTTTTGTCACACCCCATTTCACCGGAAATGGCACATCTCGGGCTTGAAATGACCAACTAGATGTTCACTATTGCCTGAGTAACCAAGTATTTTCCCAATATTTTTTTTCTCCATCCGTAACCTTTGTGAAGATTGTCACCAGTCACACATCATGTTCGACCTTGTCGCATCTTCTGTGGATCATTGCTTTTGTAGGTGATTCTACGTCGCAGCCCACAATACCCCGTCAGCCTCACTTTTCAAGGTTTTAAGCCCATTACTCGTTCAGAATTTGAAAATTCACACTTCTCGTGAAATTAATTCACTTAAAAACATACCCATAATGTTGCACAAAATTTCATCTATGGACAGCCAATGCAGAAAAACCTCCATGTTTAGGAATGTTTGTCAGGGAATTTTCGAAAATTCAGACACAGTTAACAAATTGGTGCATGGGCGCAGAACAGTCTTGGATAATATGGTTGGGACGGGTGTCTGTTCTCTGGTACTATCTAAGCGGAGCGCGACCATGGGTTTGCGCGTAGCGTACAAGAAATTTTTGGCAACTACTCCTCCCAGATCGCCGGAAACAACATTTCCCAGACCCAATGATGCTCCCATACCTCCTTAAGTTTTAGATCTCGTGGCTTAGAAATTTAGTTTGGAGAAATGCATGGGCGTCTGCAGAAAAAAATCAGGGAAAAAAATAATCCAAGTAGACTTTTGTATACGATGGGTCTGGTTTTGTAACTCATCGGTAAGCGATTGGAGGGGTGGGCGTAGGGTTGTGGGGCGCGCATTTTCATGCAGATGGGAACAATCTCAAGAAGTGATGGGTGCGTCCGCCCCCCCCCCCCCCCCCGCCGGCAATGATACGCCTTTGGTTCCACTACATGATATTCACAGGAAATGTGCTCAATTCTCAAATCGCATGCGGAATTTATTTTTAGATTCATTGTATGAGTTACGGTACTAGGGGTGGGGTAACAATTAGCATTCAGTTCGCGTTGTATAACATATTAACTCTGCATGACAGTGTTGCATCGAAAGACATATGTCTAGTGCAGTTCGCATATAGATCCTGAGCTAAGTCATGTTCCCCGATGACTCGGTCGAGTTCAAGACCATGCAGCCACAGTTGGTTTCATAGCACAATTTTACAATTGTTTAAGGCGTCCATACACACACACGTGTCATGATATATAATATATATTATACATTAGTGAGAGAGAAAATGGAAATGTCAAAAATGGAGTTGTCGGTGTAAGGGGTAAGCTAAGGCGCACGCCCCTTCCGAAATCCTCGATCCGTCACTGGCTACCCTGTGTATATAATAGGGATCAGAGCTGTAATTATGACTGTTCCTCTTTCTCTTCCCGGTGTCTTGGCGTTTATCTTCTACTCCCTCCTTTTCACCTTTTTCACTCCTTCTTTTTCTTTTCCCTTCCTTCCTTCCTCTCCTTCCTCCTCTTTCCCCCCTCTTTTTTCCCTTTTTTCTTCTTTTTTTTCTCTCCTCTTTTTCTTACCCGGGGGGCGCGCGCCCCCAACGCCCCCCCTGGATACGCGCCTGTATAACGTCATTCTTTAACGATATGAATGTCCTTCCGTCTTCTCATAACATTCAAAGTATACCATGCTACCGTGATACCGTGTTTTTAATTATCTTTTTAATTTATTTTTATTTTATATTTACGAATAGCGACTCCACCCGATTCGTTCTGCGGTAACAACTATATGGATGAGAACACAATCGTGACGTCACCAGACTATCCTGCCAACTACCCGAGGAGTTCAAACTGTGGCAATACAATCACTGCTCCGATTGGTCAAAGAATAGAATTCACCTTTCTAACAATGGATATTGAAGAAGAGGAAAACTGCCAGTTTGACAGCGTACAGGTAAGTTTGTGCAATAGTACTAACCCCACCCCACTCCCACCCCCCCCCAAAAAAAACATGTCACCTTATTGAAAGTGTTTTTCATTTTCCATCTATCTATACACAATAGCATAGCTTCAACGAAATGGACATTAGGATACCGAATTCCAAACAAATACGCACACACAGCGGTGTGTTATACGCTCATCTTAATTAGAACCCCATTGTTTAATTTTCTATTGTTCGAATCCAGGTACTCTAACCTTAACAATACACCTGGACAATTCTTCTGAGGACGTGGTGACTCTGTGCAAATGGCGTCTGAGAACTGGGAATTCGTTTGTTCACTCACACTCACCCCCATACCCCCCCCCCCAGCCCCTCCTCAAGCACACAAACTTACTGAAAATCCTACGAACATCTTGCCGAGACTTCCTGTGGGATTGTTTAGTGCTAACAGATTATTCTTTTGGGTGGCATACTCCTACTAGAGTCTCTATCAATCCGCCCGAGTGTTCTCCTATCTCAGGAAAAGTGCCATAAAGCAGCAGGAAAACATCTTTTTTGACATGTTATCAATCAAATTCTATTTTTTTGTTTGCTTGGATGTTGAAGAGCATTAATGGAAGTACATGTGGTGAAAACATTGGGTCAATTGAGGCAACTTAGATCACTTTAGACCTCTCAGGAACAGCGTACGAAAATTGTTTACTACTGAGTGAAGAGGTTTGTTTACAGAGTGGCGAAAACTTCCGGCCCTCATATCAAAAAACAATCTGCATGGTCATGATACGGAAAATTGATAATGCCATGAATGGCCAATTTATCAGCTATCCAGTGATGGGTAGCGTTTATCTAGTGAGAACTTCTCTCTAGACTTAGATACCACATTACTTTTATGATTTTAGTGTGTAAGTCAGTGGGTGTATGCTACCTTTGTACAGGTTAAACGAGCATGGCAGTACACTAGGCAACATGTGCGATACTGCTGGGGTGGAGAGGGGTATGACTAAAATAGTATATTACAGAGTAAAACAATAGAAAAGGGATAACAAATATGCGGTTTCCTGTTGTAACGTCAGCCTACAAAGACAAACACAAAACTATTTTTGACATGTAAATACTCGTAAAGTACTCGTCCTGAGCGAGTATAAGTACTTGAATTCGAGTACCACTGCAAGTACGTTAGCATCCGAGTCCAATTACTAAATGACAAGTACATGTACTATAGTATCCGAGAACTTTTCATCGAGTGCGAGTACTGAGTATGTAAGTATGCAAGTACTCGAGTACCGAATCCTTTTCGGTTACTACAAAACTGTCTCTTGAAAAGATTTATTCCATTTTGTCCATTTTCACAGTTGTTTGACGGTGATGAAGCCAACGAGGAGATGAGTTTGTCGCCCCCACTCTGTGGCACAACTCTACCACCTAACCCATTTAACTCGACGAGTAACACAATGTACGTGCTCTTTCAATCTGATCTGACGCAACAGCAACAAGGGTTTAGTGCTTCTCTCAGATTTTTTTAAGAAGACTTAGAAACATGCAAAAACAAGGAGAGGAAAACAAATTGTGGAACAGTTTCTTTCTTGTTGTTTTTTTTTAATAGCATAATAATACTGATGTTATACTGAAGGAATTAATTTGAATACAAACTTAAAGTACATCGCGGTATGAACGACGTACAGTATTCGAAAAACACCTTTTTGGTGTTTGTTGTCACTCTCAACACAGAAACAAAAGAAAGAACCAAAAAGGAGTACTATTAATTGTGGGTGTTGTAAGGAATGTAGGGGTGTGTTCCCGTACCAGACTCACGGGGTGTAGCTTCTCCATGAAATAGGATAATATTATAATAAACACCAGTTAAAGAATAAACTGAGACCAAAAGATACAGAGTAGGCACATTTAGACGAATACTTCCATCAGATAGAAGCAGGAAGGGACTGAATACCAACAGTCGGAGAATCGGGCGTGGGAGGAGGGGTGACATGACTTCAGCCAAAGGGGGTGGGGGTAGCTCCATCACTCCTGGGAAATACCTTCTAACCTAGAACACACCCCATTGGGTCGTAAATTATTGTCCGCAGACGGGTCTAACTCGCAAGCACTCTAGCCAAAAAGGTTCATAAGCTGACTAAAAGTTTCCGCGGAGGAATATCGTTCTGTGCTTAGTAACAAGGGCGTAGGAACCGGGGGGCTGGGGGCGCCAGCCCTCCCCCAGTGAAAAATGTGGAGGGGCGGAAGTATCATTCCGCCCCCCCCCCCCCCCGCTTCGCAAGTCAGAAAACCCCTTTTTCATTTCCAAATGAGAAAAAAAAACTCATTTGGAGCACCAAATTGCATCTAAGGCCTGGTGAAAATACAAAATTAAGTTTACAAAATGGAGTGGGTGTTGAAGTGTGCTATATTGCACCAAATTGCATCTGGGGCTACCTGGAAATGCAAAAAATTCCAAAGGGGAGGGGGACACCCCCTCCGCTTAGACCCCTCCCCCAGGCCGGCCATCAGTCTTCAGCCCCCCGCTCAAAAGTACCTTCCTACGCCATTGCTTAGTAATATGGCAATTGAGGAGAACCTTCAGAGATCAGCAGATCACGCCGTCCCATAAAATCATATATAGCATATCCAGTAACCTATATGTTATTGTGGCCGTCTGAGTTTCGTCCCTGAACATTTCTGGGGGGGGGGGTTCCACTGTCCCTCCCACTCTGGCTACGGCACTGCTGACAGTGTGAATAGAACGTTCTTGATATCTTACTTAATTTCTATGTGGCACGGCAATAAAGTTCAAATTTAAGTTTTCCAAAAATTAAGTGAGAACCAAAAGAAAAATATGTCATTGGGAGAAATTTTGGAGATACCAAGTTTACCAGAATTTCATACTTTTACACCTGTTGACCTTACGTGACCTTTGGCCACTTCTGAAAACAATAGGGTTACTTTACTTACATCCACATACCAAGTGCGAAGTTCACCCAACCTTTACTATAGGAAATATCATGTTTACAATGTTTTCAGACTTTACCCTCAATTGACCTCACATGACCTGTGATCTTCACAAAAGGTATAGGGTTCTTGTACTCACTGAGATGGATCAACACACAAAATATGGAGTTCATTCAAACTTCAACTTGGAGAGTAAGTGTTTACAATCCGAAGCGCCAAACACACACACATGTGCGCGCGACATCACCATCTGTCGGGAAAATATATTTTGGGGAAGACGTGGGAAGTTGATGCCCACTGCGCAATCTCAATGCTTACTTGTATTGTTTTGCTACTGTCTCTACGCGAAATATGTCGTTATCAAGCAAACGAGGTTTCTTAAGGCAAACTTCTTGTTCGTAACATTTAAACGGATTGCAAAACATGCATTGAGGTTTTGAAAGAGTCAAAATGTGCCGAATACCGTAGTAGACACATAGTATGCAAAATATCTAACTTTCCCCTAACCCTATATCTGTGATATATTATATATAATGATAATCACAAAGCATTGTAATGTGTTGTTCTACGCTAGATTAAACTATTCAAACAGGCGACAGTGAAGACTGATGTACAGTAATTGCTCATACAATTTGGATATTTTCAATGAAGGTCACTTCAGATGGGAAATTCTTGGGGTCATGAAAATGCCACCATTGACCGAGTCAGGATTCGAACACTCAAAAGAATGAAACTGGTGGCACTATATAGGAAAGGAAAGAAACGCCATTAAGTAACACATAAGCTCCTTCTGAAATATCATGTTTACAAACTTTTCACACTTGACCTCTGCTGACATCAAATGACCTTTGACCTCTTCCAAAAACTAGGGTTTTTCTACTGCATATGGAACATCCTCATGCCCAATTATGAGTCACGAAAGTTTCCCTCCTTGAACTATCATGTTTACTAAAAGATTTCACATTTTGACCCCTGTTGACCTCATATGACCTCCACCAAAAACAAGAGGGTTAGCCCTACTCAGTATGGGACATCCAAATGATAAGTATGAGATTCATGAATGATTCCCATCTTGAGATATCGTGTCTACCTCTGATGACCTCAAATGACCTGTGACCTCCATAAAAAAAAACACCTGGTTTCTGCTACTCAACATGGAACATGCATATGCTAAGTATGAGGTTCATCAATGTTAATCAAAGAGTTAATCGTCTATACAGTATGAACTATTGTAAATGGACAATGTATAGACAAAAGAAGAAAGAAACCAGACAACCAGCTTAAATATAGTGACTAATGATTCAAGGCACTATTTAATAATCGGTTTTTCTTCTTAGGCAATTTTGACAATCAAAGGCATGATTAAAACTTTTGTAAATATAAGACTACATGAAAGAAAAGAATCTCATGAAAAATACTCTTCTATAGAAGAAGACAGAAAATTCACTTTTTTGGTAACAAACTTGGCTGATATATGAAACATTTACACACATTTGAAAATGTCTGCAAAAAAGACTTACATGGCTTAAGTATAGACTGACTTATACATATGAATGAGGTTGACACTAAATATATGCAGTAAATGCCACTACAATGTAGCGAAAGTCAATGTTTCAGACAAAAAAAAATTAAATAAACCAGAAATGACTGAACTTAACTTTGGATGCAAACTAAAAACAATTTGCACCTATATCCAGAAACTAAACAGTTGAGTGTCTTTAAACTCTTAAGTTCACTGCTGACTATCTCTCCACCTCCCTCCCTCTCCACCCACCCACCTCTCCCGCCACCCACCTCCCTCCACCTCCTCTCTTTTTGTTATATTCCTCTGCACAACTCATAAACTGCAGCCCCCTTTTCATCTCGGCAAAGATATACAGTTTTCAAATTTTGATGATATTTTTGTGACTGCATCTGGCAAATTGCGAGGGTATGGTGACTGATGTCATTTCAGTCATTTCAGCTGAGAAATGTTTTGCTTTCCTTGGTACTTATATTTAACTGACTGCTTCACAGAAAGGAAATAATTATATATCTGCAAAAGAAGTTGCATTTGATGAAGAATTCGAAATACATGGAGCATTGGCATGTAGGCAAGGCATTTCCAATTGTATCACATTTCAAGGACAAGTCCACAGAAAGATTACAATACAAGTGTAAACCTTTTGGAGGACATCAATCGTGATGACAACACAGACTACCTTATTTAATCTACTCTCTGGAAGTATCGAGGGTATAAAGGCTCTGAAGACTGGCCCCAAACCGCGTGCTGAAAAAGTTAACTTTCCGTTGCTTGCAAGTGAAGTTTTCTGCTTGTCGCTACAAAATGCAGACAGTAATGAAACGTGATACCTTGTTATCTTTTATCAAGACCTGAGATGTCCACGCTGCTATGTACACTGTGTTGTGGGTATTGACCAGAGCTGTATGTATTGACTGTACACTAGTGTCTAATTACCGACGGTAGCAAGCTGTGTGTGTATTTTCTGGGATCGATGGTGGTATCTAACACTTCTGTTACACCTCATTCGAAACTAGGTCAGATTAACGGCCGAGACGTTTCTTTGTGCACGAGTGTTCACACCCTTTAAGAACAAGATATTGCGATGGTGTTTTCATCTCACAGCAGACCTTTAAGTGAGCTGGTACTAATACTCATATTCCAGCATAGTAACCTGTCATTTTTTATCGCCCTTGTGTCTATGTGTTCATACTCTGGGCATTCTGAATACAGTTAGTAATGTAAGAACCAGTGCAAAAGTATAAGTACACGTCCTCGTTAGTTCACACAAAGTCTCCTCGGGGCCAACATTGACAGACGGTAATAAAAAAAAAATGGTAAAATTGCAAATATCAAAAGCTATGTACACAATAACAAATGACTATATACCCTATGTTATATTTGTTCCCTTAAATTGGCACAAAAGCCCACAATCTGAGCGGTAATACAACTTAATGTAAAATATTGATCTACACCAATATGTATATATATTAAAACAAAATGCAACTGGCAGAGGGTGGATTTACATTTGGTTTACTGTATTTGATATACGATATCTCCTACTAATTTTAATAATTTTACCACCCTTTACCTACCCATCTTCCCCCTCCTGCCAGCATCCCCTTTCTCCTCATTTTTGATAGATTGTATCATACCATTCATTCCAAATGTAATTTTGTTGGCTGAGTGTTCAAGGTTTCAAATAATAAAAAGAAACTCAAAACATTGATCAAACTTTCATTATCAAATTTTCTCTTTACACATTACTAACATTAGTATGAATAATATCAGAACTGAATGGAATCTTGCACCAAATCTAGTGTAAAACCTTGCATATCTCCAGCGGTGGTTGACGACTTTCTCACAAAAAAATGTTTGTAGGAACATTCAATTTAACAGCAAAGCCAAATTTACGACAAAAATACGACATTGTATTGTCCACTTCAAAGACAGCTGATAAATTTCAATATGATATTTGACCCTTCTGTAGTAGTATTAGTGTAAGGGTACACTCCTTCTCAAGCACGACAAGTTCATTTTCTAGTACAAGTAAAATCCCATACATCATTGGAATATACAGCACATGTCAATACATTTCTACGACAACACCGATAAACCACGCCCTACTAACTCCTGAGACGTACTATGTAACTTGTCTTATTCTTTATTGTTTTTTTCTTTCTTTCTGTCACACCTGACCGTTCTTGTTGAAAGTTTACGAGGTACTTTGTGATTTGTGAGAAGAAGAAGGGTGATCAGGAAGTATGTGCACACAAGTGTGGTATACATTCCGACTGAGGACTCCATTGTTCTTTTCCATTGCCTTGACAATACAATAACAATAGAATTCTTCTAAGGACTCAGTGATTCTTTTGGAGGACTTGGAATTCTTTAGCTCAAGTCATCAGTCTGAAATGTACTATGTAACTTGTATTTTTCGTTATTGTCTTTTTTCCTGTCACACCTGACCGATCTTGTTGAAGGCTTACGAGGTCCATTAGGATTTGGTGAGAAGAGGATACACTTTTAATGACAGTGGAGTGTGATCAGCAGTAAGTGCATGCAAGTGTGGTATACATTCAGACTGAGGACTCCATTGTTCTTTCCCATTGCCTTAACAATGCACAATAACAATAGAATTCTTCTGAGGACTCGGTGATTCTTTTCATATGACATTGGAGGACTTGGAATTCTTTAGCTCAAGTCCTCAGTCTGCATGCAAAACAAGTGCTAATAACACACACACACACACAGTAAAAATACACACCAGCTTTACTTCGGTTGAAATTATGGTTCACATTTTACAACATGTCATTTAATTTGTACGACTGAACAAAATTCCTGGAAAAGGCTTTTGTAATAAACTTTAACACATGACATTAACAGCTACCAGCATCATGCTATAGATGGCTAAAGAGTCATAATCTACCCAATAAATATAATTATCACAAACTTAGAGAAGACGAACCAGCGGTAACTTCTTTTTAAATAAGTCAAAGAAGGTGGGTATAGAAAACCAAGTTTCACAGTTCTGGTTATGCAGTAAGCCTGACCTTTGTACGATATTGTTGCAGTAACTTTTGAGAGTAAGTACAAGCTATTTCTCCACAACATCCCATGAAATTCATTATTTAATCTCACTGTGAAAATGTGATGTCATACAACCATGCTATTTGTTATATCTTTCAAGACCTGAGTTTTTCGTGTTATCAATTTATTCGATTTACACAAACAAGGCAATTAGTACAGTGCTGAACAAAAGGATGTAAATCTAGATATTTCAAAAATGTATCACATTTCAATTGATACCAGTATCATACTAAGTAAAGATGACCCACCACAAAAATATCTGTGGAAAGAAAAACAACAAATCACAAACCTCAAACATATACCACAACAAAAACAAAAAATAAAATATATAAGTCTTGTAACATTCACAGAAACATGATTATAGAAAGGAGACAATGGTAAACAAATAATAAAACCTTGGCACACTGGGTAAAACCAGGACAAAACTCTGCAACTCTGTCTCTCCACCAAGGTATATTCCTCGGGCTTTCCTTTTTCATCATCTAACAATGGAAGGGAAAAGTTCCCCCTGGAGGGATAAAAAAGCTGGAGTCACCATCGAAAAACGTGGCACTTCGGTGGATGAAGATAGGGTCCAACTAGATAATACGACCATCCATAAGGGATGACGTGACGCTGGTTTCCTCATGAATTCAAATTGTTTTCTGTGAGGAAGTTGTCCAAATTTTTTAGTAGCACCCGTAACGCCAATGTGTATTCCTCGATATCCTCGAATGCACTCTGTTCAAAAGCCGACCGGTCGAGATCTTCTACGTCCAGTGCCATCGCTGATAAAATGTCATGTTTACTGCCGAGCATACTCATTGCACCCTGTTTTCAACACCGCGAAGAAGGATAAAGAAAACAATAAATAAATAGGAAATAAATTGAGGAGATACACATCACCTACGGTGAAAAAAGGTAAAAATTTAAAAAAATATATGTACATATTGAAAGCAGCTCTTCTGTGACCCTTTTAGAATTCAAACTCAATTTTAAAAGTAGGGATAGCAACGATGGCAATCGTACTGTCGAGTAATATGGCGTGTTTGTTTCTGTTATCTGGTTTGATTCATCAACATGAGAAATCTCTTCAAACTGAATAAGTCCCTCATTACATTTCTCAACAGAAATACTCGCAGCAAACAAAAAGACAGGTAAAAAATGACGTCAATAGCTTTTCTTGTGGCTAAAGTCGGTTAAATATTTATCAAAATTGCTGACATTTTTCTGCATCTTTTAGGTCAAAACCGCAATCCTCGTAGCATGTTTTGCCCTAAAGATAAGATTTTTTTCAAATTTTGTGAATGCACCTCAACAGCAGCACAAAGAGTAATGTCGTCGGGGCACTTCAGCCGTAGTAAATTTTCTTGAACATTTTTCAATCAGTAATCCACAGAGGGAAATAAATATTTGGATGAAGAAGGTTAATACAGAGAATATCGACAGGTGAGCAAACGATGCACTTTAATAAGGTTTCAAGGATAAATTTAATAAGCTTTTCCTCTTGGTTGCATAATACAGCAGTTTGTGTGAATTCCACAGTTCACAAGATACCCTATACTATTACTGTACGTAATACTGGTATGATCACAAGATACATTGTGATCCAGCACCATTGAACATGATGGAATGATGGAAAGACTTACGTTAAATATTGGCCTCACATAGAAGGCATGGTGCGGTGACAGAGTCACCTCGTATGCCTTACCTGCAAGAACAAACAGAATATAATCATAAAGTGGAAAGAACTGATGTATCCTAAAAACTTTACAGATAACACGACAAAGTATGAGAACATCATGACTTGCAGAGTGAGTGTGGAGTTCTAGGATAGTTTACATGAATGTAACTTTGTCCTCAGAGCTGTTGATTTGTACTTCTACTCAATACTGGTAAAGGAACTAAATGTAAAATTGTGTACTCATGTAACCATGCTTCAAGACCTTCTACTCGTTCTCATATGAAGGGAAATTCTACCTGTACTCATACTCATGCTGTTGTACTCGTACTCATGCTGTTGTACTCATACTCAAGCTGCTGTACTCATACTCATGCTGTTGTACTCATACTCATGCGGTTGTACTCATACTCCTGATGTTGTACTCTTACTCAAGCTGTTGTACTCATACTAATGCTGTTGTACTCAAGCTGTTGTACTCATACTCATGCTGTTGTACTCATACTCATGTTGTTGTACTCATACTCATGCTGTTGTACTCATACTCAAGCTGCTGTACTCATACTCATGCTGTTGTACTCATACTCATGCGGTTGTACTCATACTCCTGATGTTGTACTCTTACTCAAGCTGTTGTACTCATACTAATGCTGTTGTACTCAAGCTGTTGTACTCATACTCATGCTGTTGTGTTCATACTCATGATGTTGTACTCGTACTTAAGCTGCTGTACACATACTCATGCTGTTGTGCTCATACTTATGCTGTTTTGCTCATTATCATGCTGTTGTACTCAAACTCCTGCTGTTGGACTCATACTCATACTGTTGTACTCATACTCATGCTGTTGTACTTGAACTCAAGCTGTTGTACTTATACTTCAAGTATGGGGAACATTAATAAAAATAGGTTTAGAACAAGATAAAAGAATTGTGTCTCTGATCTCAACATATAATATGAATCAACTTGACATGTTTTTTTCCTTCTGTTATGGCAATAATTCAAGTTTTAAGATTTCAGCTCATTAGATTACTAATATGAAGTTCAAATTCTTCACTGAAGAAAAGGTAAATTATATGAACTTGATCATCCCTTACTGGTAGTTAATGTTTGACAAAGAAGTTCTGAGAGGATAGATTTGGTATGAAGTCTTCATGCATTGACAGTAATATTCTAACTAAAAAACTAACCTTAACGAGGCACAAACTCATTACTTTACTGAAGGGTAAATTTTTCCATTTCAGCGCCCCCCCCCCCCTCTTGCACCTTTTCATCCCCAACTAGCTAATAAGCTACAGAAATCACGACCATAACAACCAATTAGTGCAACGGGAGGATTAGGCTTTTCCAGTGTTTCATTACATGAAACTGGTGTTATCACCCTGTGGGCTCCTACAAGGACAACCCCAAAGGCTGCTCAATATGACAGATTTACAATGATAATATATAATAGGAATTTATCAAGCGCAAAATGCAAAAGCTTTTAGGTGCTGCAAACAGATATCTAACTACATGGGGTTGCATAAATAGTGCCAAAATACCGTTTTATAGTAATTACGGTTAATGACCAGAAAGATGTAAAAGCTTTTTATTGTTTTCCAACAGTTCTTAAGCAGGATTAAGTCTCAAGCACTGCCAGGCTGCCTCTTTAGTACTACTATGTACATTTATCTAGCTGTCCAATCTTTTTCATCAACCTGTTATCTGATTCTAGTCTCAACAATTCCTAAGCTGATCCTAGTCTTGTCAATACAACAAAGTTCCACCAAGAACACCGAGCAAACACTGACTAAACCAAAACCCTTGATAAATTAAAATTCTTTGACTACTTGGAGAGGAGGAAACTTGAGCACTAAAATAACAGCTACTGACATAGTTTGCTGAGTGGTGCTATCACACACACAAAGCAAATACACTTGACCTTACACACACATAAAATTGATTATGTCTATGTTTATTTCAATGTCTTACTAATCCTGAAGAGAAAATGTGGAAATCCTTCAACATATTCTACAAACGACAGGGGGCAGGGACGTTAACACTTTAAATGCCAATGTCTGCACCAAAACAACTAAATGCTCTCATAAGCAGATGTTAACATAAGACCCACTTGCATTATTACATAAATGAACTGGTAGGGGGAACTTGCTATTGTCACTCTGTGGAAAGCTATGCAGGCAACGTACTATTTAAACCACTTGCAGCAATATAGATTGAGATTGAGAAAGAAATCTTTCCTGTCGTTGGTCGTATGGCGATGATAACTAGAACAAGAGCTTTGACGGGATGCGATGACCGTAATTCACGTTTAGCTTCGAGTTGGCTCGAAGAGATGGAAAGGGTAAGTAAATCCTATGACTGACCGATGTTGTCATCCGGCTTCGACTAACGAATCTCTTGGAATGATTCGCAGTTTGGTTTAAGTAACAAAACGTTAGAAGTTGCTTTCAAAATGTAACGTCCCATATAACCATGATACATTCCTCAGTTGCCAAGGCCGCATGATCAAACGGGAAAAATCTAGTTTTTTTGTCAACATCTTGAAAACAGACGAATAAATTTAATAAATTTTAATACCTACATATGGGAGCGGGGAAATCTTTTCCATTCCTGATTCCTCCTTTCCCTCCCCCTTCCTTCCATCCCCTCCCCTCCCCTGCATCCCCATCCCCCTCCCCTCCATGCCCCTCCCCCTCTTACCTCCCCCCTCGTAACCTAAACCCATGGATGAAATAAATTGTACATCTTTCTATACTCACTTGCAGCAGCTGGTGGATCTTGTCCTTGCCTAATATTATCAAAGAATTCAGCCACAAAGTCAAATGCCCTGTCCAGGAAGAAAGGAAAAAAATTATAAGGTGTCAGGCACGAGATATCTTTATACACAAATGAAACCTTCCACATCCAGTTTCAGATTTATGTTTGTTGTTAAAGCTGGATAAACAATTTTATTTGTTGAGTTCTACTTTCTCTTTCACATCATCTTGTATCTTTTACAAACTGAGTACTAACGGAGGGTAACGGAGGGTAACAAAGGGACAGATGCAGGATACTATGTTCAAGGGGTATCGGCTACATAACCCAGTTGGGAAAATTTTTATTCCATACTGCAGTGTCATGTCCTGCTTCAGAGCACTCGTATTGTCAGTACGAGCAGTATGAATATCATGTTTTCTATCAGATCAAGGTAAGGAACTGTTTGTACTGACAATACCAGTGCTTTGAGAGCATGATATCGGAGTACAGTTTAGAGAGGTATTTGCATTAGGAAATTGTCCCAACTGGCTGGCTACATCGTGGTACTCATGAATATTCATCGGAGTGCAATAGGTGTCATGTGGAGACAAGGTACAGTAGGTGGGATGGGAGGGGGGGAATAATGCACAATTACACCTGTCAACAACATCATGAAAAGTTCTTTGCTATGACTAGTCATTGCTTAGCCTCTCTCTACTACATACAGTATGTAGTTTCCCAAAAGCAATGAAAGAATTAAGGAATCGTAACAATTTTCAGGGGGGGGGGGAGATTCCTCTAAGGGTGTAACGGAAACAAATAACACTTAGGGAACCTAAAGGTACCTGGGAAACTGTGAAACAAAACTTCCAAAGAGGAAAGGTCTGTTTTCACATTGTATGGCCCAGTGACCCACGAGATTGCAATGTTAAATAAAACATTGTGGTCTTCCAGTTTTACTTCAAATGGTCTTTTCTTTTGAGAAAACCATGTTTTGTTTTCTGTTCATTGGTTTTTTATTTTTATTTTTTCACCTTCTGTCATTCTTCTTTTCTTTGTGGCCTGCCTTAGAAAAAAATTTAGACTAGTTTATGTTTCAGTTCACATGATTCTTGTAAGGATAAAGTAGACTTCTTCAATTTCCCACTGGTTTCAAAGCATCAGTTTTGACAAAGAAGCAGACTGTCAGTTTACCCTTTTTCTACCTTTCTGTTGAGTTATAAGAACCGCGGTTTGCAAAACGGCAATTACAGAGAGAAGACAATAGACAACTACTTAAACAAGATACAGTTTCTGTTGAAGTGTTCAGATCAGCATTGGAATACAGTGCAATGCAAATGCAGATAGCTCTGCTATAAAACTGCAGTGTTCTTGTTATCATAACATTATAAGTATGTATGCATGCGATATGTTATGACCAAGCACAGCAACATTCACATCATGTATCACTGGAACTTTTAAACATTAAAATCCATGGCAACCAAACTGTAGTGTTAACATAGCTCTGCTTGGTAACTCCTACTTCATTGGCCAGATCAATGACTGTTTTTAAAGTCCCAAATTTTAGAAAATATTGTGCCTCACAAAGTTTTACATGAATTGTTTAAGCTATTTCAATTGCAGACTTAATTCTATGTTTCCTCGTGTGATGTCGGCAGACGAAAGTTATCATATTTCGTTTCCAGGCCCCTTATCATCTTTCCTTTAAAGGTGGAATATATGCTTAACCAACCGGATAATTATACCGGTGCTGTGGCCGAGTGGATAAAGGCTGTGGCATTTGAAGCAATGAGGCTTAGCAATCGGGAGGTTCAGGGTTCGATTCCCGGCAGAGTCATAGTAAGGTGGGTTTTTCATCCAAGAGCAATCTATGGTTTCCCATCTGATATGACTTTCAAAATTTAGAAAAGATTCCAAATTTGAGTTAAAATGTAGAATTGGAAGCCACCCGACTTGTAAGTTGTAATAATCCATAAGCCCTTGCAGGTTTCTCCCACATTTCTGGTGGCTTAAGCGTCGTAAAAATAAATGCCGATTATTACTATTTTTATTATTTTTAATTGTTACAACTCCAATGCAAAAAAAAAAAGAAGGAACTTGAATATCTTTATCGGAAAATGACGAGAACATGTACCGAGTTAGCAAAAGAATTTCATCATAAATTTTGACAGCTACTACAGAGTTAAGCCTCCAGTTTTCATGAATCCAGGCCTGTTTTAATTCCCTTTTTGTACATGTACCTTTTCAACCACAAGACGGCCATAGCAGCACTTCCATCATTACCGGCGACTCCATTCTCTATATCTTCATAAACGATCAGTTGTAAAGTTGAAAACTGAGCTGGATTTGAGTTGTATTTGTTCTGAATTGTCTGGAAAATACAAAATATGAAAAAGAAAAAACGATATGTCAGATCTGTTGACGTGAGCAGCGGCATCGGTATGAATCTAAACTGTCTAGACCAGACAAAATCTGGACCTAGACGGGCGGGTCAGCGATACGTCGGTCGCTTGGAGGCTACCATAGATGTATCGCTGTAACTTCTATACCACAGTCTGCGGCATAAATTGTTCAGTAAAGCATAATGTACGGTGTGGGCTAAGTAGCTCCTTGGTCTGTGCTGCGTTTGGTATCTGATGGTACCTGCATGAACAACATCTCTGGGGGGATTTTTTTTTACAAAGTATTTCAACCACCTTTACTGTAACTTTGGTTTAGTGCACTACATATGTACATCCTCCACATAAGACGGTTGCTGCAAGGGGCCTTAAGGTAACGAGCATGCTGTACGATTGAGGTTTAGTTAGACATTATAAGCTCTGAATGCTTTGGAGATGTTTGTGTCAGAAACCGACAAGAACATGGACCAAGGCCCCTCCCGTTAGGCCCCTCCCCTTAGGCCCCTCCCCTTCCTCTTTCTTCCCATCAGTCAGATTCTGAAGAAAAGTAGCTTTTTTATATTTAACAAGGTCTTTTGTTGATCTGTCTGAAGTAACAGTCACACAGCTAGTGACATAACACGACTGCATTTCGCCTGAACTCTGTATGGGCTATAATTAATGGGTTAATGATTTGTCTAAATAACATAACAGTCACACAGCTAGTAACATAACACGACTGCATTTTGCATATACTCTGTATGGGCTATAATTTATGGGTTAATGATCTGTCTGAAGTAACAGTCACACAGCTAGTGACATTTAACAGGACTGCATTTCGCCTGAACTCTGTATGGGCTATAATTTATGGGTTAATGATCTGTCTGAAATAACATAACAGTCACACAGCTAGTGACATAACAAGACTGCATTTTGCCTGAACTCTGTATGGGCTATAATTTATGGGTTAATGATCTGTCTGAAATAACATAACAGTCACACAGCTAGTGACATAACACGACTGCATTAAGCCTGAACTCTGTATGGGCTATAATTTATGGGTTAATGATCTGTCTGTATTGACCATAAGTTACAGTAGTCACCACAGAACAATGTTTGACTAAATGTCTGTGTACAAATACTGTAAAGAGAACATAGCACACATACTGTACGTAGCAATATAACAATCATATGCTGGAATTATAGTCGTAAGCCGTAGGAAATGTTTAGTAGCTTTGGAAGGAAGATCTTGTGGACGTGACCCTGAAATAGGTCAGAGGGGGAGGGCGCGCGTAGCGTTAAATCATTATTGACTTTGGTAAGCTACTGTAGGCCTACTGTAGGTTGAATTGAATGTATATAATGTAGAATGCATGGCCGAGACAGGAATTAAAGTACTGCATGTAATAGATATGTCAATAAGAGAGATCAGTGTGCCAACTACGCTACGCTGTACAGTAGTCTGGAAACAGCTGCCAAGTGTGAAGTTCAATTAATTTATAACCAGAATGCCAAAATGCATTGTGATTTCCATGATGTTACATGAGCAGTTTTCTTCATGAATCTGATGTAATGTATAGTGAGGGTGTACAACAGACTTAAATCTTAGTAATATAGTGAAAAGCAGTGTGATGTGACAAACAATAAATTCACAATGACACAGGCTGTCCTGAAATAATCATTGACCTCAACAACAGGCCTCTTGTACTAAATGTGACAGATACATCAACATACTGAATATGAAATCTGCCCTTGTTAAAATATTGTTTTAAAACATGGTTTTCACAATTTGACCACTGGTGAACTCAAACGACCATTGACCTCTGCCCACAACATTAGGATTCTTGTACTCAATGTGGTACAATTACATACTGTACCAAATATGCGATCTGTCAAAGCTTCTGTTGCGATATTATGTTTAGGAAGGTGTGTACTGTATGTGTAGAGAGACAAGTATTACAGTGAAGTAAATGTTTGGCGTTTTTCGACTTCAAATGACCTATGACCTCCACCAAAAGCAATTATAGGCTACTTAAATTTGATATGACCAGTTCATCTACAAACCAAATATTAGATCTGTCCAAGGTTCCCTTCTTGCAATATCATGTTTACAAGGCTTTCACTTTTTGACCTGTTGTCCCTAAATGACCTTTAACCTCTACCAAAATCCATAGGCGTCTTGTAATCAATGTTATAACCTTCATATTAAGTATGAGATCTGTCCAAGCTTCCAATTGTAAGATATCATGTTTACAGTACAAGGTTTTCACAATTTTACCACTAATGACCCCAAATGACCTTTGACCTCCACCAAAAACAATAGGCTACTTGTACTCAATGTGTTACTTCTACACACTAAGTATGAGGTCTGCACATGCTTCCCTTCTTGAGATATCATGTTTACAAGGTTTTCACAATTTAACCCATGGTGACCCCAAATGACCTTTGACCTCCTCCAAAAACATTAGGCTCCTTGTACTTCAATGTGGTACTTCTACACACTAAATATGAAAATTGGTCCAACCTTCCCTTCTTGAGATATCGTCTTTACGAGCTGGGCACCACAAACACCTGCACACACACACAATCATGAATGCAAAGGTTATGATTATCATCGAAACCAAAAAGTGCAGGAAGACTTATATAAGTATACCACAGTATACTTTACTGCAAGTGGGACCAGACTAGATTATGTTGTGCTGTCCAGAGCCTATACATCCCGTTTCCTTCTATTGCTGAACTGTATTACTGAATCCCTCCTCATCTCCACACATTGCCACTCCCCTCCCAAACAAATTTTACCTCCAAGATCCTATTGTACATGTATGTACATGTATGCATTACATTAAAATTTAATTATCCATAAAAACAGTAGTTTATGGCTAGAACTTACTACGGTATAAAGCTCCAACACTTCCTGATTTGGGTTTTACTGATATATGACCGTGACAGGATCAGCACAGGATATGTTTACAGTAGGAAAATTGTCAAAATAACAATATAGAACAATCACTTTCTCATTGGAGATTTATATAGGGTCATATTCCTGAATGGGTTGCAACCGAAAGGCAACTGTGAACTGAAAGAAATAAACAACTGAAACAAAACCAAGCATTTCACTTGTGCACCCTTGTGAACCGGTGAAACCATGGTGAACCCACGGTGAATCCAAGGTGAACCCACGGTGAACCCACGGTGAACCCTAGGTACAAAAGGTAAAAAATGTGAGTCATCCAGGCTGAACTGTTGTCCCTACGAAAGAGTTTAATCAGGTCATGATTGCTTCAATAATGAAGTTCCACATCTACTGTTACGTAGCAGCATCTAAAAAGTCTTGCAAAATTATTGATTCTTGAGGGTAAAGGTCATCATTATTGGCCATATATCTTAGCATATAGTATGTGCTAAAACCAGAATGCAAAATGCATTGAGGTTTCCATGACTTCACAATACACTAGGCTTCACCAGAAATATAGCTGTTATAATACAAATGTCCTGACCCACTACTTCGATGTACAATTAAACTATGGCATGGATAAACTTAGGTCACTATACTGTACATGGCAATTAATAGACACTTCCACCAGAAACAATTGGGGTGTTGTACTCAATGTGATGCATCCACACACCAAGTATGAGAAGTATCCATGATACCTTGAGATATCATGTTTAAAAGGTTTTCAGAGTTTGACCTCAAATGTTCACCTCAAATGACCTTTGACCTACACCAACAACAACAGGATTCTTGTACTCAATATGGCAATCCCTTATACCATGCATGAGAAGTATCCATGATTTCTACCGTGGTATAATGTTTAAAATGTTTTCAGAGTTTGACCGCTGGTGACCCGGATATACTTTGACCAGCACCAAAAACAATTGATTTCTTCTCTCCACATGATGAGTATAAATGCCTCCTATCTTGAGATGTCCTGTTTACAAGGTTTTCAATATTTTACCTCTGGTGACCTCAGATGAACTTTGACCTCCATGAAAAACTATAAGTTTCTTCTCCTCAATATGACCCATCCACATGCTAAGTATGAAAGTATCCATGTGTCCTATCTAGAGATATAGTGTTTACAAGGTTTCAGGGTTTGACCTCAGATGACCTTTGACCTCCCCAAAAACAATAGGGTCCTCTACTCAATATGATACATATACAAACCAAGTTTAACACGTATTCACACTTCCTGTCATGAGATATCATGTTTGCAAGGTTCTCAATATTTGACAACTGGTGATCTCAGATGACCTTTGACCTCCACCAAAAACAATAGATTTCTTTGATTCACTATAAATCATCCACATGCCCCCCCCCCCCCCCCAAGAATGAAAGTAACCATACTTCCTAATTTGAGATATTAAGTTAACATAGTTTTGTACAATTTGACCTATGGTAACATCCAATGAACTGTGACCTACTACAAAACAATAGGGTTCTTCTACTTAATATGGGAGGTCCACCTTGATAACTATGAGATTCTCCAATGCTTTCCCTACTTGAGATATCATGTGTACAAGCTAGGCAATCACAAACACACGTACACAAATACACACTCACCACAGGCGCGTAGCCAAGGGGGGGGCGAAGGGGCAGCCACCCCCCCTTGAGCATATTTTTTTTAAAATTTTTTTAATGTTTTATGATATCGCTAGTATTTTCAAAAAAGAAAATGCTAAGATGCAACTTACAAGGCCTGGGAAGTGTCATTTCCAGCGATCTGGGAGGCATTTTCAGCCAAAATTTTCTTGTACGCTTCGCACCAACCATGGTGGTGCTACGCTTAGATAGTTTGCAATGCCGAATCTACAGTTTCGCCCCTCCCTTGGCAAATTCCTGGCTACACGCCTGACTCACCATCATAACCGGTCAAGGGTTTCTCCCTTCATCAAAACCAAAAACGGACTCTTCCTATTTCCTGGTTGTGAAATTGTGACTACTTTATGTAATGGTTGGTACAGTAGCACACACTTGATCCTGTGTAAGATCTATACTCCCTCCCAAAAAGATAAAACTATAACAGCGCAAATTTTTGAATAGTTTACAATGCCATGTGGTTATTTGGTATAAAATAATTGCTACATGTATCAAGCTAGTGCAAACCTACACGTTTTTCATGTTACCTACTGTACAGTCAGTGTGCCATATATATCTGTTATGCATACAGTATTTGACGAGCACATATTCAGCTTTTAATTTTAAGCGCCATTCACTTTACGAGACACTTTAACAATGTCAATTTAAAGACCGCTGGGTAGCATATGAAACTGCTATTTAACTGTTGAATATGACACCAAAGTCATTTATAATATTTAACGAGTTCTAATGTCCAAACCACTCAAATTTGAAACAAAAGATTATATCGCAATCGTTAAACAATTAAGTACGAGAGTTACTTGTCTGTCAAATTTGCTGGCCGAGATTGCGAGGAAAGATATATAATTAAGAGGTCAAAGGTTGGCATGCCAAATGTAATCAGCAACCTGTTAATAGCACTGTGTGAGTTGTCAGCAATATTTTTACTGGCTTTTATCTGATTGACATTAAAGAAGTCAGAAACACAGAGAATGTATTACAGTCAACTTTGCAGTGGCGGAGCGTCCATATAGTCAGAGGGGGCGCATCCCCCCCCCCCCGACGGACTCAAATGGACTGCTGGCGCCCTTTTCAGCTTTATACCACTTTTTACTTATTCGCGATTATTGACTTTTTTATTGCGCTCTCATCTACCTATTGACATTTGTCACATTATCTGCAAATTAGCAAGGGTCATTTCCGGGTATCTAGGGTATATCTTTACTCAAAAGATTTCTGTATGCTCCGCGCCAACCTGTGGGCGTTGCTCCGCTTAGATAGTGTCAAAATCACCCCTACAGACCATACTTGCCCCCCCTGACCAATACCCCTAGCTCCGCCACTGCAAAGTACTGTGTCATATTGCACGGCAAGAGGTAGTTCTCTGTCACTCAGGCTGAGGTAACATCCTTGCTGTTATTCTAGTGTCCTTCATATCTTAACCCGTATACTGTAATGTTATTTTGTATTTATCTTGTACAAACATATATGAGAATTATATTTGAAATAAGGTAGTATAACACAATGATTCAATATTCCCTCCATCCCAACATCCCTCAGGACTCCCCACCGCCAACATCCCTCCTCGCCACCCCTACACCAGGCCTACACACTCACAATCCTAACTATGTCAAAACATTCCTGTAAAGGGAGCTGCCCTATCGACAGACCTTGTCCTAATATTTTCTATATGGACTGTACATGGACCGTTTATTTTAACATGGAACTGTATTAGCATTAGGAAACAACAGAAAGGCCTGGGAAAAGAGAGGATAGTGCAACAGCCCCCCCCCACCCCCTCCCCGCCACCACCCCTCCAAAGTCCATCCCACACTTTCCACCAGTAATGTTATCCATACTGTTGTAAAAACATGTACTAATATACCTGTACATCATATTAATTCTTTAATACACACAAGTTTCTCAAACTTTGGAATGGCAGTGATGATAATACTAAGAAATTGGCTGGAACAGTAAACGAAAAGGAAGAGTCCCGGGTTTTTCTCACCAATTCTGCAATTGATCAGACAAAGGGAGGGGGTATGGGAAGTGGGTGAAGATGGAGTCAGGGGGAGTGCGGGGATGGAAGAGGAGAAAGTTATACTTCATATGCATTTGGCAAAATTTGCAAGACATTCAGGTTTTCCATAAAGCTTAAAGGGTGTGAAGACTCGCGCAAAAAGAAACGTCTAATGCCGGTCATCTGACCTAGTTCCAATGAGGTGTAACACAAGTGTTAGACACCACCATCGATCCCAGAAAATACGCACACAGCTTGCCAGCTTGCTACCTTCGGTAATTAGACACTAGTGCACAGTCAATACATGCAGCTATGGTCAATACCCACAGCACAGTGTACAAACGATACAGCGATGGACATCTCAGGTCCAGCTAAAGATAACAAGGTATCACGTTTCATTACTGTGTTACATTTTGTAGCAACAAGCAGAAAACTTCACTTGCAAGCAACGGAAAGTTAACTTTTTCAGAGCGCGGCACGCGGTTTGGGGCAAGTTTTCAATGCCTTTAAGCAAAGGTACAGTGTAATAGCCTAAAGTGTAGAATTCTACCTTTAATTAGAATTTATAATTAATACTAAATGAGCATTTTAGTGTCTCTCTCTCTCAATTAATCCCTCTTTTAAGCAGTGTGTTAAAGTGTTGCACACAAGCTGATTGAACACTGTACTGATATCATCAAAGAACCTACTGTACCGTATTCAAACTGTACCAGTACTTTTTAGAGTTCATCTTTTATTTTGATAACAGATTTATTCCTAGCTACTGTAGAGGCAAGGTTCACTCCCTCCATGTTGACAAGCTAAACACTTCAGAGATAGACACACCTCCACTAACTGTCAATCTTGTGTTCATAAGGTATTTGAGGAAGGATTAATCTTTATTGCTAAGTAAGCAGTTATGCATGCACTGTACACTATGAGACACAACTTGTCTTCAACTTCGACTTCGACTTTTATTCTGGATGAATCTTTACTATGCTGTACTACCAAACAATGACTTATGTACGCATGATCGTACAGAAAAAAGCTGTGAAAAACAAAACCATTTTTTAGTTTAGATTAGATTTGGTAACTGTAAGTACATGAATAAATAACAGATTTAAAGACTATATTTTGAGACAGATTTTGAGACTATGTATATATATATATATATATACATATTACTCCCTTCGGGAATAAACAAATCACTTGCTATACTTAAGTACTTAAGGGCACCATGTGCCGTATATGTTTCCAACTTTCAAGTTCAGCTGGTATACTTTTAGGCCATCAGAAGTGGATGTTGAAATGAAGCACCACTTTGCTGAAAGTACATCAAGCAACTCACCCAGGAAAGAATTTTTTTTCTCCTCTCAATAATAGACGTGAGTAATTGCCCATTCTGTTAACTTCTGACAAACGTTTTGCTCAGACATTTCTGTTCTGTGAGTGTTTTCTAAATACAAGCACAAAACTATTTATATGAAGCGGGGGAAAAAATCATGGTTCTTTAGTATTTTAAATGGAAATTAATTGGAACGTTCTTGAACAACTTTGATAAAGAACTAGGATAGCAAGATTATACATAAATATTTGTATATATGGCACGAACTGATCAATATTTCAAACTGATAAATTCCATAACGAGAGCAGGAGTTGCATCTGTTTGGAGGCGTTATTAACATAGTTCGTCGCAAACTTCATGTTAACACCTAAAAAAGATACAGTAGTTAGGTTGCGTCACTCCCTTTTCTTTTCTTTCCAGGTTTTTTCCAGTTTTTCCAAACCTTCAATACTGAAATGATCCTTATACATTTAAACCAGCTTACCTCTATGTTTCCACCGACATCTGCCCAAACTTTTTGCATGATTGAACCTAGACCGGCTGTAGAAACGAGAAAAAGAGGGACTCAATATCAAGCATAAAGTAAACTGTGTTTCTACTTAGTGTGCAGGTTTAACACGGCGTTTAAAATACAGCACAGTGTACAGTAAATCAGTTGCATAGATCTAGCTATCAAAATAATCATGCATTCCTTGTTCACATTTCTGAATGTTTTTGCAAGGAGGATGGGGATCTTGCTTTCCCTCATGGAGGTAATAAAGCTTCCCTCCACTCCCCCCCTCCCCACCCCCTGACATGTTATCACTGGAGAACGGGTGATTGATCAATGTCGCACGAAAGAGCATACAAGCAAGCTGCCAAGCGCGAGAAGGTTGTGATAATTGTGAGGGTCTCACAGATCTATCTGTGTTCATGCGGATGCGGGGGGGGGGGGAAGGGGCAAGTAATCAGAGATTTTCAGGTCATGTGATCCTCCCAGCTGTTACAGATTTATCCCTGAAATGGAGATCATGTTTGCAGGATCTGATCCTTAGTGTGGGAGATTCTACACACAAAAAAAGATGAAAAATTTATAGAAATTTAAAAATAAAAGAATTGCATATATTTCAAATCTGCATTTGGTTTTAATAAATAATAAGTACTACGACGTGGATCTGCCAGGGTGACAAAATGTTCAGTACTAAACCAAACTTATGAATTAACTCCTTGTTAAACTTAAATTCATTTGGTAAAACAACAACAACAAAAGGCAGGGGGAGGGAGCCTAAGTGCGATAAATTACCACCTAATTTTGCATTCAATACGATAAGTTAGGTTTGAACAGTTGCTGATTATAATCTCGGAAAGTTGCTTTTTCATATATGACGTGCGCACATGTGGCGTTGCCTAAATAGAACATGTACTTAAGAGATGATAATTGTCTTATATGCAAATTTACTCTGTGCAAAACTGATTAGATGGAATTTGTTCAGAGGAAGCATAAGACAGCATTTACAGAATCGAAATAAGTTTTTAACTTTACAGCATTTCAGTATTGAAATGTTTAGTTGTGAGAAAATGATTAAAATAAAAGAAAAGGATGTTTTATTTATTCTGAGGTTGGGGGTAAAAAAAAAGCAGTCTTGTGATTTATAGCATTGCCAATACTCTCTCAAAATCTCCAAACAAGGATTCTATTAACTGTGGTTTTGGGCAACTAATGTGAAGAGTACGACCTCTGCACACTGTAGATTTTAAACAAAAGATATCGAGAACTACGCATTTAGAATTGAGCTATTCGAATATTTCTTCAATTTAGTTTAAAAATATTACCTGGCAACAGGCACCCAATCTACAGTATTAATAGAAAATGTTATGTTGTGCTTGCTTTGACCAGCATACCAATGAAATCAATATTTAAACACGTTATTTAAGTACAGTGTTTGACACGGTTTCAAAATCGTAACCATGACAATTCTGACGTACAGGAAAGATTGTTGCCTCCAAACAAGGGAAACTTTAAGATTAAATCATACATAATGTAGGAAAACTTAATGAACAGCATGAATTGTGTCACAAGTGAACTGTTTAATACCAAAATCAAGAAATATGGTGGGTGGGGGGGGGGGGGGAAGAGACCTAGGAGGGAGGAAGGGAGAGGATACATTAAGTAACAGTACTGTTTGTAAAATATTTAGGAATAAAATTTATTCCCACAAATCATAAATTTGCTGGAGAGACTGAAGGACTAGTGTACTACTGTATACAAAGAGACCTAGTCACCTGTGTATTTCATTCATACATAATATACTTAACTAAACTATCATCATACTGCTACTTGGAGTTTCACGTGTACGGCTCGCGCACCGATCATCAGGTAACTGAACAACGTAGGCTATCTCAGCTTCGGGGTGTGTTTACGGTTGCCATGGCGACAGTGCGATAACAGCTCGGTTCTTTTATTGATGCAAAAACCGAGCTGTTATCGCACTGTCGCCATGGCAACCGTAAACACACACGCCTGAAGCCGAGATAGCCTATGTTGTTCAGTTACCTGATGATCGGTGCGCGAGCCGTACCCGTGAAACTCCGAGTAGCAGTATGATGATAGTTTAGTTAAGTATATTATGTGATATTCTAGCTCTGCCTTGGCATAGAGCACTCTTTGTGAATATTGACCACCATTCTATGTGATATATATATATATATATATATATATATATATATACATACATATATATACATACACATATATATATATATATATACACATATATATATACATATATATATATATATATATATATATATATATATTTATATGTATATAAATTAGATATTTATTGATTTTAATACTACAGCATGTACGTGAACATAACTGATATTCTTTACTTTTCAGTCCACTCCTCTCACATGTGGGACAAATATACATCATACCGTGCAGTGCAAATATATCAAGCATACAACGTTTTAACACTAATTCTGACGACCTTTGTACAGTGTGCGCTCTAATGGAATGATGAAATTTTATACTTAACCATGCCAATTATTGACAGAGACTTATACAGGGAATGACTTGTCCGGTATCGCATCGCAAAGTGCTAATTAATCAAGATGGGCAAATTGCGACACAAGTGCAAATAAACCAGGATCACAGTCAATATTGTCACTGAGTTTACATATAGTCTGATAAATACGGACTAGAAGGAGATCTGCTAAATTATACCTTTTTTTTTTTTTTTTTAAGCAATTCTGTAGTTCGCTCTGAACTTCATCCAATCTGAATTACCGTGATCAAGGCAAAATTTTAAAATTTTGGGTGGTAGAAGTTTTTTTATATACAGGTCAGGGTTGTCACCACGCCGGGCGGCGCCGGGCGGTGCTACCCAGCTCTTAAAATTTCCGCCCGGTACTCAAGGTCAATTTCAGCCTTACCGCCCGGCACAAATTAGCCTACAGTACCGCCAATAAGTAACTTGGTAAAGATTAGCGCGATTCAGTGCAAAACGCAGCTTAACTGTAATTAACCCCGCTCCAAATAAAGGAACGCTACTTTCCCCGCACTCCAAATAAAGGAACGCAAATTCCCCTCGCTCGCTATTCACCACCGACACAATGGGAGTGAACCGATCGATACAACGCTATTCATAGCGTGGAGGTAGCGTAAACCGATCGCTTGTAACCAACACACGTTATATGCATCACAATTGTTTATTGTAAACATCCAGAGTAGGACTACGAGCACGAGTACGAAGTTTACGAACTTTGACTGAAAGAAAGTTTTAAACGAGAATAGTTTCATGTTGAAGGGCAAAACCTTTTTATACATGTTTATTTTATTCCCCGATATGTTCTGGTTACCAGAAGTAATAAAAAGCAAGAAGGAAACTTCGTGCCTTATCCTTTCGGGGTAAAATATCATTTTTAGTAGTAACATTAGGCCTCGCGTTTTGTGTGGACTTTAGGCACATTAGGTTAGGAAACGTTGCACTGAGTACTGTTCGAAAAACATGTCGAGACAAGACTCGGTGCATTGGATACTGTTCGCTGTTTAGCTATGTAGAGACGTTCCACTGCCAATCGTTTCTTGGCGATTTGCCAAGTTTAACTAAGAACAAGTGTTTCATGCACATTGTAAGAATGTTGTACAGTACTGTAGCATGCAAATCATCAGACGACAGTCTGCTGTACCAATGATTTCCCGCGTACAGGTAAAATGTGAATTCCTTTTTTTGGGATTTAATGGTCATGCATGCTAAATGAGAACAGTGTGCATATGGAACATTAACACTGGGGTGAGTGATGTGGGGCAGTCTAAATACAAAAAATACCCAAAAAGATCCCAGGAAAATTCAGTGATCCACATGAAAAAAACAAAGGTATCTCAGGAGTATTTTGAGGATCAAAACCCTTTCTAAATGCCACCAATTTGCATGTAGGCACCATCAGGGTTTGAAAATTTTATACCCCTTCCCCAGGACGCGGATCACTGTCACAAATTACCCGGCTCTAAAAATGGTCTGGTGACAACCCTGATACAGGTATATGTTTTTTTTTTTTTATAAAACCTCCTATTGTATTTTTAATAACCTCATATTGTTTTTTACTTTTTTGTGTTGGTATTTTAGGATTATTGTTATTAGGTTATTATTTGTTTTCACTGTGTTTATTTCCTTTTTATCGTTTTTTGTTTTTATTTTTTATGAAGCGCTTTGATACTTTTTGTGATTTAGCGCTGTATAAATGACCTATTTATTAGAGTGAGGAGCAACTGTAGGTTGACTGGACAGGTGACTAAGGTCACAATGGGAGGTCAGTGTCAAAGGTTACCAGGCCACTCTACTAAACTCTAGACATAGTAGAGTAAGAGTGCAGTATGTATGTGTGTGCAGAAACAGGTAAGTGAGGATGCAAAGTCAATTATGATGTGCTTGAGAAAATTTAAACTGCCTGTATCCGAAATAGGTTAGACTAGGCATTCAAGTAATGTAACGTGAAAGTCCAACCTCCTTTTTGAAGCATTCTAATTTTGTCTATTTTTTACAATTTATAATAAATACCATTCTTACAAAAACTGTGACAGGTAACATTTTTACAAAATGTCAAGAACCAAATGAAATCAACCATTATTAGCTCATTATATCTTCATTTGGTGAAAAAAATCTGGGCCTTTCTAGTTTGAAAAATAAGAAAGATGGCCGCCCAAGCACAAAAGCATTCGCAATTAAAATTCGATCAATATTTTGAAAGACACTTGGTACAGTACAAAGGCTGAACTCAATGTTCAGGTATCTTGATTATTATTGGCAATTGCATCTACACAGCAGGCCTTGACACAGTAGCCCAAAAAATAGACATGAATTTCCTTTTATTTGTTTTTGGATCAGTTGGATGAAGTGGACTGGCATAATCTGCCAAAATCTTTCACGAAGAATAAGGTTACAAGCGGATTCCAGACAGATGCATATTGAAGGGTGAAAAAAAATGGTTGGGATTTCCGAAAGGTAGGAGGTAGAGGGCAGGAGACCTAACAGAGGGTCATTAGGGGGAGCAGTGCAAGAATGTTCCCTGTTTGTAGGCTAGATATATATATATATGACCGTGTATACTCACTCAATAAGTCTTTGGGGCCTTCACACGCCTCCAGCCAAGGCAAGGTCGGTATCTCACCGTCCTTATTAGCATGTAAGAAGACAAAACTGCAAGAGAAAAGAAATGATCATCAAGGGTCGAAATATTATACATTTCCACGTTATTTCTATAAGAACAGTGTACAACGGTCGATAAATATTTTAAAGGGCACCCATTAACGTGATGACTGCAGCTTGTACCGACGGATGAACATTGACCAACGGATCACCAATGGATCACCGACGGATCAACACTGAGGAAGGGAAATGAAATGATAAACCTGACATTTCCTTTTAATGCAGAGCTCTCTCTTGCTGACCTTTCCTGACATTTTTTTAAAATCTAGTTGAACAAATCGCCGCCCCCACCTACCCTCCCCCCCAAAAAAAAAGGAGTGCATCACAAATGTTGCAAGGAAAGACAACTTTCGAGATTATTACACCCAGGAAACGTAAACTGGTGATTATTCAGCGACTACCATTGGGTAATGAC
The DNA here is from genome assembly GCF_037975245.1 of Apostichopus japonicus. Lineage (NCBI taxonomy): Eukaryota > Metazoa > Echinodermata > Holothuroidea > Aspidochirotida > Stichopodidae > Apostichopus > Apostichopus japonicus. The sequence continues at coordinate 9,490,377 of NC_092583.1, forward strand.
AACTTTGTCGCTAAGACACTTTTCAATAAATTAGTAATAAATAAGACACTGTACATAATCATCATATATGGAAAATATCAAAATACATCTCTATTTTGTTAAATTCTTCCTCTTCTATCGGAAACCGAGGCTTGAAAGAGTGACTACTGTAGCTCTACTAAGGAACTGCCCTGTTATGGGAATTCTAGATTAAAGCTAGCCAAAACAGTAGGGTCATCCCGAGCCAGATCGGGCTCATGGAATAATGTCATCATGGCAGGCTCGCTTTTTTTACACTGTTCACTTATCTTAATTATACATGATGAAAATGATAACACAAATGATATTTAATATCCCATATTTTCTGGGCCCCTTTCATAGGTTTGAATTGATCCTGGGCCCTGGTGATAAATACCCCAGGAATACCCCCGTCCTCCCCCTTTAAATTGTCAGGCCTAAAAAACCTTTCACCAATAGCAATGCAATACCTGCTAAGTGTGTAGACATTCATGAAATGTCTGCCATTGCTATACTATGTATGGCTAAAATCAATTGAACAGCAAATGCCTTGGAAAAGAATGATATATATCATTCCGTTATTAATATCAGAAACAGGAATATGAAACTACAGAGTATGATAAACAGGAAACCGACAATAGTGAGAAAGTCACATCATCATAACTGATTTACAACATAAATTATTTTTTATTTTTTTTACTTGATCAAATGTCGGCCATCCAAGCGAACAAATGCTCATTACTGTAAGTATTTATATTCAAACTTTTAAAAATTTAATATCTCAACTTCCCTTGCCAAACATGCAATTTAGACAGAACTATCCCTTTTTTCAAGTCAAAAAAAACAAAACAAGTCTAGCAGAAACTCAAAACCTTCAGTGAATTTCTAATTTGTTTCCGCATCTTATGCAAAAATCATTTTTAATCCATCTTAAGTTTTTCTTTTTTTCTAAGTATATAGACGACATAAATATATACAGTACGATCTGACTTCATAGGGGGACCTAAAGCAGCGATCCGCAAATGTTTTTAGGCCCAAGGCCTCCGTGTTTTTCAGGAGGACCGAGCGACAACCACCACCCAACCGTCAGAACCAAATTGCTCAGAATGCTTGCTAGCTTGGACTTCATGGTAGTTGACAAGCTCTGAAAACTAGATATGACAAGTTTTGATATCTAGACAAATTTTGGGAATTAATACTACTGTATACTGCTCTGTAAACTAATTTTTGGAGGTCACCCTGCTGTCATTCTCATGGAAGTAGCATTGTATATTAGCAATCATTCTTTAAACAAAATTTGTTACTGGTTGAAAATCCAACATGCAAACGCCCATCAATTATTATCATTATTTTTTTTTATTCCTAGCTTCTGTGTTAAAGTATGAATAAATAACTTTATCTCAAAACAACTCTCAATTTTGTCTGCATACTTTATATACAGTACTGTGAATTTGTGACCAAGTTCTACCTTATGAACCATAATTAATGAGTTACTTTATCTTGTCTATTTTCCAAGTAAAGGACATTTTACTTCTTTAATCTCTCTTTAAATATGTACAACTTTAATGAACTGTACTGTACTATACTGTACACTATACTGACTGTAATATACTGATTGTACTGTACAGTACTGTACTGACTGTACTGTACTGTACTGTACTGTACTGACTGCACTGTACTGTACTGTACTGACTGTAAGTACTGTACTGTACTGTACTACACTGTACTGTACTATACTGAATGTACTATACTGATTGTACTGTACAGTACTGTACTGGATGTACTGTACTGTATACTGACTGTACTGTACTATACTGATCGTACTGTACTGACTGTACTGTACAGTACAGTACTGTACTGTACAGTACAATCAGTATAGTACAGTCAGTACAGTACAGTACAGTGTAGTACAGTAAAGTACATTACTTACAGTCAGTACAGTGCAGTCAGTACAGTCAAGACAGTACAGTACAGTACAGTACAGTACAGTACTGTACTGTACTGTACTATACTATACTATACTATACTGACTGTACTGTACTATTCTGTACTGTACTGTACTGACTGTAATGTAATGTACTGTACTGTACTATACTGACTGCACTGCACTGTACTGTTTTGTACTGTACTGTACTCTACTGTACTGTACTGTACTCTACTGTACTGTACTGTACTGTACTCTACTGACTGTACACTACAGTAGTATCTATACGGCATACATACACTTGCTCATGTACTACTTTCCAACTTGCCATAAAAAATTCATCCAAGGGATTCCAAGGGGAACTGTTCTATAACAGCCTGAGAAATTATTGCCATTGCTAGGCAAAGGTTCACACTATGGGACATTGTCTGGTTCTCAGAGAGATCAGGGTTATGAACTTATGGTATGATATCCCATATCAAACTGCTATATACAGTAAAAGTTAGCCTAGTCTACAGCATGCAAAACTTGTACACAAAGTTTTAAGTGCCTTTGAAATTTTATGATGCCCAAATTTGAATTAATGCCAAGCTGTTCCAGCGAGGCTGTGCACTCTAATTAGTCACATATCAATACTGATGGTGGATCACGTTTTTTGTTTTATTTTCTTTATACCTGTCCCAAAAAAAAAAAAAACAAGTTAAGGGATTCCCCTTCGAGTTTTTTGCCAGAAATAGTGTACTGTTGAAGAACAGGAACACATATATATGTGTATGTATGTATGTATGTATGTATGTATGTATGTAGGTAGGTAGGTAGGTAGGTAGGTAGGTAGGTAGGTAGGTAGGTAGGTAGGTAGGTAGGTAGGTAGGTAGGTAGGTAGGTAGGTAGGTAGGTAGGTAGGTAGGTAGGTAGGTAGGTAGGTAGGTAGGTAGGTAGGTAGGTAGGTAGGTAGGTAGGTAGGTAGGTAGGTAGGTAGGTAGGTAGGTAGGTAGGTAGGTAGGTAGGTAGGTAGGTAGGTAGGTAGGTAGGTAGGTAGGTAGGTAGGTAGGTAGGTAGGTAGGTAGGTAGGTAGGTAGGTAGGTAGGTAGGTAGGTAGGTAGGTAGGTAGGTAGGTAGGTAGGTAGGTAGGTAGGTAGGTAGGTAGGTAGGTAGGTAGGTAGGTAGGTAGGTAGGTAGGTAGGTAGGTAGGTAGGTAGGTAGGTAGGTAGGTAGGTAGGTAGGTAGGTAGGTAGGTAGGTAGGTAGGTAGGTAGGTAGGTAGGTAGGTAGGTAGGTAGGTAGGTAGGTAGGTAGGTAGGTAGGTAGGTAGGTAGGTAGGTAGGTAGGTAGGTAGGTAGGTAGGTAGGTAGGTAGGTAGGTAGGTAGGTAGGTAGGTAGGTAGGTAGGTAGGTAGGTAGGTAGGTAGGTAGGTAGGTAGGTAGGTAGGTAGGTAGGTAGGTAGGTAGGTAGGTAGGTAGGTAGGTAGGTAGGTAGGTAGGTAGGTAGGTAGGTAGGTAGGTAGGTAGGTAGGTAGGTAGGTAGGTAGGTAGGTATAAGTGACAGTGGTGGATCACAATAGCTCAACCCAGCATAGCTGGTTTGGCTCAAAATAAAAATGCAACATTGCACTATTAGTTATTCCCTTGGATGTGAATGTTTACAAACTTGTCAAGTACTGTCGGTGGGGTGGAGGGAAGGAGGGGGGTGCCATCAATTCCCATTGTCAAATTTACTGTAGGCGCGCCTCTGATATTCCAAACTTACCGGGTTTGGTCATTTAAGAGTGACTAGCTACGTCTGTCTCCAAACAACCTTAGCACTCTGGTTCTACCCTACCTAGAATGAACTGGTAACCTTATTAACACTGAGCGCCCTCTATGACCGGAACCCCTCTGGTCGAATGCCATTCTTTCTCAATCTACCAACCAAAGAGTCACGAATGGTCATATTTTGCTCAGATTTCTGTGGACCCGAGTGAGAAGGAAAGCGCTAAGGTGTTGTGGAGACAGGTAAGCAAAGAGCAAAGTAAGCAAGAGAATATTTAACACTGTACTGTACAGTACTGTAGTTTTTCCCTTTGAATTATTTCCTCTACAGTGCACTGGGACAATGAACGGTGCTTCTGCTAACAAGAAAGTAACATAATATCATAATTAATTTTCCAGGGGAAAAAAGGAAAAAAAAAGAAGAGAGCTCTGAAAGGGTTACAGTCTGAAGAGCTTGGAAATATTCGAACATGACCTTTTTTTAATACTGTATGTTCAGCAATTTCATCAAACCTACATAATATATTGACTTTTCACAAGATGTTTCAAAAGTACATTAAGCTTATACCAATGATCATCACACTAGAACAACCTTAAACTTGACTCATTCTGTTATTAAATGAAGGTTCCACAACCTCAGCAACGAGTAAAAACACTTCTATTCAGATCTCAAAATCAAAACAACCAGCCATTTGTTTTAAGGTTAGTAGTTAACAGGTTCATTTTTACCTATTGAAAAGAGAGTTGAATGACTTTTGAAACCTCATTATACTGTTGTATGTATTCCATTATAAATACAAACTAACCGATTCTCTCACTCTACAACCGTTTTTGGCAATCTTGTATAGTATAAACTAATAGCACAATTATGACGATGAAAACCCCAAACCGAAAACAAAGGCGTTGCGTTCTTTGCTATTTGTTTGCTTGAAATGAAACCATGCGTCCCAATAACGTTTTCATCTCGCCCAAAATAATAACAAAGAACAGGATACCCTATGTTTTGATTGGAAATTTTTGTTGGCTCGATCTCTGTGAATAGGCCTTAAATTTTTATCGACAAAATACTACTGCACATGATCATGATCACGTTACGGCAGAATGATGGTTTAGACCCTAGAAACTGAATGCATAATGGAGCTCTGTTAGCCACAGAAACTTTTAAAACATATTTGTGGGGACTTTTAATATCTAATAGCATCATAGAACCGATCAAACTCAACTCGAAAAAAGCTGATTCCAATGTCTGTGATGGTAAACACATGTATTTCTTTTGATTACATGCCAATTTGTACGGCTCAGTGTCCTCACCAAACAAAATTTGTGCCCTCACAATTGTGAGTTGTAGAGTTAAAAGAAATACTCAAACAAAGACTTTTTTTAACAAAGGACGAAACATTTTATGTACATCAGTTAAACTTCTTTCCACCAGCAGTCACAATAACCAGTTGTTTTCTCACTAACAAAGGTCACAGAGGCCCCGGCGTGAACCGCTAGTGCTTGAACTTCACTACTACCCTGCATGCATTTAAATTTAAATTTTCAACACTCTTCTTCACGTTGTAAACTTTCCCCAAGACCCTCTAGAGATGAAGGGGGGGGGCTGAAGTATGCTTCTGCTCCAACTTATTCTGGTGGAAAACATCTTTCTGTTCTCTCATAATGGATCATCACCAGATAGCACCAAATTGCATCTTATGACCCCCTTAATTATTTAAAAACATTATCAAAGCAAAAGGGTTAATTTCCAAATTTTTTTTTTTTTCGCCCCAATTAAAAACATAAATATCGGATTGACTAAGCCCAATTTCTTGAACTATACAGTTACGGTCAAGTTGCAAAATATAGCACCAGATTGCATCTAAGGACCCTTAAGTAAGTCACTGGGGAAATGAATACGATAGTCAACTGAACAGATAGGAGGAATAGTTTTAGGCTTTAGAGTGTTAAATACTTTTTACTTTTAAAGTTAGTTTAGCAGTAATGATATGAAATGATTCACACCTCTAATGGTACTGCTTTGTACATTAATAAAGTCAAGGACATTTCTTAAATGTACAAAGGAAAGCTCAATCCCTAATACCGACAATACTTCTTGAGTTATCAGTTTTACAAAAGTTTGACCTCTGCTGATCTCTAATGACCTTTGACCCCCCCCCACCACACACTGCACCTGTGTTACACTACCCAGTACATGCAGTACATACGCATGTTAAATATTAACAAATGTTGTCTTTTATTTAAGTGCCATTCTCAGGAGACTTTCTAAATTAGCAAGTCTGACCGCTGTTCACCTCAAGTGACCACTGATGTCCCCCAAAACTGTCAAACATCACAATCTAATTTTTGGGGCGTATCTATAATGAGCATCCATTCTTTCAAAACAGTCGACCTCTGCTGACCTAGAATGACCTTCTGACCAAACTCCGCCCCACGTAATGGGGTGGCAGAGGTCATTATGGTATAGGATATGGGTACAGTTTCAAAGATATTCCAAAGATATTCAAGTATTAATAAAATCACCTTTTATCCAAAGTAGAGAAGTATGTGGGTATCCTCTCAACATCGTCCTTCCTGAGAACATTTGCAGGTGGCGGCGTCACTCTTCGTTCCGATCCTCCATTTTCGTTTACGCCCGATTCTCTCATGTGACTCTTTAATCTTTTCAGTAAAATGCCCTGCTGGTTCTGCTGCCTCTCGACCAACTCCGCATAGATTTCATCTGAGGTTTTTCTATCTGACTTTGTCTTGTGTGCCATGTGATGCCTGGAGTAAAATTATACCAAAATGGAAAAAAAAAAAAAAAAAAACATGACAAAGGAGAATATTAAAAAGATTAGAATGAATACCAAATTTGGATTTTCTTTGGAAATTATGCGAAAAAGCTTCTCTCTAAGAGCCAACAAATTTTGATGAAAATGCATTGTACTGTACTGTATATATTTCAGGAGGTTGCCCAAATCAACTACTGGCGTATTCATTAAATTGCTAATTTAGGGTTGGCTTTCATCTTTTCATCTTTCAATTTTTCCCTGTTTCTTTTTTTTTTTTCTTTTTTTTTTTAAATATTGATTTTACTTTATTTACATGGACAGCCCTGTTTCAAGTCAGCTGTGAAGTTTGTCTAAATGTATGAGTACAAAATCCATGATTCTTTTTAGGAATCAAACACTCCTGTTAGTTCGATGACACTAAATAAATAAAAGATTGGTACACCCTTCTGTATAGTGCATATGCTATGTAGACTGTACATGAATCACTTTATTGTGTGTTTGATCCACCACTGAATTAAAAAAGGGTTGGCACTGCATACAGTACAGAGCGAACATCACCTTTTTGGGTGTTTGATGGACTATTTCCAGCAATACCCGAGAATTTACCAAATTTAGTTGAGAATTCATGCAGATTAATCTATTAAAACTAAAGGTACCATCCTGGATTTCCACATCGAATTAAATTCGAGCAGAGAGTATTTTCATTTCATGCAGTTTTAATAGCAATTTTGTCTCCCAGACCCACGTATGTTACCCATATATATATATTATAGTGTTACTGTACAGTATATATAAAAATAATCAAACAGGTTAACGTTTTTATTTTTTTTACTTTTTCTTCACAATTTGAAATGGTTTTTAGTTGTGAATGCAAGGAATGGGTGCCAGTAGGAGGTTGGTGGATGGGGGTGGGGGGGGGGGGGTGGGTAGGGCAGGTCCAAGCTATTGTATCCCTAGAAGCCAAATTTCAAACTTTACTGAAGCACCTTAAATGTGGTGTCATGTTAAAGCTGAATTATTGAAGTTTCAGATTTTCATAATTTTTTAATTTTTTTTTGCCTATTCGAACAATTACAGCCGGCTAATTTGCATAAATTCAAATTGCAGTGTGACGTACGGGACATTTGGAATCCTATTTCCCTGCCAGTAATATGAACTTATTGAATATAAGTTATGTGGGACATGATACACCCTTCCTTCCAATAATTTTGACATATTATGTTTGGGGGTTCATTAATTAAATATGCTAATTAGCTAGTGTCCAAATACTGATGTCCCGTACGTCACAATTTTCAGCACTTTTTTTCAAGTTTTGATATGGACGAACAATTTTTTTTTGGTGATATTCTGTAAAGTTCTAATTAAGAACATTGTTCAACAAAATCCATCCCAAAAAAATTGAAATAATATTCACAGCAAATCTAATTATCAAAATTAAAAATGTGACGTACGGGACAAAATGTGACGTACGGGACATAGTGTGGTGGAAACCCTGTATTTATACATAATAAACATGCATGGGCTCCAATGGGGACCTCTACTGGAAACCTTCCAATGCTTACAAATTTATTTTGTTGAAAGCTGGTAGTTGCAACTTATAATCCCTGCATGCCTGAAGAGCACAACATGGCTTCAAATAAACTATTGACCGATGACCACCAACAGCCCAGGTGTTGTTCAATAAACTATCGGGAAGTCAATTGTGTGTGTGTGTGGGATACAGAATCATCTACAATGTTATTTAACATTGACATTGAATGAGGACGACTTCAAGATTGTTGAGTTTGCATTTCAACATTTCGTAGGCCTATTGTGAAGTGTGACTATCATGACTGTGCAACAATGTTCTTGTGTCCTGAACTTAGATAGAAGACATTGAGATTTTTAGTTACAAGTGTAGAGTTTCGCTTGCCCAATTTTTGCAGAGGACAATCACTCATGAGTTTGTTCAATAATCAGTATTATGTCTATAAAGTCTTCTTTGTTGTACTGGTTTCATAGATGAACATTACGTTGACGTTACTGTGGACATTTTGATATGTTTTGAATGGGATGGATCATGTTTCAACTTCAGGGTCAATAGTAGGGAGTATGATACGGTGTTGTACAGTATATACCGAAACAGTTTTGCATCAAAACTTTGCATCGTGGATCATTTGTGGTCTAACAAAGCTAGAATTGATGTTATGAGTATTTGGTCTGGTAACCAGTTTTAGGTCTATAGAGTTTTCTTTGTTGTACTAGTTTCATAGATAGACATTATGTGGATGTTACTGTGGACATTTTGGTATGTTTTGAATATGATGGATCATATTTCAACTTCAGGGTCAATAGAGTATGATACAGTGTTGTACAGTATATACCGAGACAGTTTTTCATCAAAACTTTGCATCTTGAATCATTTGTGGTCTAACAAAGCTAGAATTGATGTTATGACTATTTGGTCTGGTAACCAGTATTAGGTCTATAGAGTTTTCTTTGTTGTACTAGTTTCATAGATGGACATTATGTGGACGTTACTGTGGACATTTTGGTATGTTTTGAATGGGATGGATCATGTTTCAACTTCAGGGTCAATAGTGGGGAGTATGATACAGTGTTGTACAGTTTATACCAAAACAGTTTTGCACCAAAACTTTGCATCTTGAATCATTTGTGGTCTAACAAAGCTAGAATTGATGTTATGAGTATTTGATGAATGTGTAGAGTAGATTTATACTTTATGCATTCCATGTTTTATGTAGTGGAATGATCTCATAAGTACAGTCACTGCTCTTTTTGATCCCCGAAAGAAGGAAATATGGCATTAAATTACCAATGACATTGTTCTGGCATATCCAAATAATGTTTTTATGTAGAAATAAGCTTGTTATGGTATATTCAGGAATAAAAATATGAGTTTTCATAGTCAATTTTTATTTGGACAAATTGTCCCATACGTCACATGTCCCGTACGTCACAGGACAATTTTCATTTGTGTAATCACTGAACTGGAATGGCTTCATATTTTTTTCTAATATGTTACAGCTTAGCCCTTGGAAGGTTAAGCTATTCACTAGTTATAACAGCTTGATCACTGCCCTCCTAATTTCAGAGGGATTTCAGCTTTGCTCGTTAGTAAAAAAAACACAAAATTCTCTGGTCCCGTACGTCACACTGTACATTAATTAAGATGGGACCTAATTAAAGCAAGTGTAGGAAATCTTCATGAGTTTGTAATACAGTAGCAGCAATAACAAATATGAAAACCTGAAAAAGTTTCTGGAAAATAGATTTTTTATAACTTTTAGACACATTTAAGTCTCTGAAATGTCCCGTACGTCACAGTGCAAATAGCTTGGACCTGCCCGGTAATGAGAGTGGAAATATGTAAAATGGAGAGAGAAGACAGCTGGATTTTATCATTATTCTTTTGTCAATTGGTATTGTCAGGCTCTATAGATGCAGTGACATTTTTCAACGGAGAACTTTAAATGTCCTCAGGCCTGATAAGAGGGAGCTGAGGGGGCTACAGCCTAAGGGTCCCGGGTACAGTATATCAAGGTACTGTTAACATTGTTACTGAGGAACTAAGTAATGATAATTTGGACACCAACCTTAAAATGTCTGGAAATTGCTGAACGTTTCACATTCCAAACATGTGTACACAAATATGGTGATTTGTAATCGGATTCGTTTGGCGCATCTGCAGTCTCCACTATAGTCTTCACCTTTTTGCATTTATTTAAAAGAATCAAACGAGAATACCATATTTCTTTCTCCCATATATTTTTCCCAGGCCCCCCAAATAGACCCTGGGACCCCACTCTCACCTCCCCCCACCTCCCACCCATACACCAACCTCCTACTGGCACCCATACCTTGCATTCACTAACTAAAATCCTCTGACGGTGAGTCTTACCTCAAATCATGTTCTAAATCCTTTGAGATATCTGGACCCTCTTGTGATCTGTTTACAATGGTCCATGATGCAAAGGCTAGCATGAAGAACATGCCTAAGAGGAAGAAACCGCACTTGCCCGGATTTGCCATTGGGATACAAAGATTCTCCATAAAACCTGTACATAACAAAGATTACATCAGCTGATAGATATGAAACATTTTAAGCTAAAGAAACTCATGTTCTATATATACACTTTGCTCATGGAATTGAATTGTAAAATCAAAGAAAGTGTCTGTTGTGGGTACAGACAGGGTTGTATCCTTTCTCCTTCACCCCCCCCCCCCCTACATTTCCCTTAGCCCTCAAATTCAGAACTAACGACGGACATATCAACACTGTAAACGAATCAACTGTACATGCACAAGTACAGTTTGAACGTAAATAAACCGGCTGTTTCCTTTGCTGTTAAAAGCAATTTCCAAATAGTTTCATCGTACACAACCAGAACCACTCGCTTTGAGATTTCAAATTCATCAAAACTGATTAATTTAGAGCTCTAGAAATATCTGGCCAAGTGCCGTTTAATGATCACATGATTAAGGATTATTAAATGATAATAATGATTCAGTTGATTCTCAAGGTTTTGTAGACCTGAGACTTTTATTAAAAACATTTTTTTTAATTTAAAAAGGGAAAAGTTCTCCATTTGTTGAAGTGAAAATCACAAAGCTGGATCTCCCAAATTGTGCTACTGCCCATTTCAGCATTATACAGTTTTTAAAACTTACACAACTTAAACTTGAACTTTTGAAACACATCTCACAGCAATTAGTATGTGGAATTTTACAATTTGCACAAAATTGTCTCGTGATTCGTGCCTAAACAAAGTAGATCAAACGAATGGTAATAATACCACACCTTGCTGTACAGCAATACAGGAAACAATTGATTCAATGTGGCCGAAACAGCAAAAAAAAGTGCAAAGATACTTTGTACAGCAGCTGATTTGTTTTATAAACATGCAAGAACTATCATCATATTTTATAACAGGAAGTTCAGAGGATTTAAAATTGCAACACAAAATCAGAACGCTAAAATATATACCGGGAGTTCAGTACACTGCCAATGTTGTGTTTCTTGCAGCCCTGGTACAACTCGGTGAGGCCCAATTAGAAACCTTAACTACGAAGAGAAACATACTGTACAAATAGATGCAAAATTCCAGACCTGTCCTCTGGTCCAGAACCTAACTTTAAGCGCATGAAAACACTAATTTTCCAAATTTTCCCATGAAATGGTGATTTCAAAAAATTCAGGCACGAAGAAGAAAGCACAATAATTATAAGCGTTTGACAATTTAATAGAGCTGTGAATTTTCCTACTGCCGTTAGTCTTTTACTGTGGATTTACTTTGGATAATTACTGTGGATTACTGTCTTTTACTAATTACTGTCTTTTACTGTCTTTTACTGTGGATAACACTGTGTCCCCATCAATAAAGTTGCATCTTGTTTAATTGCTACTCTAGATACTCTCCAATCTACAATAGTCTCCTAGGAGCATGTTTGTTTCCCTCTCGGCAGCCGTGTACTAATAAAATACACCGCTTCTTTTTGTCATTAAACTGTATAGCATTAGTGATGCGTGACCTAGGTAAACAAATGCAAGTCGTACTACAAATAGACTATGGTTTTACTTTGGTGCTTGGACAATCTGTAATTTCCACTTCATTGTACAAAACATGCAGGTAAAGTTCTGTTCTAAAGCTTTGAAGCCAAAGTTAATCAATCTATTGATTTTTGGAGGACTTTTCGTCTGCCTAGTCTATGTGATAGTTTTTAAGTCTATTAATACTACAGAACGATGTCAATAGAAAGACTATTGTTTAAGCAGTGATCGCTGAAAACAAGGGACTTCTCCCCACAGATGAAAGTAATTTATCTGAACATGGATGTATTATCTACGGTATTCTGGGGAATCTAGTTTTGTATGGAAACATGATGCTGCCACACAATAGACTTTAAACAAATATTTTCTAAATTTCAAAGAGCTATTTCGAAAGTTAAAATTTCTTTTCGTAATTACCAAGTGTTTTTTCAGTTCTGAAAATCTCTTCATTAGTCTGAAGGGGGAGAAAAATTGTCGTGGCAGCAAACGCTTCCGTAAGTTTTGACCTGTAGGTGTTACATGTTATTGACAACAATGATCTAATTGACACTGATATAACAAGGACTGTAAAAGTTGGCCTTTATTGTGGTGTTTTGCACATGGAGTATTTTATTACGATGTTAAAGCAGCATTGTGCTTTTGGTCGCCGTTTTCTTTTTTTTGGACATGTCCCTCAAGGTTTTTACAAATATCAATCACAAAACAGCATATTAGCCAAGCTTACAGTTCCCTGAAACCCACTAGTTTGAATTCAACCAATCAGAGATGCAGTTATGACCCGTTGCTAAAAATAGATTCAAGACTTTGCGTTGGTACAACCAGGGAGTTGTTATGGAACTCCCTGGTACAACTGCCATATAGACTGTACACAAATCAAGCATGGTGTTGTATTACGTATTGGTCAATGACGTTAGTAGTGTTTAAATATTCATATTAGGGGGCGAGGTTTATTGGGATCCCAATGGAAAATATCTTGGAGAAAAACAAAGTTGAGAGTTGCAAAGTTTTCGACTTTCGCCACCATATGAAGTAAGATTTAAATAGAAAGGCTAGTTATGTATGTCGTTATGGCATAGTGGAGTCAGTGAGGTTGAGAAAAATCATAGAAAAGGATGCAAAATGCTGCTTCAATTTTCAAGAGCTGTGAGATTTTTTTTTCCCAGCTCCCTGTACTGAGCACATGCATAGTGGTTCTACTTTGTGACTCGGGCATAAGTGTACTGCAGCTGTGTGCGCTCCTGTGTTAATCATTACAGAACAATGTGCAGAATCAGAAGTTATGTAGTAACAATATTTAGTGTACAAGCAGTTTGTAACTACAAACATTTTGGGATATAATTTAAATATGGGGATTTTGGAGGTGATGTTATTATTATATCTACGAGGTATATATATATATGTAATGTAAATAAAACCTTATATAGCGCACTACTGTATGCGCGATGCATCTGTGCGCTTAACAAAGAATGTAGAATTTACAATGACATAAAACAGTAAATACTGTACATAAAACAGTAAATACATATATATATATACCATGTACAGATAGATACAGGAATATGAGATCGTAAAACTATTAAAAGCACTGGTGAAGAGTAAAGCGATAAAACAGATTGACTACAAAATCTACAATTTGGATGCTAAAAAGGGAAAATTCCAATTGAAGCTAGAACCTAAAAACCAACATGTGATCATGCGAATTCCGGGAGGCAGCTCGTTCCATAGATTAGGTACGGCGACCGAGAATGCTGTAGGGCCAAAGTGCTTCTTGTTATTGGTGTTGCGAGGAACGAGAGTATCAGCAGTTATTTTGACTAGGAATAGAATTGAGAGCACTTTAAGGTCTCCGTAGTCTTGAACACCTCCAATAACCTTTTATGCAATTTAAGGTAAGCTACTTTAAAGACAGTGTCAAAATGAGAGAATTTGCACAGGAATATGCAAAACTATATTTAAATGTTTGTTGTGTTGTTTTCTTGGTTTTTCTCTAATTTTTTTTCAAACACAATTTTTTTTTTTTTTTTAAGATACTTTAATATATAACTACGAATAAGAAAATGGTAAGTACTACATGCATGCATGTTTATATTTGACGCTACAGTATACGACTATGGATCCCAGTAAACACATGGAGCTCGGTCAGTAGAACACAAAAATAAACCACAAGGCATCAATCATGTAAGACAATAATTTACAATAGAATAGTTGAATGTGATTTAGCACAGTTACTAATTGTACCTAAAGCCACAAAATTAGTACATTATCGGGAACGGCTTAGAAGCTAATCATAACGGAAGTTGTGATGCATATTATTATTAATATTATTATATACCTTACATTTCATACACAATATCATATACCTTGCACATTAATACCATTGAGAGGACACTATGTATTGTCTGTAAGATCAGTTGCTATTCATGTACTAACACACTTACAGCAATTGTTATCTTTGATGTTGGTGGTGTGTGTACTTTTAATCAATATGATGAGACTAGTGTACAAGCAAGAAACAAGCAAGTGTCTCATATTATAGAGTGTTAAGTGGCAGAAGAATAAATCTGTCATTTTCTCTTCCTGGGTATCTTCTCACAGGTAGGCTAGTAGGCTCAAATGCCGACAACAAATAGTTTTTTTTTAATTTTTTATTTGATCATCCATTACAGGGAAAATTAATTTAATATTGATCTAGAAAAAGTTCAATATTATGGCTTAACAACACAATTTTTTTTAAAATTATTATGACATGTAGAACCACACAGCCTAATAGGCTAAATTTCTAGGCCTATATGTTTTTTGTCATACTGAAAGCTGTACTGACAGAGCTCAGGTTACAGTAGTTTTTAAGCGATATATGGCTGACACAAGAGGAGCCTTTTGGCAGAGCAGGGCAGTGTGCATTTAAATATCAGTATGATGTACTGATTCCACATGAGGAAACCAAATTTTGGACTGAATCCATAATGTGTCAAGATGCATGACCATAAACACAGTTAATTATTAAACAAATTAATAATGATGGCTATAAATTCAAATCTATATATATATATGTATATATATATATTGTAGTGAGTTGAAAAATCCGAAACAGTACAAAAAACTTCCAGCCTCCACCGGGATTCGAACCCAGGCCTCCCGCTTTATATGTGCGAACACCCTAACCACTAGGCTATGGAGGCTGATTTTATGTCCAGAGGTTCGAAACCAGTAAGGAAGGTCGTAATTCCACTGTAGGAGTTTGTCACCTGTATCGAACAATACTACTGTAGTTCTGTTTTAAGTGACATATTTTGCCTTACTCTAGAGATCAAACATGATGCCAACCAACTTGAAATCATTTGTGATTCCTAAAGCCGGATCTCAAAAGAGATACTTTGAACAGACATTAAGGTAATGAAATGGAGGTAAACGACAAAGGCAAATATATAATTGAAAACGTAATGAGTTGAAAAATCCAGAACTGTGAAAAAATTTCCAGCCTCCCATCGGTATTCGAACCTGGGCCTCCCGCTTTATATGCGACACCCTAACCACTAGGCTATGGACAGCTATATGGGTATATATATATATATATATATATATACTGCTGGACCATAATTGTTAAGATGCTCCTATCCCCCCAATGGCCATTTGAATAAGTAACAGTGTCCTCACTATACACCCAGCAGCAGCAGCAGGACGAAGAAAGCAATTCAGCAGCTGGATTAAAGGTAGTCAGTATAGGCCCAAATTTATAGCACACTTATACAGTTGCTAGAAGTTTTCAAAAGGTAATTCCTGGAAGTCTTTACTCACCAAAATTATTCTCAGAAATTTATAAAGGAACATACAAGATGAATGCATGTCCCAGTGAGGAAAATTTCCTCAAAGGTTGTAATAAAAACAGTTTAAGAATTTTGACCAAAGGTGCCCATATTTGAATATAGATCTAGCATATTTGGGGCCAATACAGCATACTTTTAATTTATGAGGACTATCACTGATACTTCGCTGTCAGGTGAATAAGAAAATTTGTTACGTTATTCACCCAGTATCCAGTCAAACGTCCCTTTACCAAAACGTCCCAGCTTTTTTAAGACCAAATCGTCCCCGCTTTTTACCAGAACGTCCCCGCAGTCAAAAAGTCCCTGTGAGTCAAACGTCCCTGCTTTTATAATCAGTTGGAATGCAAGTGTGGATCGAATGTTTTTAGTTCAAATCAAAGAGTAAGGATAAGTATAGTTTAGGTTGAAAACACAGTTTTTAGGAGTGGGAAGTGCCGGTTTTGAGGGCGGAAACATTTTTGAGTACAATTTTCTGAGGTAAGATCATATAAATAGAAAAGGGAATGCAAGAGGGCTGTAGGGTAATAGGATTTTTTAAACACGAGTTGGTTTCTGAATGAATATATACGATATTTAGGGAAGGGATGAATAAAAAAGATTTTCTTTTTGTTAACGTACAACAAGTTACTTTTGGAATATATACATGCCAGACGGACTGGATGAAAGTGATATATATTTTCCTACAGTACATACCTTTATTTTATTTTTCTTTATAGTGTATACCTTTTTCATACCAAATTTAATTAAACGTTATAGTCCTTCATGATTTATTTAGCGCATGTAATCCAACTTGCATGCCGATAAGTTAGCCAAAGTTATAACTTAAAATTAATACATATTCACAACTGTGAATGAATGTGATAGACAGGGAGGTTTTGACTTACGGAGACATTTTGACCAACAGGGACGTTTTGACCAAAAGCAGGGACGTTTTGGTACAGGGACGTTTTGGTACGGGGACGTTTTGACTGGTAAGCATTCACCCAGTAGCCAGACGAACAAAGAGCTACTGCCTCGTGTTTCATCCAACAGACCTATGAATTAACAGGACTTGTTTCTTTATTCATCCAGCTGGTGAATAAAGAAGGAATTTTACTTTGGAAGCCACATGCACTGGCTCTAGATAAAAAATATATGGATATAATATAGACTTATAGGATTTTA
Organism: Apostichopus japonicus; assembly: GCF_037975245.1. Classification (NCBI taxonomy): domain Eukaryota; kingdom Metazoa; phylum Echinodermata; class Holothuroidea; order Aspidochirotida; family Stichopodidae; genus Apostichopus; species Apostichopus japonicus. Next base: position 9,507,358 of record NC_092583.1, read on the forward strand.
CCAAATGCCTAACATATAGACCTTTACCTCTTGACAATGACATCAATAATCTCATTATTCACCTAGCCTAAACACATTAAAATTAATAACCCATTAACTTAATCTAGACTAGATAATACTGCCAGCATCCCTAGGCTAAGCCTTAGTTAAACCTAAGTACTGTACCAAATACTACCATGATGCCCAATCGTCCTACTGTATAAGGCCATGGCCAATGTCATCTGCTATTATCAGGTATGCGTACGTCAACCTTTTCCTAACTATTTAGTCTTGTTTTCACTGTAAATTTGATTAGGCCTTATGTTTGTAAGCCTAATGCCAATCGTAGACCTATAGTTATACGCCTGAGTCTAATGTAGCCTAAGCCCTAGCCATGTAGTTAATCTAACTCTTTTTGAAGTCAGTACTAAGTTAGTTAGGCCTATAGCTTGAAATCCAACTTACGTCTTCACATCTTCTTCTCACGTCAGGCAAATCAAACCTTTGATTAACTGAACTGTACTTCGGCCGAGACTATATCTTGAATTTTAAGCGCCAAGAACTTCTCTTATCTTTTGGTAAAATATATATATTGCCAAACAACGTTACATTCTACTTTGGACCCAGAAGATTTACTTTGTCGTAATAGCGTATCTGGTAAGTGGTAGTCTTGTGACCATGTTCTATCTCCGATCATTGTCAGTCCGCTTAAGCTATATGCAATTGTAAACAAATGAACCCGGAGATCAGATTACGTCTTTTAGATTGTTGACATTGTGACTCTTGTTGCCAACCGCGATCCATAGCTTTTTCCGGCCAACTTTTCTTTTTATTACAGCGTGTAAGGACCACATGTATAACCGTATATATATCACAATAAAAAACTTTGAGTAGTGTGGTACTGGCTGATAAACTTTTTCAAACTTTCAATGGTCGACCCTGAAAAGTATCAACCGTGCTTCCGACAATGTTATGGTTCAGTGACGACTTTTCGTTCGCTTTTTGCTGTAGATTCAGCCGCATAATCTTTTCCCTTTCTTTTCAGAAGAGAAATCGACCGGTGTTTAGTTGGTATTCGCATTCCCATGCATCATTGGAGTAATAAGAGACCGCAACTACACTCTGGTGAAATTAAATTTATGATGATGTGCATAATTATTGAACACAATGCAAGTGGGGATTAGGGTATCTGAAATTTGCATTTTCGGTCATTTAGGCCTACTCATCATAGCCCAACGCACTACCGTAGCGTACAAGGCCTTTGTCAAGGTCGAGTATTCCCAAAAGGCAACGTGGTATACTGTAGCATTGTTCATGAAGCTAGGGTCAAAGCAATCTTCATTGTATGTGTCGCCAAAAGGTCAACTTGGCTATTCGAGTTTGAAGAATAGTACGAATACAATTTCAGTGTTTCTTGACGTCACTATAAGTGTGGTAAATAATCCGCATAGGACTATAGGATTTATGTATCTCAAAGTGTGTGTGTGTGGTGTTGGGGGGGTGGGTACAGAGGCTCTGATATGAGGCGAAAACAACTTAGTTCCTTCAAAACATGCGGACAACGTTGATACTCTGCACAAATCGACAACTTTATTTTTTTTTTTTTTTTCACAATTATAGGACACGTCAGCCTACGAAAATGGCCGGGGACTCTTTAATTACCAAAATCTGCGTTTTCAAAATCTGAGGGGTGCATGTGTATTCCCCAATTCATGAAATAGGCCTCATACTTCGGCCATCCTTAATTATGGCGAGGAGTAATAAAGTATTCTTCTATAAAATGGTGAGGCTCTCCAATTGTTTTCAATTCAACATTGTAGCAAACAGGGAAAAGAGACTGTGATTGAAATAATCGTGCTTCGCGACCTTCGACCACTTGTGTAAGTCAATTAAGTTCCTAAAATAGTCGGGTTAAAGTCAGGCGCGTAGCCAAGGTGGGGGGGGGGGCGAAGGGGCAGCCGCCCCCCCCCCCCCCCCTTGAGCATACTTTTTTTTTTTAATGTTTTTATGATATCGCTAGTATTTTCAAAAGAGAAAATGCTAAGATGCAACTTACAAGGCCTGGGAAGTGCCTTTTCCAGCGATCTGGGGGGCATTCTAAGCCAAAATTTTCTTGTACGCTTCGCGCCAACTCATGGTGGCGCTATACGCTCAGATAGTTTTCAATGCCGAATCTACAGTTTCGCCCCTCCCTTGGCAAATTCCTGGCTACGCGCCTGGTTAAAGTATAAGTCTGAGTGATTCCATCAAACATGTGAATTTTTGCCTTCTTCCTTTTTCCAAAATGTCAAATTGATTGCTTAAAATACTGAACTGTAGTTGAACTGTAAGTTAAACTAGAAGTATCATAGATCTAAAAGAACGTACTACAAACTCGTGACTTCATTTGAGGGAGGCGGGAGGGGAGGGGGAGGAGAGGGGGAGGGGAGGGGGAGGGGAGGAGGGGGAGGAGGAGGGAATGACTTGTGTTGTAGATGGGTTGAAGTTCGTATAATTCTGCACGATTTTGATGGTTACGAACAATCATTCCAGCAACAACAGTTGTAACAACTCCGTAAGTTTGAACAAAGACTTCAGTTTTATATGCACCATAATATTCAATAGTTTAACATCATTAGCAGCGTACATTTTACATAGGCTAGCTCAATAAATGATCAAGCCTCGCCATCTCATAGAAACATAACGAATATTCGCTTTCATTCAATCAGCGTTCGTTAAATGATAGATTTGTGATACAGATATACGGAATGTAAAAAAAACACTGCAGTCACGTAGGCTATAGGAGCCCCAATGGCATGCACAGGATTTGAAAGGTGGGGCCCCTGGAAATCACAAATTCCCCGGATTTGATTTATGTAGGGGCTCAACTTTGACGGGAGGGAATACATAAAAGAGGGGTTATGACCCTGGGGTTATTGAAGGCGACTCCCAAGTAGAAAGGTGTGCGGGTTCTTCCTCAGAAAAATATATGAACTTTGAGACGTCAAGTGCTGCATTCTGGGGCATATATATATATATATATATATATATATATATATATATATATATATATATATATATATATATATATATATATATATATATATATATATATATATATATATATATACTATAAATTTAGTTTATAATTAGCTCTAAACGCAATGTTGTGTTCATAAATACGCTAGATTTTCTTCTATGAAGTTTAAAAGGGGTGTACACCCGTATATCATGCTCTAATCCTTCTCCAGCTGATTGTAAAAATTCCCCAGACTGAGCCATCTTCCCCGAATGGAATGTGGGGGACCCTAGACTGCCTATTCTACCCCGGTCAACGCCCCACCCCCCCCCCCACCTTCCCTGCCACCTCTTTGTGCAGGCCGCTGAGATGCCTGGGGAAAACGCTGAATATGAAACTTACGAAGCTAATCAGACGAAAATAGAGGGCGATATAGCGATATTCAGTCTCTATTTACGGCTCTGATTCAGTCCAGAGCCGAGAGAGTTTGGCCAAACTCTCTATATATATACGTCTCTGATTCAGTCGGTTCCGTTTCATTGTGCATTTATATTTGAAAAGTACGCAAATCCTACCATCATTAACGGTATATGTGAAAAGTGATATAAATGTCAAGAAAAACTGTCCCTAACAGTTAAGTTAAGTTAAGTTAAGTGTAACTTTTTCCATTTAAATTAAGGAGATATGATTTAATGTTCCTTCACACATATAGTATAGTGAACAGAATGATTTTAAGCCTTTGTTCAAGCTTATCCCAAGTCTCATTGGAAACATAAAAAGAAGATAAATGAGAAAGACAAAGGTTTCAGATCTGTGGGACTATGTCATCACAAATTTACAAAATGGCAACCCCCAGTACACGACTTTGTCAGTATGCGTAACTATGGACAAACAATAGAAAAGGCAGTAGGCATTGTAAATAAGAAATCTGAAGTGTGTTTTTTAAGTCACGTTAAATTTCAGTGACGTCATGGAACCACTTATATGATCTCAAGCAAAATGGACTTTCCAAATTGTACCAATTCCAAAATGAGCTTAAAGAATTTTAAATAGGGCAGCCACTGGTTACTATCTATTGTTGGCCTTCTACCGCATACATTGAGTTACTGCTTATTGCGTCATAAACTAATTTGCCTTTCAGCCAATTATCAATCAATGTGGGTGGACTACTGAGCTTAGCACAAACTTATCAACTCAACTCAGCTCTCCAGAAACCACACAGACAGGAAGACATAATTATGACCTAAAATACACCCCCCCCCCCCACCTTGACGGCAAAGCGGTTTGCTTTGGGTCTCTGGAACACATAAATAATACAACTGTTTGCCAAACCACAACCCCCCTCCCCCAAAGGCCTCCTGCCACCCAGTGCCCTACGTCCATGCTACGCCTCTGATTTTAAGATTAGGCCAACCTTTCCAGAAGAAAATTTATTATGAAATTACCAGTTTTAAAATTGTGAGCCAAAAAGTACACTTTTTGAGATAAAATGTTAGAAATTTCGAGGCAAAAAACAAACGCGATTACTATGCCCCCTACCCCCCCCCCCCTTAACCGGCTAAGAGAAGCAAATCCACGCACGTGCATGTAAAACTAAATATTTTAACATTAGTGGATCAGACTGTGGGGCAGGGAGGGGGAAGGGAATTAAGTGGGAGCAGACGGCTTACCCACCAACAATTATTGTGTTAAAAATGGTAATTCTTCTACTTCTTTTGTATATCCGTCCGCGTATTTCAATTTACGCATGTCCGAGTCGAACGATGGAACCGGTTATAAATGTTTATGGTTTTGCGTTTGCAACACATATTTCAAATGATGGATGGAAGCAGATGTTGAGTTTCTATTGCATATAGTCTAAGGAATAAGGTAAACAAACATTAGTGCCATTTATGCTTCAACATTGCCATTTATGCTGTTCCAGTGATGGTAATATGGACTGTTCAGTGTAGGCCTATACATGTACTGAGGATATACGGTGTTTTCATAAATTCTAATATCTCACCCAAAACATTTGCTTTTTAACTTCATTTGAAGAAACAAAAGATTATGATTGGATGACATCCATAACCATTTGTCCTCGGCAAATCTGTCAATGCATTATAGAATCATTTCTGATGTGACTTTTTGTTATCGTTGGCTCTTATAGCTGCTGCAGGCTACTAATGTTGGCTCTTATCGTTGACTAGCTATATGCATGTATAATCACATGCAATCTAATGTTTGCATGTTCAGGTTTGTTTGCATCTGAGGAAGTGAAGACCTGATGTGGTTTTTCTGCTAGACTAAGTTGTTCAGTCACTTTAATCAGATGTTTAAGGACATTTCTATGAAAGTTAAAAGTGCCACCAGCAGCTAGGGGCGTAACCACCTGTACTTCGAAGGGGGCTTTGACCACCAGAATAAAATCAAGGGGGGCTCAACCGCCCCCCTTCCCTCACAGGCAGACAGAATATTACCATGAAAACCCAAGTACACATACATAAATGTACAACATGATTGTGCGGTACAACTTAAAACAGTTCAAGTGAAAACTTTTCAATATTTTTCCCAAAAGTTGCCAAATATAGCACCATTTCGCTTCTAAGCACTCTCCATTTTACCAAAATTCCTCAACGAAAATTCGGACCCTCCCCCCCCCCAATCCCCCTTAGAACATTTTAGACAGTTGAAGTTTTCAAACCTCACAAAATCGGGGGTATTCACGAGAGATTTGTCCCTTCCCTCTAACCAAAAAAAAAATCGAAAGCAAATGATATAAAGCCACCACCAACTTGAGTCAGGATAAAATGCGACTCACTTTGAGCACCCAGTTGGGACAATTTTTTATCTATACTGTGGTGTCAAATCCCGCTTCAGAGCGCTCGTATTGTCAGTACGAGCAGTATGAATATCATGTTTCTATCAGATCCATGTTAGGAACTGTTTGTACTGTCAATACCAGTGCTTTGAGAGCATGATATTGGAGTACAGTTTAGAGAGGTATTAGCATTACGAAATTGTCCCAACTGGCTGCTTTGAGAGATGATTCATGAAATAATCATCCTTTAAGCGACGACTCGCTCCTTTCTGTGGCTAATTTATCAATTTCAGCATATTTATCCAGTATGATGTTTTCCATGATAACGTAAGCTTTCAACCACGCCCCTTTCGTCGCAGAGTCGAATTTCGCTCCCAGTTCTTCACTGAAAACCTCCATTAGGACTTGCCCGAGGAGCTTTGAAGAAAGAGGAAGATACGACAGAATTATCAGTTATCTTTGCATGGTAGGTATAAATTTATATATAATATGCACCATTTCATAATTTCATTTAGAGTTTAGTAATTGCGACGAAAGTTTAATGACACGCAGAGGCGTTGAGAGCCATGGCTCGGACTCGGGAACAATTATGACCCACTTTTTGTAACTCTTCATTTTTCCTTAAGTAAATTATGAACATGAGAATACATTATTCTTCATCCCATTTTCCAAAACCCTTCCATATTTCCATATTTCCGTGATCCCCTAATTGATCATAGGCCCCGGGGTTGTTAAACCTCTGACCTCCAACCAGCCCCCCCCCCCTCCCCCATTCTTAACAACCTTCTCTCTCGTCAGGTGTAACAACCATCACCACTCTTTGTAAAAACCTTTGCTGAAGCAGTGTGTCTTTTCACAAATATTTGAATTTAAGGACACTTCACATCATAATAAGTAACAGCGAAATCTGAAGAGAATTTGCATCATAAAGTTGGGCCCATCTGAACCTCTTGAATCACCGACGCACGAGATTTTCCTAAAGCTGCTCTCCAAAGGCATTAAAATTGACTCAGATTGCCGAACTTTCCCACATTAAGCGTAATGCACTGTATTATTATTAATCCACTTCAGCATCTCAATTTACCACAAAGGAACTTTAGTTTGAATCCATATTAAGTGTTACGTATAAAAAGGAATTCTTTTTTTAGTGACAGTTCAAGTTAAGCCTATGCATGATTTCTGCTCTAAAAAGTGCTGACTTGTAGCTTTGGAATTTAAGCTCGCCTACGTCTCCGGCGTTACAAGGTTAATTAAGTTTCTCCTTTGATAAAGTTAGTTCTTCAAATATGGCCGCGGCTGCAAATCATTTTCAAACGAGTCAAGCACTTCCAAGTGAACCGTAAAGGTAAAGCAAACTACTCTCCAACAGCGAGAAACATTTGAGCAAATCTATGTCCATCATTCTCTTTATAGGTTTACCGTATACGCAGAGCACAAGAAGATGTGAAACGTTTAGGCCTATACTTGTGTTGAACTGTATGACGTGATAGGCGCAAAATTAATTTTGATATGTTTGTAGGTCGTTAAAAATCAACAGAATAAATCGGAATAACTTATAAAAGCATATAATTAGAACTCATAAGTTTCATTTTTCTTGAACTGAAGCATATCAAAATTAAAATATTGCCTAAATTCATCCTTTCAGAAATATTAACTGCACATATGACACCTACATACGAGTGAAGTGCCATAGGGCTTATATTAGAGGGCAGTGTTTAAAACGAGTACTCAGAGCCGTATATAGAGATACGGCTCTGCGAGTACTCAGAGCCGTATATTTAGATACGGCTCTGCGAGTACCGACTCGAGTCACCAAAGTTTTAAGTAAAGTTACTCGAAGAAGTTCGCTACGCCCACCCCCCCCCCACACACACCTTACCCCCCCCCCCCCCAACCATAGAACTGATAGAATCAATGACTCGAGTCAGAAAAATCACTGACCAATGACTCGACTGTAGAATGGAAATGCAGACTCGTTGCATCTCTGCAATAAGAAACCTCAATTTAATGAGAATACGAGCACATCTTCCAAGTCGGAGGGTATAAGAACGGGGATGTAATCTCCCCATGCCCCCCCCCCCCTTGTCTTTCCGCAAAACCAACCACCTTCTCCCACGCAGCAATAACATCTATGCATCCACTATCCCGAATAAGCCTTTGTTCTGACTTACGTCATAATGCGCTTTCTCAACCTTGTGGATAACATGTGTTCTTGCTACATTGTTGAACATCTCAGATAAGATTTCCTCTTCATCGATTTGCTCAACGAGAGTGTTAAGTGAAGCCATTACTCTGAGAGCGTGGGCTTTCATCTTGCGATGTGTCTTCAAGTCTTCCAGTGGGATCCCTCGAAGCTGCTCAAATAAGTCTTGTGAAGATGGGTTTTGTATAAACAGCCTATATAATATCAAGAAAATGAAAGCAAAACACATTTATATATAATTGTATATATATAGATATATATATATATATATATATATATATATATATATATATATATATATATATATATATATATTTGCGAAGGCTCTTAAAGCCGCGATCGTACACATTTTGGCATTATTGCATCGAATGAGAGAAACCTGGACGGTACGAATCTCGTCAAATAACCGATTTATTTTTTTCTTTCTTCTTACCTAACCTACAGCAGTTAGCTAGTAAAAATTTGGTCACGTTTGGAACGGAAAGCATGCGTCCTACTAATATTGTAATCTCGACCAAAACAATAATAAAGACCGGAACAACCTTTATTTAGGTTTGATTTTACCATTCGCTCTATCGCTGTGAATTGGTGAACATTTCTTTCAGAAAAGTACATCATCGCGTGATTGTGTGGTTAGTTATACTACACACCACAGTACCGAAAAAAATAAGATATATTTGCATACAATAATCGGGACAAAATGGTATTGCCATTAGCTGGTAAGAGTTATTCAGGAGAAGAGAAAATAGAAGTTTGATGGGTTTACAAAATTTCCGACAAACGCTTGTTCTAGAGAAGTATACGGATTGTCAACATATCCATTATGAATTCGGATATAACTCGTCACCCCACCTCCCGACCGCCACTCACCCCGTCCCCTACCCCCCATCATGTTTTCTACAATATAGGATATCGTTGTATATACAAATTCACAGATACAGGGTCTAACTTGAGTTGCATAGTTTCTCCATAGAAGATTTCAATGGTATATGTCATGTGTGCAGTGGCGGACTGGCCACACGGGCATCATATTGGGCAATGTTGCGGTGGGCAGGTGGGCTGGGGAGCCTGGTAGTTAATGCAATACAGACGGGCTGTGTAGAAATATATTTTTAACTGTGGGAATCAGCTCATCAAATCACCATGTTAGTTATATATGTTAGTTCGTAACAAAAGATCGTGCTATTGGCAACCGGTCCGTCCGTGTTAATGGACTTTATTTAGGTTTTTTTCCCCATTTCTTTTCAAGCATGTTGTCACTAAATGCTTGAAACACTAAATAAAAAATCCAGTCTCAAAAACATATATTTTGGTGAATATTTGTTTACGTTTTTAACTTTTCTCTGTTTAATCAAGTGTTGCTTCTGGAAAATTATTTTGGGGTCTTTTTTAAAGAATTATTGTAACCTACAAAATTGAGAAATAAATAGCACCATTTGGCATCTAGGCATTCCTTAACTTCAAAAAAAAAATCAATCCCTCCCCTTAGACCTCTCCCCCAGGACAGCGATTACAATGTAAGTCTCATATCAAAGAACAATGGGCCGGTCTTAGGTGAAAAATGCCCGGGTCTGTTTTGAGACCCAGTCAGCCCCTGCCTGTGTGTGTTCTCAAAGTGAATGGAGCGGTGTACTAAGTTGCACGACGTTGGTTACAATAGTAACCGTGCTTACATCGTATACGTCGTCCTTTTGAAACTTTCTTCACCCTGTAATCAATCACTTTAGTTATTGTTGATAAGGTCGAGGGTATTCCAATTTCCAACACAATTGTAATTGTGTTATGAACCCATACAAGTATATTAAAAGGTGTATATCTTACTTGATAAAAACGTTTACCCCAAAGACCTTTTTGTTCTTCAAAGCTTGTTCCCATGACGACCTGATCAAATTCTTCTCGACTTCGGACAATTGTGCAGTGTCTAAAAGGTGACAAATGGTAAGACAATTGATAAAAAGTATAGTAAATGTTAATATTGTACGATAAAGAAAATGGAACTGCGATTTTCAACAGTTAGCCATAAATACGTATATGGTTAACGCTGTATTTGCGGTTTCGGCCAGTATAAAAGGTCTTATATTTGTTAATTCGTATACTATCGTATCATTACAAACAACATTATAATTATCTAAGTATATTTAACGTTTGAAGTATATGTTTTTTCTGCGCGAGAATGCATAGGAAATAAGTTAACCCAACTTAAATTTCTGAAACCAACTGAATCATACAATAATTCGATTAGGATTTCTATACTGTTCTTCCATTGGTATGCCTCCTAAACTGAGAGCTGTTTCTTATATATTAAGTTCAGAACTTAAACCACGGTTCACGCAGCGGTGAGTAACAACAGGGGATTGAGAGGGCGAGCCCCGGTGCCGGACCCTAAGCTTAAATTTTTTTTTTTAATGTTAAAGAGGTGAATAATCGGTTATAGCACCAAATAAGTTAAACTATATCCTCACTCAAAATGGGTACATGGTATGAAAAAAAGAAACCTGACCCAGGCGAATGATTCCTCTATAGAGACCCCATATTATCCTTGGTCGTCCCAGGGGCGTCGATCATAAGGGGGAAATGGGGACATGTCCCCCACTTTCTGACGGGTGGGGTACTTAAAATCAAATGCCCCCCACCCCATGTTTAGTGACTGACTCGTATAGGCGCTAGGCCTATCAGGCTCATTACGACTCGTGTATATCTCAAAGAAGGAGCTACAACATGTGTGCTATGAGATTTATGAGAACTATGGATTTCATTTATAGCGTAAATAAAATGAGGAACCGCGCCCATACACCGCTGAGATTATATGCTAAGCCAGCAGATGATGAAAGCCCGCAGCATTCGCTAATATCCTTTTCCAGTATATTATTTGTCATAGTTTTACAGTATGTTGTATTATCACGTAACAGCAATATAACACTATAGGCCTATATAAATTATATTGTGCATTTAGTTTGGTTAAAAATGCCACGCGTGATAGTTCTGAATTGTTTTTGAGATAATTATACATTTCATAAGTGTATTGAGATAGATATACATTTTTGGTGCTATGCCTGGATGCTAAGCTGCTAGTCATGTTGTCGTCATAACCATGTTGATCATTATACCTCAAGTTCTGGTTTAGTATAGTTGCGTATACGTATGTTCACAAAATATGTTATTTGTGATTAAGTTAACTGATGCCAAAAGTACAGGGCCGTACCATAGTGTGTGCTATGTACGTCGCAAAGACATCTGTATACCAAGATGATTTTATTCTCGAGTGCAAAGTTCAAGTGTGTTTTCGTTTTTGGTTTAAAGTTTCAATATATTGATCATGTTAAAGGCCCTAAGTCATACCCGGATGTTAAATAGATAAATATTTCTTAATTTAAGCCTAATCACTAGTCGGGTGTGACTTTTGTTAAAATATATTTGAGTCTGACATAACAATTCAGGGACCAAGCAGAAGCAAACTTGAAGATTTCTCGATGTGAGTCCGCCCCGGGACCCAGCCGGGTCCCTGGACCCCACCTGATAAAGGCTTTTCGTCAAGGCTGCGGTGTGCGCACACTCATGCAGTTTTATCCTTATTCAGTCATTTATATCCCCCCCCCTCCTCTTTTCAATTATAATTGACTTCCCCGCCCCCACCCCTCCCTCATGTTCAATCGTTACGCCGTTCAATTCTTACGCCGGGTGCAATATAAATATATAACATTGAGTTGTAGTTGATAGTAACACTCTGATCAAGGCCTATTAAGTTTTCCACATATAAATGAAATATCAAACTAATGCATGTGTAATAAAAGCGTTCGGCAATTCATGTTCCTAATTAATATAGGAAAGATCAGATGAGTTGTAGACCTATTGTGTATGTATAACATATAGAAATTGAATTAGGAAGAATGACGTCATGCGACATATACTGAAGCCACTCATCTAACTGGTGGCGCTTTGCTTAGTACGGCAAGAAAGTACCGGCGCGTAATACAAACACTACCGTACGTCTTTGACATATAACTAAAGTAATAAAGTTGACACAAATCACTCGGAATGGTGATATCGTGTGCCGCATTTAGGTGACAAAATCGTCAAACTTTTGGCAGTGGACTGCAGTTTCACAGGTAATTCTTAGGAAGCGATAGCAGAAGCAATTACATAGGAATCTAATTACTTTACTAGTGTCGTCTGCTCAGCTGTTGCATTGCTATTCACTGGACCATGGATATAGTTAGCCTATAGGCCCAATAGATCGGCTACGGCTGTCCTTTTTCCGACGTGAATCATGTTAGCGTCATTTATAATTTGCCAAACCGACAAAAATCACATTTCTACGTAGCTATCACGTTACGTGAACGCTTATGATGAACTCGACAAGTATATTTGATCATTTTCGCCAAGATATCTTGTTATCGTCACTTATATACTAGTAAGATGAACCAAACAAATCATATTTTTTGCGTCCTCTCAAGTTGCGTGCAACGCAGCAGTCGATAATTCCATACGGTACCCTTTCATCGAGCTGTTACTCGACCAAGATGTACACGATTTTCAAGATGTCACGTTATAAACTAACAAGCTAAGTCTACAATTCACCCGTCTCCGCAGAACCAATTATTACCTGTTTAATCTGTTGGACAATATTTTGTTTACGTACTTCCACAAATTTCAGAATATGTAATGTTTATTTGTACATTTCTAAACCTTAGACTAGCTGCTTACCTTATTTGACATCGAAAGTTCCTGGGAACGACTATATATATGCATGGATTACAGTAGCATATAAACCCAGCTATGACTTGCTCTCGAAAAAAATCCAGGAGTTTATTAGAAGCAGGCTTGTAGCGAGTACGTACATATAGTTGGCCTATTTCGTTTGCTGACTTTAAGTATATGTTAATTATTGTTATATTTTCTCTCTATCTCTTGCTATTGTTTCAATTCATAATTTAAGACACCTACAACCCCCACCCCTCCCCCAAAAAAGAGAAATAATATAAAAACTAATAATAATACTAATAACAGATACAAAATATGATATTTCATACCCTGCGTTTTAGATTCCGAGGCCCCCATGATGATGATGGACAAGAGAGTGTAGATACGTCTTGTTAAGTTGCTCACGTCCACAGAAATGGATGTGTGGACGACTGTGGTAGTAAACACTTTGGGCTTTTTTTTTTTTACATTTTCTCTTCGTTTCATAGGGGAGTTAACTGGTTGAACTGGAGGGAAGTGAAGCGAAACCATCTTTTGCTTATTAACTCGGTTTCAATAACTTTGTTGACAAGTAGGTTTCTTTCGGTAACAATGAAAAGTACACGTTACTAAAGATTATTATTTTGGCACTATAGTCACGTTTAGGTCAGTTTATGGAAAAATTTGCAGACTATAGGCACAATACTTCACATTCGGCTTTATATATGACTTGACTATCCGGTTATACAATGTGTATTTTAACCGCTTGAATATAGATCAATAGCTGGAAAAATTTCCGCAAGTAAGTGGATTGCATCTATTTAGTAACATTAATTGCTTTCGATCGTCGCCGTTTGAATAATATTGTAGCCTTTTATGCCCCAGTCAACTCGACCTGTAACTTACTCAAATTTGCATAACAATGTATACTTCAAAAAACCGTGTTAGACTGATTTTGAAGGGGAAAAAAAGGTCAACGGTTGCTTGTAATAAATGCCACTGAAATTGAATTCCTCTCAGACGTTGATTTCTGATCAGTGCTTTAAAATCGCTTGAGGAGAACAAGAATTATCTGCACTACGCTAAAGCTGAAATCTACTTGATCGCGCCACACGAACTTGAAATACATTCCAGGGAAAATTAATTCCTATATTCCTATAATTCCTAAATTAATATGTATATATATATATATATATATGTATATATATATATATATATATATATATATATATATATATATATATATATATATATATATATATATATAATTCTATATTGCTGGTATATATACGATTGAGGTATCTTTGATGTAAATTTATACGTATTTCACAGATGACGACAAAGGTTCAGTTGCCATTAGATGATAAAAATCAAATAATTAGAGACAGAGAAGAGGATGACCATAAAATAAGGCGGTCGGATAAATCTCTCAGAAACAAACTTTACAAAGGGACATTAATTAATATGGACGTAAGACGTATAGTTCTATAGTGACTATTTTTGAAAATGTATATATCAAAATTCAACTTCACTTTGGAATTTAATAAGATGGCATACGAAATCCTTATAACAAATATATAGATTAGTCATCATGAATGATGATATGGGAAACGATTTAACTTATTGCCCATTTTGAACGTGTTAATAGCGCAGTAATTAGAGGGGTGACTTTGCAAGCGATCAGAACCAATATTTCTTATATAGGACCAAACGACGTATCAAAATAGTTCTGGTCACGGTAATAAGTGGCGTTCCATAGGATTCTGAAGATATCTCAAGATGGTGGGTTTACAGGTAGCATACGCAAAATTGACACTTTTCAAAGGAGACTACTTCGAAATATTCTCAACATTAGATGGACCAATAATAATTGGTTATCAAATGATGAGCTCTACAACGAAACCAACCAAACACCTTGGTCATCCATAGTCGCACATATAGAAGATTGAGATTTTTCGGTCATGTAGCAAGACTCCAGGAGGACGCTCCAGCAAAAGTTGCTTTAAGAGAAGCCCTGAGACATACTGCTAAACCAGTAGGAAGGCCCGTGACTACCTTGCTTGGAAAAATAAAGTCGCAATTTAAGGACATTAATATTAACAATTTCGAGGAAGCAATAAACCTTGCGCAAGATCGTGATACGTGGCGGAGGTTAATCACTGAGCATGTCGGATAGACGAGACTCAACTTACTACTATACGCCCATTACAAGCCCCATTGACTTACACACTAAATCACAAAAGTTATGTGTCTCTAAGTCTAGATAGAAGTTCTCATATATAGCTAAACGCTACCCATCACTGGATAGCTGACAAGTTGGCCTTTCATGGTACCATCAATTTTCCGTACCATGACCTCGCAGATTTTTGCTATCAGAACCTGAAATTTTCGCCACTTGTTAACAAACCTCTTCACTCAGTATAGCCAATTTTCATACGCTGCTCCTGTGAGGCCTAAAGGGGTCTAAAATTGCCACAATTGACCCAATTTTTGCACCACATGTACTTCCATTCATGCTCTTCAACCCCCCCCCCCCCCCCCGAATACAGATCCTAATTGATAACAGGTCAACCAAAAGATGTTCTCCTGCTGCTTTTCGGCACTTTTCCTGAAACAGGAGAACAATCGGGCGGATGGATATAGACTATAATAGGAGTATGCCACCTGCAAGTATATACTGCTCCAAGGGGCTATCTAGTATTTTTAACATGTATGACGCCATTTCTTTCTCTTGGAAGGGTGCTAATTTCACCTGCCCCCCTGCTGCCCCCTCCCCAATAATAATAAGAAAACACGTAATCTACTGTTATCGATAACTTTGAGACCAATTGACCTTCGTGGTGTATTGGCTTTAAGCTACTCCTATAAATAATACAAGCAATCACTTCACACGGTGATAAGGATCAGTATATGGTTATGAAAACCAAACATGGTGTTTCCTGTGTAGACGCAACACTTCCACTTTTTAACATTAGTGACTTTTTTCATGGCTGAATCAAGGAGACACATTAATGTCTCCGGTTTTATTCCTGGAGGTTTACAAGGGCACGTGTATCAGGAAGGTTAAGAAGGTGAACTGTCATTTATGTCTAGTATATTATAAGCCTCTGTGAACCAAAAATTTCAACCTTAATTTAAGGTGACTAGACGTCCCCAATTTTCGGGGACAGTCCCCGATTACAGTTTGCTGTTCCCGATGAACAAGTGTCCCCGAAAATGTCCCCGATTCGCAAAAAAGTTCAGGAATTTCGAAAATATCCCAAAAAAGACCCACATTATTAGTAAAATAATTGTAAAAACAAACTTTAGTCAAGTGTGCAGTCGCAAAACGGACCTAACCAGTATTTCAGTTGGGCCAGTGTAAAGTGGAATATGCTAGATCGATCTAGCCTAGCACTCTTTCGTAAAGTAAGTAAATTTCATCTAAGAAAAAGCTACATTTTTGAAAATAAAATTGATTTAAAAAGTGCATCTAAGTATCACCATTTTACATCTAAGCACCTTAGGCACTTGAAAATTTCCAAAGGGGAGGGGGACACTCCCTCCCCTTACACCCCTCCCCCATATCAGTCACCAGTGGCGTAGGAAGGTACTTTTGAGTGGGGGCTGAAGACTGATAGCCGGCCTCCTCACTCCATTTTGTAAATAATTTTGCATTTTCACCTGGCCTTAGATGCAATTTGGTGCTCCAAATGAGATTTTTTTCTCATTTGGAAATGAAAAAGGGGTTTTCTGACTTGCGAAGCGGGGGGGGGGGGGGCGGAATGATACTTCCGCCCCCATATTTTTCACTGGGGGAGGGGGCTGGCGCCCAGCCCCCGGTTCCTACGCCCTTGTCAGTCACGCAATAAATGTCCCTGATTCCAATCAGGCAAACATGGTCACCTTACCTTAATTCGACTCAGAAATTCAAAGAAATATTGTTGCAAATAACGTTGTCAGACACAAGGGGCTGAAAAAGAAGGTTAATATGACAACAGACAAAGCAAGCTGGCCTAAATTCTTGGCAAACCGGTTGAGTTAACCTTTATTATCACAGATATGCTAAATTGTATATTTATTGTAAAAGGATATATAGAATGCGTATTACCATGGAAAAAAGAACACACTATACGGCCTCTGCATATATCTTTCACAAAAACACAAGATCATTTCCTATGGACATTGCGCTAGCGAAGGTATGGGTAATTGTGTATTTACTGAGAGTGTGTATGGACGATAAGCTGAGCTTTAAAAGGAAGTCAGTAGTGGCCCCAAATTATAGCACGTTATAATTGCTAGAAGTTTTCGAAAAGTATTTTGAATTCCTGGAGGTCTTTACACGCCAAAGTTTTCTCAGACATTTTTAAGTATCACACTAGATGACTGAATGTCCCAGTGAGGAAAATTTCCTCGAAGGTTGTAATAAACAGATTAAGAATTATGACCAAAGGTGACCATATTTGAATATCTAGCATATTTGGTGCCAATACAGCATACCTTTAACTATCAAATTTTAAAGGCTCTGGCTAAAGCTCACTATATATATATATATATATATATATATATATATATATATATATATATATATATATATATATATATATATATATATGTATATATATATGTATATGTATATATATATATATATATATATATATATATATATATATATATATATATATATATATATAAGGCATAGAGCACTCTTTGTGAATATTGACCAACATTCTATGTGATATATATATATATATATATATATATATATATATATATATCGTCTCATTTTTATCATATATTTCTCCATATTTTCCTCTTAATACAATTAATGGAAAACTGTTTAATGCATCAATTTAACTGCTCACAGTACATGTTGTTCCCGTGTGGTATCATTTATTAACTGATAAAGACTAAAAACAAAAGGAAAGTTTTGAAAGTTTTCTCAAATATCGGTGCCAAAATCTTCCACCTTGGCAACCACAAATCTCTTTAATAAAGTCAATGAAGCTACACGAAGTGATTTTATAAAGATTGTGAATATTATGATTGTAGTTTAGCCTCTGGGACTTTTCATTCTTACAGCTAACCGTTCTGCTAAATAACACAATAAACAATTTCTTCTGCACTGAACAAGCCCTATAGTTTTGGAATATCGACTAAATTTCTATCCTTTAAGATAACAAATTCTTTTCATATACACTGCTGTCCGTGGTTATCCATATTTGAGTATAAAAGCCTACGTTGTTATAAACTTTCTACTTTTTCAAACTTTGCATATTTTATGTTTTCTTATAATTGTTGTTCTTTGTTTTTTATACTAATTATGACCTCCCGCTCTTAATTTGTTATATCTTTATTTCCTTTCTTAGTTTTAACTCCTAAATATGCTTCCTATATTTATATATATATATTTATATATATATATATATATATATATATATATATATATATATATATATATATATATATATATATATATATATATATATATATATATATATATATATATATATATATATATATGAAAATCGAAATGAGTTGGAAAATCAAGAACAGTGAAAAAACTTTCAGCCTCCACCGGATTCGAACCACGGGCCTCCCGCTCTGTACGCGGACACCCTAACCACTAGGCTATGGACGCTATATGTATATATATATATATATATATATATATATAGCGTCCATATATATATATATATATATATATATGTATTTAAAGTTTGTATTAAAGAAAAATGAAACTGCAGAAGGCGGATGAGGACGGGAAGGAGACGGGAAATTAGAATGGTCGGTGATGACGGCAAAGACCAGTGGAAGGGAGTGAGACCGGAGATGCAGATCAATTCATATAAACGCTCCTCTCGTCTGTGCAACACTCGCGCAGCTCAACACAGCATTCAACATATTCGTTTAAAGACCAATACATCAGTGTTAAAACTATCCTTTCTTTCGGTTCGTAATACCTCAGTATCTATATATCCGATTGACTTCAACGTTGCTGTTAAAGGTCTACTGACACCTAGCCAATTTGCGCCATGAATATTCAGTACATTAGCAGTGTGTGATAATATCATTCAAAATCTCGAAATGTTTCGAAAAGCTCTTTTCGTTTCCAAGATATACACATTTGAAGTTATGATAAATTCTGGGGAAACTCATTAAATATGTGCAAACTATGACGTAGAGTGATGCGCTCATCAACATATCTTATGTTAGCCCTTAATAAGTTAACACCTAATTAAAAGCCCACTTACATCATTGAATCATGTGATATGTTCCTCTTTTCAAAGAAGACACGTGATAAAATATTTCCAAAAATCGCCTATATATAGGACCACAACACTGTGTTCAGTGTCCTTGAAACGAAGGTTGTTAAAACAAAGGAATAACATAACAGCAAATTAGGCAATCACTCCCTAACAACACTTAATGACTAAATGTATTCATTAATGAAACTAGGAATAAGAAAAGACTTGTAAAACGGTCAATCATTGATGGATTTTGATGGGAGTTGCAGCTATTTTCATAATGTATAATGCCTATTGGAGTGATTAGGACAATGTTGTCCATATAGGTCTCCGTAGACCTTAATAGTACATAAAAGTATGTATGTATGTATGTATGTATGTATATGTGATCTTCCCGCAAGCAGGAACTCGCGAAAGAAGCCATGGAGGCTTATAGACTCGCAAGCTGACCGAAGCCAATCTCTCGGCACACATTCATTTAACGTCCATGTCAGGAAGTTGTTATTGAACAACACCCTTGCCAGACGACACACATTGCTGTCGGCGGGGAATCGAAAGTGTTTCGACAATCACTGCTTTTAAATCATGCAAAAGACTGTATAGGTTTCCTTTCTTCGTTTAAAGAGAATGAATACTGACATTTTGACTTTTTCAATTCCCCTACACAAGTACACGGTGATCGCTTCTCGGCCTTTTGGCTAAGATCATGTGTATAGTATCTGTTCCCCTTCGAGGGGAATCGTATAAAACACACCTGACGATGAACACACAGTCACAGTCTCGATGCGAGGGGACTGGGGTTGAGAGTGGATCAGTCAATTCGGTTGTTTGGTTGTTCGTGCCCATGTTCTTTCCTGGTGACTTTTCTTAAAAAGTATTCCCTTGCACAATTACACAGCGTATTCTATCACGTGTCAACGTATTTGAGGGTCTATCCATTCACAGAAACACTGCGTCACTTTAACAGTTGTATACAATACCTCAATATATACAATACTATACGACCTCTCCAAAAAAGAAAGGAAGATATAATCTCCTTTTCCATTGATGTTATAAAATACAATGTGATTGGACAGACTTCAGACCAGTCTTTTTTTATTGTCCAGATAATCACAGCGAACTTGTCAGACTTGCAAATTCAAGTTGAGTTATAGTAATTCCGTCTCACCTGTTGCATTGTACTTAATTATATCGGTTCTCGCTTCAGGCTCGGCCTTTTGGCTAAGATCATGTGTACTATCTGTTCCCGTTTGAGGGGAATGGTGATACACACACCGACGATGATCACACAGTCACAGTCCCGATGCAAGGGGACTGGGGCGGGGAGTTTGGTTTTCGTGCCCAGGTTCTTTCCTGGGTGACTTTTCTTAAAAAATAATAGCCTATATCAGTTCACACAACAAGACTCAAACTGTTTTCTTATCTTACGGCATTCAACGCAACTATCAAACAGGAGAGATTTTGTTACAGAATAAAAATGAAGTGAACATTGTATGTGCATATATTTTCTTATAAAATAATATTAAACTGTCCAAACTTTTGGAAGAAAGCGGTGTCTAAGAAAACAGAATTCCAAGAACTGCAGTCACCGATTGGTAGGCTATATAATGAATTATTATAGAGCATTTATGCCAAATTTCTGACACCCATTTCACTTGGTCTAGTGCAGGGTTTCCCTAGCCTTATCCCCCATGAACCCCTGTGGATGCCAGAGTTGTCCACGAACCCCCAACTTTTCGAGACACGATCTGAGTCATTATTATACTATAATTCACAAAACAGTGCTTCGTAAAAAAATCAGTGTAATATTGTAATGAATAAAAAAACAAGAGATGAACAAATATTTATTTGGAAACTTCAAGATCAGATCAGCTCTTTATCTTCACGACGTACTGTCATGCGTACACCAACTTCACCAAATTCATGCGGCCTGTGTCTGTTTCATAATTCAGGTATTTATCACATGCACGGTACAGTACTAGTATGGCAACATACGCGTATGGAACGCGAAAAGAGTTTGTCGATAGGTACGACTTTTGTACATTACTAAATTATATGATATAGCAGACTTTAGTTCAACAAAAAGTACTCTAGTTTTGACTTTCAGAAACGTCTAACGACCCCCCCCCTGGGATGGACTCACGCACCCCCTGTGGGTTCATGCACTCCAGTTAGGGAACCCCTGCTTTACATTAAAGGTATGCTGTATTGGCCCAAAGTATGCTAGATATTCAAATATGGTACATCACCTAAATTTAGTCAAAATTCTTAAACTGCTTTTCTTACAACCTTCGAGGACATTTTCCTCACTGTGCCATTCAGTCATCTTGTGTGTTTCTTAATAAAAGAACATGTCTGGGCACAATTTGGAGAATAAAGACCTCCAGGAAAGTACTTTTGAAAACTTCTAGCAATTATAGCTTGCTATAATTTTGGCCCTATACTGACTGCCTTTAATATGCAAATACTCCTAATTTGATTGTGATGTTATCACACATTGACAGCAGTGAACTTTCCAAAATTTTAATTAATACAAGAGCAGAATACGTTTTGGTTCTCAAGCAAGCAGTTGGTTTTAGAGTAGGCCTAATCTCTATGTATACGTCTTGGCTTTTAGGCTCAGATCGTTTGTAGCATTATGTTCACCTTCAGGGGAATCGTGATCCATACCTGACGATGATCACAGTCACAGTCTCGGTGCAACTGTAGTTTCAGTCTTTACGTTTTGAAATTTATTCATTGCACAGCTAGAAACGTGTCTTGAGTATTGTCCTAAATTTCACAGACATATTGCACACCACAAGAGGAAATTACCCACAAACAACAACAAAGTAACCGGTACGTGCTATAGAAATACAGCCAATGTCGATAGCAGCGAGTGTTAATTATGCCGCACCTACAATGATATCGCTCAAAGTCACCCGAAAATAATCACAACAACCTTGTAGCGTCTCCAGAATTTTGAACCGGAACTTTGGGTTATTCGATAGAACTAGAATGACAGATCGCGAAGTTTTGATGCAAACAGAATAAACATTCCCGACTGTATTCTTTGTTTTGTTGTTTTTTTAAGGGGGGTGGGGGTTGTGTGGGTGTGTGGTAAGGCCAACATCCCGTATCACTTCCGGTTGAAAGTTTACATTTTATGACGTTTCTGCTTTTTTGAGGTAGAGACAGCCTAACTTACATGAATACCTCGAAATGTGTACTCCTGTGTAGAGCTACTAATGTAAACATACTGTACGTATGTGTGTCATTACAGTGCAGTGTTGTGTAGTAATGTCACAACTTGGCCTATGCAGTAGTCGTACACATTTACGTATAGATAACCAAACAAGAACGGCAGCTACATTGTTATCGAACGTTTGCTGCTATGCCGTGTCGCTTTATGAACAATTTTGGCGTAGTAATGCAGCTGAGTTTATACAGGATATAACCTTAACAAAATATTAAGATGTATAACGTTTTTTTCGTTACAACTCTGTTGTTATCATCCCAACTTTTCCTGGCATTTGGACAGCTGCAGGGACCTCCGAAGTGGTGTAAGCAATAATATTTACCTAAGGAGTCGTTAAACGTGTTAGGCTACAACGAAATAGTAAGGCCTAGCCTCGGCACAGTTTTTCATCAACGAAGAACATCAGCTTAGCCATTGAATATCAGGCCAATTTCTTGTCACTGATAAGTTTGAGTATATCTAACGAAAAGACGGTTGCATGCTTGCAATCAACTGAAATCCATAGGCTAGTCTCATTATAAATCGAAGTTTTGTTTAGCTTACACTTTTTACAGGGTGACATGATTTTACCCTATGCCATTGGAGTGTGGTTTGAAAATTAAATTAAAAAATGTTCTGGAATTAAACTACTTACCTACCCCACCGTTAGAAGTCTAACTAGGATTTTAAGATAAGACTACGCTATGTTATTTTCACTATGAATGCCAGTGCTGTACATGTAACTTTAGATTTGACATACATTAGGCCTAAACTGATTAGGCTAGTCCTCAATAGTCAATGTTAGGCCTGCATCATTATAGCGTAGCCTAACGGAAGAATTTGCTCCGTTTACCATGGGTCTACATACAGAGGAGGCCTCAATTTGTTTTATAACAGATACTAGCCATAGGCCAAGTATCAATCAGTTGAAAAGTCTGAGTTAATAAGGAATATACTATAGGTTCAATATATGCCTGAACAAATTCTTACAACTATAGCATACTGTGCCACTTAAGAGATATATCCTAGCAACTGCACATTTGACTTCCCACTCTGCGTCTGTGTATTCACTCCAGAATAATGTGGGTTTTTTTCTCAAGTGAAAGCATTGGGACTTCATTTTCCCCAGTCTGCATCAGACCATCCACATCAGCATGTTAACCTTGGACTCGGATTGTTTTAATATCAGATTCACATGATGAGCAAGGCATTTACAGCACAATATTGGTTTGTTCTCAAATGTTAAGTCTTGGAATCCCTACTCCGCATTTGACCACAAATTCACTGTAGGATAAATAGTCAAATACAGTATTTTAAGATGGCAACAGGGTCAAGGAGAAAGTGGGATTAGATCTGCAGTTATTGACCGGACATCCTCACATCTGGATGCTAGGATAGGTCTCTGAAGTGGTCCTGTATTCTACATTGAATCCCACCACAAGCGCCCTTCATAAGTAGTAACATTTATCACCTCATTCATTCCTACAGTTTCTGGCTATTAAAGGCATTGGGTTAGGTAACTCAATGGTTGTTGATGAATTACATTAAGCCTATCAACAGAACGCCCATGGATTGAGATATCACATAGAATCTATGTAATGGTAATGGCGTGTAAAGCATGTGTGGGTGTTGTGTGCTTGTACGTGTGTGTGACGATAACTCAAAAACTTTATCTTGAGTGTACTTCATATTTGGTGTGTGGATGCACCTTATAGAGTAGAAGAACCGTATTGTATCTCGTCAAGTTCAAAGGTCATTTAAAAACCTTGTTAGCTCTCAAACTTGATCCATTTCTTTGAGAAACTGCTTTGTGATGTCACTAACTTTCACAGAATTTAACCGTTGCTCTTTGAAGTGGCTGAGAGGGTTTTTTACTAATGACTCTTATCTGTCATCAACTTTCAGAAGGGTAGGGCCTTTGCAATGGTCACGTTATCTGGAAGTCTTATCAGACGTTCTGGTAGTTGACTTTTGGGCACATTTTTCCTCAGTTTTTATATCAATGAGGTGGTTGCATATATAAACTGATACTTGTAATGAATCACTACGCCTGCTTGTTTTCTCCATTTTTTCATGTGCGGTGGGATTCCATTGTCAGTATCATACAGTACTTCTCTGGCAAAACCTAGGTTTAACTTGTGATCCTGGTTGCATGGTCCTGCAACTCTGAAAATATGCCTTCTATTCCTTATTAGGGCACACTGTGCAGTATGGCAGGCCCTGCAAGTGCGTTACACAAGATGTTCAGGTGTTCTTCTTCACGAAGATTTTGGCCGTATAAGCTAAAGATCATGTTTGGGTTACAGTTTCCTTAAAAACTGGTGGTAATTTCTCATGAAGACTAACAAAGTTATAACATTACTGGAATATGCATACATCCCATTGCAGTGAAACACAGCTTGTGAAATAACTGTATTAACGTAATCAATACTCGTTGCATTAATGAACTGTAATACAAAACCAAGTCAGCAACCTGTTCATAAAATTTATAAAGTGTGTTTACCGATTGGAGCAAATTGTGATTTACAGTACAAAACTGATTATGCACTGTACAGTAGAAAGTGAACTCTAGTATTTACCGTTCTCCTGTGGGTTTTACACAGCAAAAACTCTGAAATTCTAAGCAGTTTGTCAGTCGGTAGCTAAATCTTGTAGCACTGGTTTTGTGCTACGAAGAAATATCAGTCATGCGGTTTCTCGAAATGTTCTAATTAACTTTTCACCAGGGTCCGGGAAACACTGTGCAAAACTATTACAATGCAATTTCCACTTTAAGATACAGGTTGGCATTTAGTCTGAGGTTGAATGGTTCTTACAACGATTCTTTCTGTTCCAAATTTGATACTGCCTTACAAGGTCCTACACGATCGTGATGAAAGTGGGGGGGGGGGGGGGGGTGGCAGGGGTAATCTTTGTTCATTGTTGTCGGTTTCAGTGGAAATACCTGGTTTCACAAATACTTCACTCCTATCCCATTGCCAAGAAAGATATCCACCCAATAATTCTGTATCAAAAGCAGTTTTCAATGTTATTGAATGTGTAAGACTTGGTGGGGATTCCCCTTGCTCTCTCTCTCCCCCTCTTCTAATTGATTCAAGTTCAAAGATCATTCCCTCCATACGGATTGGACCAGATAACCAAAAGGGCTTCAGGACTTGTACACAGTACAAACATTGATCGTGACAGCTTGTCTGCTACTGTAGGGCGGCTACTTCCCTGCTGTGAGTGTTGAGTTACTGTGGATTCTCATTTGTAAACAACACAAAAGCTGTTTTTACATCATAAGGTACAGAACTCTCTACCATTTTAAGGCAACACCTAACAATCTGAAACAAGATACCAAGAGCCTAGGGAAAATGTTTGTCACTTAGTGACATACAGTATTAGTACAGATAGCTCATTCCATTCCCCAAATGAATACAATTGTTCATTTAAATCGAGGAAAGTCATGGAAGAAGGAGGTGGGGCCGTGGGGGGGGAGAACCAGTGGCGGAGCTAGGGGTATTGGTCAGGAGGGGCGAGAATGGTCTGTAGGGGCGCTTTCGACACTATCTAAGCGGAGCGCCACCACTGGTTGGCGCGTAGCGTACAGAAATTTTTTGAGTAAAGATACTCCCTAGATCGCCGGAAATGACCCTTTTCGGGCCTGGCTAATTTGCAGATAAACAAAGAATAAATAGGTGTCATTGCCAAATTACACGAACAAAATGTGACAAATGTCAATAAGTAATGAGAGCGTAGTAAAAAAGTCAATAATCTAGAATAAGTAAAAAATGGTAAAGAGCTGAAAAGGGCGCCAGCAGTCCATTTGAGTCCGTCAGGGGGGGGCATCAGCCCCCCCTGACTGTATGGACGCTCCGCCACTGGGGAGAACTGTCATTAATTTAGGAGAACTAATCAAATATCCTGAATTCCTTTAAAGAGTGAATCAAATGTTGTTATCTAAAATTTCTGTCAAAATTTGTAAACTCGCTATGTTTGAGACCACTGCGGTTACTGGTTGCTTCTCTCTTATACATTTGCATATCCTTAATTACTTAAGACAATATGAACATGGACTAGTTGAAATTTGAAAACACTGCCGTGGGTTCATCTTGCACTGGACTTTAGTGTGTGCCTTTGTTAATTCTATACTGGTTGCTCCCAAGAACAGTTCTTACACTTCCAGCCTGAAACTAACTGTAAAAAAAACTACCTTTAAAAACAGAGTTGCAGGACATCAAAGAGTTTGAGGTGCCAATAAATGTTATGAAATCTTTGAAAACAGTTTTAAATATACAGTGTATAAGAAGATTCCAGGTGTGTGAGAAAAGTCTGACAAAGATGGCAATGTTCCAAAGCTTGCTTCCAGGTACCATATGTACCTGTCGGTCCCTTTGGTACCCATTTATTACTTTAATTTTCAGGAGCATTCCCCACCTCTGCACACTTCCACCCGCCCCCGACACACACACCAAATTTGAAAAGAGACCACTGATATAGGGAGGCATTATTGGCAGGAAATAAGGGTTCATGTTATTCCGCTTTTGCATTCACAAATCCCTCAAGAAAAAAGAGGGAATTTTAATTTCTTGTTCCTAAATAGCACAAAGAACAGCCAATGAGTCCCAGTTGACTTAACGGAAGGTAAAATCATTTGTCAAAGACTCCTTTTTTTTTATCAAAACTGTTTTTTGCACATACAAATATAATTTCACTAAATTAATTATGAAATATAGTGGTTACACCATATCAAATAAAACTAGTGATAAAAGTGGTATTTGTAAGAACAGTTCAAGTGTTTCATTTTAACTATATACTGTTTATATGAGATGTACAGTAGTTAGTAAAGACTCAGTCCCTCTATAACCCTTCTCATAGACATACAAGTGTAGCCTGTAGTACGGCCCGAGATGTGATGCTTGAATCATTTCTGTTATTTATGTTGTTGTTTTAATGTCTACAAATTGAGCAATTCAGACACTAGTATTAATAACATGCCCAGTTAACTTTGTGTAATAATGTGTACAGTATATATATATATATATATATATACATACACACACACACATACATACTGTACTGTGTGTATATGTATATATATATTGTGTACATGTACTGTTAGCTTTTGTAACAAACAACAGTTGTCAAAAATTAACTACGAAACAACTGCCACTTTGCTGTACACTTATACTAAATATTAATAAAAATCTGTGTGTGAGTTGTTGGGTGTGTGTGTTCTGTACATGTATAATTGTACATGTATAGCCTGCAGTAAATATAATTGCTTTCTTGTTTCTTCAATCTTTGAGGCGCAAGCCATAAATTCATGTGAGTCGCTGATTTAAAAATAAAAATAGCTTCTTTTTTTTTCTCCTTTTCTTCTACATCCGTTATATCTTTTCCTCCGAAAAATATGATTTAAGTTAGTAATTTATGATCGTTCTTTTGGTCAGCATTGGAAGAGTGGGTGAACTGCTTATGATCTTAAAGGAACATTAAAGGCACTGTGAATCTTGTGAGAATAACCCAGCAGTAGTTAGGAATTAATGGCTCATTATGCATTCCATTGTTAACCCGAACATGGGCGTATGCCTCTCCTTGACTTTCCGTACTATTGTGTAGTGGACTAATCACATCGTACGACGATGTACTCTTTTTGAAGCGAAACATTTTGGCCATTTCAGGGAATCATCTAGTAATTCTCTGAATTTTGCCTCTTGAAAAATATTATCGTGTGAAAGGGGAAAAGACTGCTACACAGTACTGGATAAATTAATCCCTGCATTGAGAACAAACAAATTGAAACTTCAAAACTGTAACAAAGTTATCCCGGCAGTGTTTATTAACACAGGGTCGGTTCAATATATCAATCGGGAATAGCATCATGGGCGAACAAATGTAACTGGAAGAATGTCTGGGGAAACAAAAGAATGCAATGTGTGCTACACAGTGAACACTTACTTTATAGCTGGACTCCGTACTATCAAGAACTTATTACTTGAAGGAACCAGGTACCTATATATTTATATATATATATATATATATTGCCTTGTTTTAGTTGAAATCTGAAGTTCGTTACGGCTGGGAAACACCTTTGATCAACTCATAATTTATCCAGTATGGCATGGCATTTTGCTATGCCATATATGGTCAATAATGGTCAAATTGCAATAAAAGGACATAGATTTATAGGGAGGGTTTCTCAGATTTTGGACAGAAAAGGAAGCGTTTTATGATAGACATAATGCAGAGCCTTCTGTGTATTGTAAACCAGTACTTTGTCATACCCAACAAGTAGGTGTCTGAAGGGCCTGCAACTCTACCAATATCCTCCCTCCCAGCCACCCTCCCCTCCCCCCTCCTCCTGCAGCAATTGTGGTAGGGTTTCCAAGGAAATTTTGCACAAATGTCAGTTCGTAGATAGATATGGTATTGTACAATGTTGTGGACTGACCATAAAGATAGGAGTTTTCACTACAGGTTATGAAAGTTGTTAGAACTATTTTTCAGCTTGACCACACGTAACCAGATTCAGTTGTAAAAATTGCATCTTGCAAGGTTTCTTATACTGTAAAACCACAAAGAGAACAAACTGGAACAGTAGAAAAACCATTTACTGCCAATATAACATCGCAGTACCTCCCTCCCCACTTGAGAGATTCCAACATGGGATTACTCCAAGTATCGCTCGTCTAGTCTTGCTCATAGGTTTTGACCGTAAACTGAATTTTTTTCCAAATATGTATACTGCTTGAGATGCTCGCTCGAGATGATGCACAACCCTCCCTTTCGTGGGAACTTGGTAACAGAAAACCACAAAATGATAATGTCCTCTTTCCAGGTTTTAAACAGTGATCTCTCCTGTTGTGAGCCCAGTAATAGGATGAAGACATGGACATTATCATTGTGGGTAATGAAATGAAGCAACTACATTATATACTATTTCTTTTCCTATCACTTTTTCTTCCTCTTTTTTGTCTTTTGTTTCTAACAGGGAGAAGATGTGCCTGCAACAGCGATTATTGCAACTCCATGGCGAACAGCACCTGCTACTTGCAAAACAACGTGGGCCACTGCGCCAAGATCAAGACCTTCGAAGACGGGCAGATCAAGTTGGTCCTCAAGTGTGAAAGCCAACCCCCTGCCACTGAGAGATTCTTCTGCACCTCGGTGACGGGTACCTCGATAGGATGCTGCAACAACACCGATTACTGCAACAAGTTTCTGTCAGTGCCCGATCCTACCATGGCAACACCGCCCAACGAAGGACGTAAGTTTGAGTTTCACTTCTCTACTCCTGCGCGCACTGTGTGTCGAAAGGTACTGTAGGACGCTGGGGGAGGGGACTGGGGCATCCTGCAGCCAAGCTTGGTAGGATGTAAGAGCTTGTGTTCTTCAGTTTCACATAATAATAATAATAATTAGCAGTTCTTATATAGCGCAACTTACAATAAAGTCTCGCCGCGCTGTACGTAACCCTGGTCATTGGTAACTTGTCACACCTACACACCAAAGTGTGCACAATTCAAACAATCTCTCCTGGGGCACCACAGTGCACCACAGCCACGTGTCCCCTGGGGGACTTACCATAGGGTGCAGCCACAAACCGGCGCACGCAACTATATTCACAAGTCACCTCGCAAGTCCCCATTTATACACCTGGGTGAATACATTAAAGGCCTTGCCCAAGGACACAGCGCAATGATCTGGCCAGTGCTCGAACCTGTAATCCTTAGATCACAAGTCAACTGCCTTAAACACTTGACCACAAAGCCCACATGTTACTGTAGGCACTGCTGGGTCCGCTGAGATATTCTCCATTGTTTGAGAAATGTTGATGCAGCCTTGCTGCATTGCAAGTTTGCAACTGCTGGAGCTTGTCCTTTCTTGAGATGCAGCACTGTGTCTTAGATGTCTCACCTGTATATCGTGTCCAGCAGTCGTTCCAGGTCAATGTACACGCTGACGAGGAATCACGAGAAAAGTGGGTTGCAGCAAATTTTGACAGACACCAAGCCCGAGTACCACACTAGTTACTACATCGAAGTGCTCCATATATTGCAGTCACTGTACATGAAAAAATTAAAATGGCAAATATGAGTGATTAATATCTAACAGAGATGCATTACTACGATGAACAATTTTCATAAGCTGCCATTTGAGTTTGAGTTTATTTTCCCACAGTGTGAATATACAATAATACAACATTTTGACAAGGTGGTGGAGGACTGAGTAAGCATAGCAGTCCCCTCCCCTCCCCCACCCCCCCCCCCTCCCACCCTTGACTAAAGGCAATAGATAATGGCAAAAAACAACCAAGGCAAGAAGGAACCAAAGAAAAGTCATGACCACCTGTGGTAAACTACACATTCAAGGAGTACTATTTGAGTTGGGTGCCATACAAGGTACCAGTATAGTGCAGAATTTGTTACATGTGTCTGTTTCCATGGTGACATGCTTTAGATGCAGACTGCAGTCTTAAGCAAGCCTAAGAAGCACATGACAGTGCTGTGCCACCCAGTGCTTGAATTTATTATTAATATTTTTAATTATTTTAAATTTTTTTTTTTTTCGACAGCAACGTGCGAACAGCCAATGAAGCCTGGTCCTTGTACTACTTCCACTCAGAGATACTACTATAACAGAACAAACAACACTTGCCAGAAGTTTAAATTCGGGGGCTGCCTGAACAACGACAACAACTTTCTCACGCAAGCGGATTGTGAGGCGGAATGTAAAGGTCGGTAACATATTTTCTCTTTTTTTTTCGGCAAAAGTAGGCCCGCAGAGTAGTGAGTGACCGAAAACCTGATTTTTTTCTTCCAAATGAAACAGAATTTACAGGCATTTGATTATGTCAATATGATGAAATATAATACAAAAGAGAAAATTGATAAAAAAAAACTTACGAAGAGTGCAAGGATGGCAATTTGTAAATGTTACGATGTGAACAGTTTTAATGATGACAACAGCAATAGCAATACATTTCTCCCCCTTCAACTACCACTGTACTACCTCTGCCAGTCATTAGTGTGAATGTAGAAGAGAAAAAAAAAACAGCCCAATGACCAGGCTCATCATGATAGTAATGCTTGGAAGATTTCATACAGCTCACTGGTCACAAGGAAGATAAGAAGACTTGAAAACTGTTTCTCCCTTTTCCGACATGAGTGCTTGAATTTTTTTGTCCTTAATAACCGGTTTTCTTTCTCAGTTGTTAATGCATTTTGATTAACATGGTGCTTACAAAATGCTATTACTAACAATCAAGTTCTGAACATAATTGCCAAATACTGGCATTGTTATCTGCAACAACAGTGTTACTTTTGCTACAAGACTCTGACAATGCCCGGGGGGGGGGGGGGAGGAAGGAGGAAGAAAGGTTTAACATTTATTCCCCTCCTCTCTACGACGACACTGTTTTGATGAAACCCAGCAGATGTCAAAACACTACTTGAAAACACTTTGATATCCCCGTAGATAGAAACGTACATTCAAGTAGCCGTTGTCTGAATTTACTCGACACGAAATATCTCTGTAACGTGAAGATGATGATGATGATGATGATTGGCCGATTGGTTCAGTCTAACTTATCAACCTTTTACACTGTTGACATCCGCATGGTGACATTTGAGAGGGAAGTCACGTATGTTCTATACACTTGGGGCTTCTAAGAGAGAGAGAGAGAATGAAATATGTTTAAGAAACAAGTGCATCTACAGTACACTTCAAATCTCTCTCTCTCTCTCTCTCTATTTTTATTCCCCTTGCCTTTGTGTCTTCTCACAGAGTTGTTACAAAAGTACGACGACGATACACGTGTACCTGTAGCCATATCTCCATGGTTATTTGAATTTAAAGGACTGTTCCAAGTGACTTTGTCATTACCATTTGTTGATCTTCTATTTGACATACTCATTGGTCAGAAGAGTGCTATGGTACCCGGGGGGGGGGGGGAGAGGGGATAACCTCAGAGGGTAAGCTTGTTAGAAGTTTCACATATGCACCTTTTCTCTCGACACAACAAACATAGGTCAGACTAATATATAAGGGGTTTTGGCAGTTTGCCAAAAATTGCAACAAAATCAATCTTCAGTGAAGATGAGGGTTTTACTGTAGAATGAAACATGCGACAGAGACTCTATTCATCTGTTAATTTGTCGGTGTTCCTCAATATTTTTACAACAGTGGGTGTCCGTCCTGGGTTTTTTTCTTGTGATAACATTGCATCCGCTCGCCAAATGTTCTTGCTCCTTTAGACATCGTGATTGAAATCATTTGTTCTGACTGTCTCACTTCACACATATGACATATATAACGACAGAAAAGACAATCTGAGGGCAATCCATAGAGATGCAGCTCTCATTTCCATTTTGCGTTTATAGCGCTTTTAAAATTAAAAATTTTCACATTTATATATATTTTAAATTTTAAGAATTTGTTTGTATCATTTTCGCTTTTACATTTGCAGTTTTTATACAATTTATTGTCAGATGGTATTTAACAAATTTTCTACCCTTTTTATACCTTATATTATCGATTTATATATTTGTATATCATGATTGTTTGTATTTTACTATAAAGCGCCTTAGAGCAATTTCTGATTGGATAAGGCGCTATAGAAATTTTGTATAATAAATAAAATAATAAATAAATAAATCTCCTCCGGGACGAAAGTGATCGTTGGGGTTACTTTCAAATGCATCTGGATGCCATCTTTGTTAATAGGCCTGAATCCAATTTTTTTTTTTTTTTAAATTTTTTTTATGTATATAGTTTAGTCTAAAAGTTTAGCACAGAACGCTAACCGTCAATGTTGTTTCCATGCGAGGCATCAGATTTTAAATTTTATTTCAAAATTTTCTTCCTTCAGACTACAGTCCTGTCCCAGAAAGCCCAGGCATAGGTCCTGTCATCCACATGGCAACATTGATAGCCAGTCCAGTGTGCATCGTATGCATTGTGGTGACTCTCTTCGTCATCCTACAACAGAGGTGCACCTCCAAGGTGCCAGAGTACGTCCTGCCGATAGGGAACGGTGGGCCCTTCATCGAACCTCCCGGTAACGGCATCGACGAAATGATAGAGATCAGTAAAGAAGGCACCGGGTCCGGATCAGGTATGGAATAATTGCCCTGTACCTACAGTTTCCTTTCGTTCTGAAGTAACACCGAATGCGTGTCCAAAAAATTGCTGAGCGGTCTTCTTTTGGGTCTTCTGCCTCCTCATTTTCACCGCCGAAAAGTTTGATAAAAGTGTTCGTCGCCAGTCGTAATAAAAACGGTCGGCTCTGTGCAAGAGAAACTAGGTCCACGACCAGATGTGTATAATCCCAACCGTTAGATTTGGTAGTTTGAAATGTGTGCCATGTCCGAGATAATCTCTTAAAAATACCCAGAATAAAAGCATTCAACACATCCCTCCACCGTTTGCATAGACCATTTCTTTCTCTTTGGACGAGCGATTTTGACAAGAATATTTTGTACGGAAGATTCAAAAGCAAAACAAGGGACCTTGGGTAAACGTTTAGAGACTTTCTTTTTTATGTGTAAAAGTAAGTTGGCCTTTTTCTTTCACTTTCTTTTTTAATCGCAATTTTCTCTTTTGTCTCTCTCTCGTCAAGGTTTGCCTCTGCTGGTGCAGAGGACCATAGCCAGACAGATCATCCTGCTGGATACGATCGGAAAGGGGCGATACGGCGAGGTCTACAAGGGGCGTTGGAGAGGGGAGTTTGTAGCCGTCAAGATCTTCTCATCCAGGGAAGAGAGATCCTGGTTCAGAGAAACTGAAATCTATCAAACGGTGATGTTGAGACACGCTAACATCCTTGGCTTCATCGCAGCTGACAACAAAGGTATTTGGGGGCAGACCGGGGGAAAACAAAGTTTGAAATTAAGTCGAAGTGAACAAAGCGTTGCATCATTCTTTGCAGCATGTCAACGTCTTTCACCATAGTTAGATATGAGTATGAAATTTGGTTTGCAGCAGTGGGGTGGGGATTGGGGGGGTGGGTTTCATCAGTGTGGATTTTTTTTAATATGCCAAGGAGTCTGTGAAATTTCAAATTAGTCGACAGGTTTTTATTATTAACCGTAGGCAACTTTGGTGCTCATTCAGCTACTGCTCTAGTTTGCATCTAAATCTTTGAGCCGAAGTTATCGTTTATTATATCGATTCTGTTCCCACAGCTCTGAAGGTGGGGAGGGAGGTGGGGAGGAAGTTGATCAGAGAACAAATTCTTGGCAGAGTTGGCAGTGAAAAATAAGCTAGTTATTTGGGTGACCAAACTGTGCTTCCGGCAGGATGCACAATAATAGGGCTTCCATTTTTCATAGCTTTTTGCAATATTTTCTTCAAACTTTCCAGATAATGGCCTATGCACACAGTTATTGCTAATCACTGACTACCACGAACGAGGGTCACTCTTTGACTTCCTGGACTGTAACACTGTGGATATTCAGGGCATGTTGACTCTTGCTCTATCCCTAGCAACAGGATTGGCTCATTTGCATATGGAGATTGTTGGCATGCAAGGTAAAAACATAAAAAATTAAATGTGTTCATGGTAACATTAGCCAGGTGTTATTTCCATATTGCGAGTTATTTTGAATTTCACCGACAGATTTATGAATTGTAATTTTATTTTATTTTATTTTATATCATTTCGGTTAGGATTGACAATGTACAGAATTATATGTATATTCTCCCTCTTAAAACTCTTAGTAAGAGATATTACACTATATATAGATTTGTGCATGCTTGTTAAAGGTCTAAGGACACCTAGCCCCACATTCAGTAGGTTTGTTGTGTATGATAATCTCATTCAAAATCTCTTGAAATTTTTTGAAAAGCTCCCTTTGTTTCAAATGTATACATATTTGAAAGTTTTGATGAATGTGGGGAAACTTTAAATATGTGCAAATTATGACATAGAGTGTTGTGCTCATCAAAATTTCTTATGTTAGCCTTTACTAAGTTAACCCCTAATTACAAGCCCACATACATCATTTGAATAATGTGATGTTCCTCTTTTCAAAGAAGACAAAATATTTCCACAAAATCACCTTAGGCCACAAACCAGTGTTCAGTGTCCTTGAAACGAAGGTTGTAAAAACAAAGGAATTTCATAACAGAATATTAGGTAGTCATCCTTTACATAATCAATGTGCATAATTAGCTATTAATGTTTATTCATAAATGATACTAGAATTAAGAAAAAACTTGTAAAATGGTCAATCTTTGATGGGAGTTGCAGCTATTTTCATAATTTCTAATGCCAATAGAGTACTTAGGACAATGTTGTTCCTAGGTCTCTTTAGACCTTTAACTTCTTCCTCCAGGAAAGTTTATTTGTGTGGACTACAGGACTTGTTTGGAATTATAAGAAGTGCCTTTCGTTGAAATTGTGACTGTTTTGGACAAAAGTTTGTCTTTTTGGGTTGGCTTTCATAAATTAATGGATTCATACATGTATGACTGTTGGCATCATTTAAGTGTCCTATTTATCATTACACACTTTTTTTAGAGAGTAACGTAAAGAAGTATGGTGGGCAACAAAAGCTATGGTGAAATCGCGCTGATTGGGTTGTTTCATAAAAGTTTCCCCGAAAATGTGGGATTTTTGAATACCGGATAGTAAAACAGGCTGGAGATGGTTTTCATTCAATATATATATTTTTTTATTAACATTCAAATTTAAGGCTTTTCAATGACTCTTTGTGAGTATCATTGTACTGTTCAGTAATAATCTCGAATAACTACTCTGCCTTTGCACGTTCCCCACCCCAGGGAAGCCTGCCATCGCTCACAGAGACCTGAAGAGCAAAAACGTCCTGGTCAAGAGGAACGGTCAGTGTGCGATTGCTGACCTCGGGCTCGCCGTCAGGCATATTTCGGCCACGGACACCGTAGACATCGCCCAGAACAACCGTATCGGGACAAAGAGGTACATGGCACCGGAGGTCCTGAATGACACCCTGAACAGGAGCCACTTCGATTCCTTCAAGCGGGCAGATATTTATTCTCTCGGCTTGATCCTGTGGGAAATCGGAAGGAGATGCTACGTCGGTGGTAGGCACTTTCATTTCTTCCCTTTCACCCTTTAATTCAGCTCACGTGTCCACTTCAGCCCTATCCATGTCTAAATGACCCCCCTTATGCTCTGACAGGTTCCCGTACGGTCACATCAATTAATTATTAATTCATTAATCACATCAATTATGATGTGGTTTTTCTTTTCTAGGACCAGGAATTAGCCAAGGATGCCACTTCCGAAGTAGCGTCAATTACCAACATATATGAGCTGCTAACACCCTTGACTGAACAATTATGTAACAGACTGTGCTAATGTGACAGTGATATGGCCTAACCTGCCAGTAAAAGACAGATTTCCTCATCATGGCAGTAAAGCCCTGATTTGACCAAGCGTACAACGGCCTAGACAGTTTGGGTTGCACCCTTGAAAAAAAAAAAAAAAATTCCAAATGTTGCTTGGAAGTGGCATCCCACACAAAATATCATACAATTGTGAAATCACAGCTCATGTTTCAAAGCTCTTCTGCCGGTGGGCAGGAAGTGCTAGTTAAACTGTCAAGTTCTGTTTGTTGGGACTGACCTTAACGTAATTTAAGGCTATCATCCTTCTTTTGTTCTTATTGGCTGGACCGAATGGAAATATGTTTCACAGGCGGAATATGGCCCATGGGGGCCACCTATTGAGAACCCACGATACAGATATTTATATACATATTCTATGGAAAATTTTTCCTGTTTTTTAAGACATTTCATCGAGTTCAGCTAGGTCAAAGGTTGTGGTCTAACTCTGGCATTCTGCTCAGTTTTTCAGGAGATATTTTGAAACCTCAGTAGTCCCTGTCCTTAGCAATAGTCATACACAGGCTACGTTTGTCACATTTATTCGCAGACTTGAAAAAAATCTGTTAGACAGTTTAATTCTTGATGAAGGACCTTTTTAACAGGTCACTAAATTGAAGTCTAAGCTATAATATAACAAACTGTAGAAGCTCTGATGTTCTTGTGATCTGTGAAATTGTTACTCTCGTCTCTCTTTCTCTCTCTCAGGTATCTACGAAGATTACTACCTGCCATACTACGACATGGTACCCGCGGATCCGTCCCTGGACGAAATGAGGCGCGTGGTATGCATGGAAAACCGACGGCCTTCCATACCCAATCGGTGGAATAGCTACGAGGTGAGCTCAGTTCTTTACCCTTTTTAAACCCTTTTATTAAATGCCCAAACTGAGTGACTGATAGTTGTCCTACATTGGACATCGGGAAACTGTCTCTGTCTTTAATTATGATATCTAGCTCTCACCTGTAATTCCACTTATTTTTTGGGTGTAGTCTTTGCCGAATACAAAGGGTATGTTGATGGGGCTTTTAAACACAATGATTTCAGAAAGTTCATCATTTCCAAATGGTGTGTAGATGCGCCTCGGTGAGTACAAGAAGAACCCCTGTTGAAATTTGGTGGAGGTCAAGGCTTGTTTGAGG
This sequence comes from Apostichopus japonicus, assembly GCF_037975245.1. Taxonomy (NCBI): domain Eukaryota; kingdom Metazoa; phylum Echinodermata; class Holothuroidea; order Aspidochirotida; family Stichopodidae; genus Apostichopus; species Apostichopus japonicus. Next base: position 9,544,960 of record NC_092583.1, read on the forward strand.
TCAACAGAGGTCAACTTCTGAAACCTTATCAACTCAGAAAAGTACCACTTGGTTTGAACTTCATATTTCGTATGTAGACGCTCCTCGCTAGATTTGGTGGTGGGATGGAGGTCAAAGGTCATTTTGTGGTCTACAGAGGTCAAAGTCTGAAAACCTTGTAAACTCAGAGAAGTACCACTTGGTTTGAACTTCATATTTCGTATGTAGACGCTCCTCGCTAGATTTTGTGGTGGTGGTGGTGGAGGTCAAAGGTCATTTTGTGGTCTACAGATGTCAAAGTCTGGAACCTTGGCTTCCTGATTTCTTCTGTTGCTTTTGTTTTATTCCACTTTTGATTTTGTTTAATTCTTCCTTCCTTGTAAATGCCATTCTTCTAACTTTTACTCTTTTACCTCATATTTCTTACTTCCATTTTCCTTGCGTTGTTAACGTTATCCCCGTTCATGTGTGATTCCAACCGTACCAATTGTAGAAATTTGAAATAAGAAACTTGGAATGTTGCTTGTATTACATAACTTAACAGAGACATCCAGGTTGATCCCCATTTCATGTTTTAGAAGTCTTATCGTTGTCAAAGCATTGAAAATTTCACCTCCTGATAAAACCACTGGTTGTCCGAAACGTATTTCACGATGGACATTATTATTACACCTGGAAGTTATCGTATCCTCTGGTGCGGGTACCAGTTGCACAAACATGCAGACAAGATCCAGAAAGGGGTTGGGAGGGTAGTACAGGAAGGTGGGGTGGTTGGGGGGGTAGATATATCTCCTTAACTGCCTGCTGTAATGTGACTGACAAGTTAGACACATGGATACTTTAAATCTCATATCTGGATCCACGTTACGTTCTTTTTTTTTTGTCAGGAACTTCGAGTGATGGCTAAGATCATGAAAGAGTGCTGGTATGCCAATGGTGGAGCTCGTCTGACTGCCCTCCGCATCAAGAAGACGTTGGCAACCCTTTACCCGCTGGAAGACATCAAGGTCTAGAGATGTACCTCGTGGTCCCAAAGTACAAAACAAGGCTTTTACAAAACAAGGCTTGTACAAAACAAGGCTTGTACAAAACAAGGCTTTTACAAAACAAGGCTTGTTCAAACCAAAATCCTGTCTTGTCTTCGGTCGTACACCTCTAATCACTCTTGCCACGGCTTGACTAATTAACGACCTGAAGGTCTCTTCGGTAATTAATTGGTCCAATGAGTCATCTCTGGCAGTGGCACAGAATTCCTAAGAATCATTAGACATTGGCAGAGTTTGGCTCAGTAAATCACTGATTTATGGTTAGTACCTTCAGTTTTATTCATGGTCTCTCTTGACAATTGAAACTGCAGTATCTTTGCCAAAAGTTGGTAGATATTTACTTCAGGATTCCTACAAAGCGGAATAGCTGTGCGAACGATTGAAACCTTCTGCTCTGCCAGTCAATCTTAGCCAAAGCAGAAATACAAATGAAAGCACATCCTTCTCGTGGTGTCGAAACTGACGCAATAACCCCTACTTCGGTCTATGGGTTATTGCGCGAGGAATTTGATCGCTTCCAGGAGTGACCGACCAGGTCATGTGCTATCATTGCCAAAAGAGGGAAAAGACTAATTGTTTCACAGGGGGGGAAAAATGCCTTTTTGCATGAAAGATTGGGTCCATGCAAAAGGAAATCTGTCCATGGAAAATATGATATTCTGCAAAAAAACAAATCCTTCAGCCCACCTTCATTAACCTGGTATTGACTCAGAGTCACTATAATAATAGCACAAGTTAATTTTGTGGAGATTAATGTGAGTGGTTCTACCTCATCTTGAAAAGGTTTACCTCGTGGTTTACTGCATGTTGAGGTTCTTTACCTCATGGTTAAGCTATTATATTGACTAAATTATAAAAAGTTTGCCAGTTCAACCTGGAGATGAATTTTATTTATCATTCATGTTTAGTCACCAACTAGTATTTCTCGTAAAAAGAAGACAACCTTTCTATATATTATTAGAAGAGATGCTGTCAAGTGTTGTTAGAGGGTTAAAAGCAGATTTAAACAAACAAAGAAACAGACATAACCTTTCCCATATCGGTCAAAGGAAGGAGGGGGGAAGGGTGGGGGAAGATAAGTATTTTAACAGTAGAATGATTCTCATGTATATCGATGGGGGGACAATGGTCTGTAAAGTAGCCTCATTTTGTGTAGTGAGTCTTGACGCAGAGTCATTATAAATAGCACAAGTCTGTGGAGATCTCCACAATTCTGATATAACAGCAACTCGGATATCACCGACGATGACCTCAATCTCGAAGTGGAAAGTTGTACAAATAAGGAAGGAGGTCAAACGTTGTTTTTGTTATTGAGTGATATCAGTTACTCCAATTAAATATCTAAGAAATCAGGATAAAAATTATCCTAAGGTGAAGGGGAAATGAATATTCATTAAAGCTCAAGATATTTCTGTACCTCATTTTAGATGAGACTTTGCATCCATCTTCATTTTTTTTCCTTTTTATTTTTATTTTTTAATATTTTTATTAAAATTTAATTCACTGTAAATGTAAAACACAAGTGGCTGTCGTTATTGTCCTGAGTAAAACAGGATCAAGGAAGAGCTGTAAAAGGAAGGATGAGGAATTTTTATTTTTTTTCCCTTTTTTTCTTTCAATCATTAATACCTACCTATCTAAAATGCTTGTTTTAACTGCCAGAGTTTCAACTGTAATATTCTTACCGTGGACAACACTACTCTCAATGTAACAACACTTTCATTGCTGTTATATCTTCGTCCAATCCTACCTTAACCTTGTTATTTAATCCACATGACACCCAGGTTACAGTGTGGATTTCATTTTTATTGCTTTTCTTTTGGGTTAATTTTTTTTTTTTTTTAATTTTTCTAAGTTTATCTTTTGTTAATTAATATGTTCCTTTTTTGTGTTTCTTTTCTGAAATATATTGTGTTAGTATCATTTTCAAATTGGTATTTTGAAGAAGTATAGCCATATTATTGGTCAGCAACTCGTCCAACCCCATCTGGATTTCTGGCCTTTAGATTTAGTGGGGGGTGGGGGGAGGGGTGGGGAGATGGGAGTTGACCTCTATCTATCAAAATACCTCAATAATAAGTTATCAGGTACTAAATGTGACAGTATTTTTTTTTTCTATTTTTTTTTTTTTTTTTTCAATTCTCTGGTGAAGTGAAAAAAATATATACTTGGTATTACAGGAGGCATTTTATATTTTTTGCTTCTTCAAATGTGAATCATGTAATTTATTATATTTTAGGAATATTTGGTAAGCGAACTTAATGTCAACTCTGTATCCAGAAATCAAAAGGGTACTTCATAGGTTAATGTAAGAAAGTTTAAAGAGAGTTAGGGAAAAAACTTGTGAACAAACTGCTTTTGTTGACTACTGTTAAAAAGCTTTGTGTAAGGTACTAGCTTGTGTAAGTTTCAGTATAAAAACCGAAAGAAGAGGACCCATGCCGTTACAATCCTACCATGGTCGTTCAAGGTAGAGTTTGAAGAAGTTTCTACTGGATTGAGTGGGATCATAACTTCAGGCCGTCTTAACTTTCGTTGGAAGTAACATAGTCGCTACATTTTTTTATTGCGTGTGGTGTAGTGCTTGATTAGGACCGTGTGAGTTTTACTAAGCAGTAACTGTTGCCATCGATGTGAGTCAAAACAATTGATGTTTTTCAGAATTGTCGTCAAACTTTTAATAAGGAGTGGCTCTTCACTTGTCACAATGTAAAAGACACAGAATAATATTTTATAAACACAAAAGTAGAAAATAAATAATGAGTATTCTATTGAACTAGATGTTTGATGTCACAAATGTGGATACTTGCGAGAATTTTTTTTAGACTTTTTTTTAGACTTTTAATTGGATTTTTTTTTTGGTAGGTGTTTGATTAAATGTTGTAAATTTGTAGTGCATAAGGAAGGAGAGGGTGTGATTGTTGCTACATTAACTTTGAAATAATGTGACTGTTTTTAATGTATGCAACCATCTGTTGGGGATGGGGTGGTATAATTGGTGGATTAGTAAATTTGGATTACTTGTGATGACCTGACAATTCTTCAACATCAGTAATGCAAAAATGAGCGAAATATCAATCAATTTTGAGATGAAACTCGTCTACATCGGAGTCATGAAATCTTTTGATGGGCCAGTGGAACTTTTTGTGGGGGTTTTGCCAAAAAAACACATACCATGTTCGGGAGTGACATATCTAAGTGGAGAAGCAAAAACCCAAACGTCATCTGTAATCTATGAGATGGGAGGTAGTGAACGACGATGCCTCATAAAGTTTTGAAGATACCACGGATTTGGATTTTTGGGCTTCACGTACGAGACCGAAGACTTGAGTAAATCCAACATCACAGAGAAGCACAGGTGCTTGAATATTCAGTTACGTTTTCTTTGTAACTAAAATTGAGAAATTCAACTCCATACTGTAACCGGTGGAAGAATCACCATGAAACTTGTCGTCACAATAATTATCGATCGATACCAGCCCTTCAGGTCTCGTAGCAGAGAGTTCAAAAGTCGTCACGTTGTAGCTGTTTATTCGTCTTCGTAAGTGGACTTCTTTGATTGGCTGATCAAATCTGTATACATTTTACTGTGTATGTGTTTAAATGTTAAAAAAAAAACTGTTTTGAAAAAGCTGTAAATGGAAGCCGTTTGAGACTTGATATAGTCATTGGTTCGTTTTTCTCCATGTTTTTTTCTTCCTTTCTTTCTTCGGTCATGGAGTCAGTTTTTACTTCGGGTAACGTTCGACACAAACATCATATACGTGTGTGTCATTCACGTTTGAACATCAGGTCACTTTGTTTTCTCTTCTACAAATCACAAAATATTCATATTTTGATTACATTTCAATTTAATCTTTGTAAAACATGCTGCAGTTATTTGCTGAGTGAATGCCAAGTTCATGTCCAGGGAAAAAAAAAAATTTCGAGTATACTGTAAAGATAGTTGGCGTTAAATACATATATGATGATAAATAATAATGATAACAACAACAACAATATTAAAAGTCAGGCTTTTTCTGTTAGAAAAAAGAACTATAATTTTGTTCGTCACCAATCTGGGATAGTTAAGTGATAGTAGCTGAGCCGCTTTGTGATCATGAGCATTCATTTTGTAATATTTCAGCTTTTATTGTCATTAACATTTAATTTTTTTTTGTAATTACTGAGATCAGCGAAAGGGTTAATTAAAAGACATTACTGAACATCTGTTAGGAGACCTCCCTTGTATGTCTTTGTGAAATGAGCACAGTGTTGTAATGAACGGTGAATTGAGCAGTCTATCTTCCAAAATGAAAGGAATAATGAGTTAGTGTGGCACTCTTGGAAGATCAAGCACATGGACTCTGTGTATATAACTTGGAGTACATAGTACTTGGAGTACATAGTACTTGGAGTACATAGTGCTTGTAGTACATAGTACTTGGAGTACATATCACTTGGAGTACATATCACTTGGAGTACATAGTACTTGGAGTACATAGTACTTGGAGTACATAGTACTTGGAGTACATAGTACTTGGAGTACATATCACTTGGAGTACATATCACTTGGAGTACATTGTACTTGGAGTTCATAGTACTTGGGAGTACGTAGACTCAAACTTCTGGATAACTTGTAACAACTGAATTGAGTCTTTCTTTAAGTGGAGGAACTTGTTGCAACACTGTGAAGGAAAACAGTTTCTAAAATGATTGCTTAAGCATAAAAGTAGGTTTTAAAAGAGTCGTATGAAGCTCTTTGTATGCGTTGATTCGTTAGTCGCACTGTAGGTTACTTTTAACTTCAGGTAGCTCATGTTGTATGCTTGGTTTGGTCCCGCCGCAGGGGAACTTTAACATCAGGTACTTTTTAGTTTTAAGGAAAATGATTCATAATCTATAAATGCACTTAAAGAGAGTAACAGGGTACAGACAGGGACAGTGACTCGATTTATAGTTCTGTGGCAACCCTTTTTTTTTTTTTGGTGGGTGGGGGGATCATCAGTTCAACAGTGTTTTGGTGAGGGGTTGGAAGAGGAGGTAACCAGGAGGGTAAGGAGATGGTCAAGGGAAGAGGAGGTTGGAATGATGAATTTGAAGACCATCTTAGCATATCTTGTCATCTGTGTTGCATGGTTCTTATATATCTATAACTACTTTTTGCTGTGAGGGTTAGATATCTTTGAAGATTGTCTTTTGGAATGGCATCGCACATGGAATAGAAGTATGAATATTTCAAGAAGGAATCTTCTTTTGTGGAGGTGTCATTGGAATGCAGCTGAAAGCACTGGTGAAGATCGTTTAGGATAGTAAACTGAAACCTGATGTTTTGGTAATATTCTAATTGTCCGATTCACCTTTTTTTTCCTTTTTTTTCGTACCTTTTATCTAAAGAATTAAAAAAGCGACTCCCACCGAAGTCAGAACATTGTAGGTTAAAGATAGTAACTAGACTAAGTTGGCTCTTCGACGGTCGTGTCGTCTGCCACACAAATATTCTCGGGAGCAAACGCACAATGCTTTCTAGTTCCTTTCGCTCAGTTGCGATCATAACATTCAGTCGGTAAAGGAACTTTGCACCAGTAACTTCAGTATATTGGATGGCATAATCAAGTACAACCAGCTGGTTTGAAAAATCTACAAATTTCATTAAGTATATTTTATAGAAATGAGATTACGATATTCTTTGTCTTAGTTCTGGGGTTGTAACCCCCGGAATTATCAGTCTCCACCCTACCACCCCCCCCCCCATATCGCCTGTCTCATTCTCATCAGGTCTAATGAATGAGTACAGAGTATCCACTGGTACTGTTAGGAGTGACCACGTGTCCTACACTGTACCATGAAAGTACATTGAAAGACGACTTGGTCATCCATTACATAAAGAAACTTTAAAGCGGAGTGTCATAATAAGTTTATCGGTCTGACTTTAATTTTAATTATTTTTTTGATCAAGTATAAATGTATTGAGTCATGTCTGTCTGTTTGTTTGTTTATTAGTTAGTTTGCGTGTTTGTTGTCAGGTTTTTTATGCTTGTAAACTGCCATTTGATGATATAATTTTAACTTAACAGTAGAAATTCATGCATTAGTGTGCAAGGCGTATTTTGCAGTAAGTTTGACAGATATCGAGAACTGCCCATGAGGCCTTCTGTTTATTGTCAATGTTTCTGTTTCAGAAATAAATATTAATTTGTACAGCAGCCAGTCCTTGAGAAGGAGTCGACTCAGTAGCGCTCCTTCATATGTGCACAGACAGTTATTTCAGAGATGTTGATGCGATTGGTTCATTTGTTTCTATGGTTATTCATACAATGAATATGAATATTCATGTCATGCCGTTCAATATTCATATAGGGATTGTGTTCCCTGTTGTCATGGCATCATTTGTTATTGTAAACATCACCCGTTCAAGGTCATCAGTATCAGCCCAAAATTTAAGCATCCTATAAATTTTGCTAGAAGTCTTCAAAGAGTATACTTTCCCCGGAGGTTTTGTGTTCTTCGAATTATTCGTAGAACACAAGAGGATTGTTAGAATAGACAAGTTGAAATGTTTCAGTGTGGATAAGTTCTTTTAGAGTGGAAATTAACTGCTGGTTGGGAACAAATTTGAACATGTTCCAACATTATCTAACTTTTTAGAAGATTTTGGGGCAATACTGATGACTTATAAATATTCATATGAAAGTCTCCATCTATGACATTGACATTATTTGTTTTTCAGAGTGAAACACTATAAAGTCCAAAATGTATATTAAATGAACTCAGCTGCGATTGTTTTTGTGTGATGTCACATGTCATTTAAAGTCCCATTATGCATTCGATTTTGGAACGATTGTTTTTCTCAGTAGGATTGTGTAATCAATAATCATGTTGAATGTGCTTTTTTGCTAAAGTTTTGGGTCTATTTTGTAGAGATGGAGGGAATGGAAAAATTCAAAACCAAAACAAAGGTGTCCTAATATTGTTGTTGTTTAGGTCGAGATGAAAACGTTAAACAGAACAAGGGTTTCATCTCAACCAGACAAAGACGAAGAACAGGCCCAAATTTTTGGGGGAAAAGTACATTTTCATGATTTCTAATTATTTAGTTCCAAAAGAACAGATAAAATATCTGTAGAGTGAGGGATCAGTTTAGTCTGTGTTATGCATAATAGGGCTTCAGAGAGACAAAATATACACTCAGTTGATACCGCAAAACAAACACCTTTCTGTCTTTAGGAAACTCTTCTTCACCCATGACATCATGAATATTTAGAGGCTATTAGGGAACAAGAAATTAAATTGTTTGTGACTTGTAGTAGGCAAGTTTTTTTTGGTTATTCTTGCCAACAATTTCAGTGGCAGGTTCTAAGGAGGGGGAGGTGGGGTGGGGGGGGCTCCTGAAACAGTTTATCCTTAGTATCAGATGAAATGGGTTCCTGACATTTTCATAATATTCATTGTCTTTGCTTATTATTCTTTTCTTTTGTTTTGTACCATTTTTTGTTGTTGTTTGAAGTGTAAATAAGTGTAATCTTTAAATTAATTGATTGGTTCAGATCTTGTGTGGGTCGGACACAAAGTTTAGAAAATTGATTGATCGATGTATCGGGGAAGTTTATCGCATGACGTTTTTCTTGATGAAGAAACAAGGAGGTTGGTGATTTGATATGAGTATTATGGAATGTCCCCCCCCCCTCTATATAGGGGGTTTTAAAACTACAATGGTGCCCTCCATAGAAATGTTTCAACATTGTTTTCAATATTTGCGCATTTTTTTTCTTTCTGTTCATGACATTGAATAGCTTGTAATTCATGCAAAAACAAAACTATGTGGTGCATAACAATTGGCTCTTTTTTATCTTTCTTTGTTTGTTAACGACTTCATCAGTTTGGTTAACCAGCTATTTCAGAAAATAGCGAATCCACTGGGGCTCAAGATTGTTGTGTGATCGAGAATCATTGTTTACTGCACTGGCTCTAGAGACATGCTACACATAATTTCCCTCATAGACTACAGCAAATCATCCCGTTTAGTCCAGTTGTCAATAAGGGAGAACTGACACACAACCCCAAACCCCCCCCCCCCTGGAAATGTTCATAACCCAAGCTTGGACTGTGCATCGACTTGATGTTAAAGGTTCCTGCTGCTCCCCCCCCCCCCCAGGCGCGTAGCGAGGAGTTTGCCAAGGGAGGGGCGAACCTGTAGCCAAACTATTAGAGCCGTAGATTCGGCACAGGAAACTAAGTGTAGCGCCACCATAAGTTGGCGCGAAGCGCACCAGAAAATTTTTTAACGGGGGGCGGTCGCCCCCTTGCCCCCCTTTGTTATGCGATTGCTGCCCCCCCCCCTGCCATTACATTGCTGTAAATGAAAGGTTTGTCTTTTATAATCCAGTGTTTGGTGTCTTTGGGGTACCTGATATCTTTTCAAGTTTATTCAAAGAAAAACACAAAGCAAAAGCACGTAAAACACACAAAGGTATAAGTTACAATATTCTCTCTTCAACCAATTTGAATACAGTGTATTGGCTAATGAATACATTAACTGAATATGTAGACCGTGGTACAATCAGAAAGCCCGATACAAACATATTGACCAGACTACACATAGAGAGTACAGGATGCAAAGGGACCGGTACGACCATTTGAAACCATTTGTACAGGTGTACACATCTCCACACTGAGTACAACTTAGTATGGTTGAGATCTATTGAATGGATGTACGAGACTGGAAGGAGACACAAACCCTTCGCCTATTATCTTAAAGGGTGTGAAGACTCGCGCAAAAAGAAACGTCTAATGCCGGTAATCTGACCTAGTTTCGAATGAGGTGTTACAGAAGTGTTAGACCACCATCGATCCCAGAAAATACACACACACAGCTTGCTACCATCGGTAATTAGACACTAGTGTACAGTCAGTACATACAGCTGCAGTCAATACCCACAGCACAGTGTGCAAACAATACAGCGATGGACATCTCAGGTCTTGCTAAAGATAACAAGGTATCACGTTTCATTACTGTCTGCATTTTGTAGCATCATGAACAAAACATCACTTGCAAGCAACGGAAAGTTAACTTTTTCAGATGGCCTCACGTAGTTTGGGGCGAGTCTTCAATGCCTTTAAGCTAATGTGAAAGATGTTGTGATGTTGGAAATATCCCAAAACTGCTCTGAATAGGAGATATCCTAACTTAGAACGTTCTGTTAGAAAGTTCTCATTTTCTGTCAGATTCTGTCGCTAGGATATGAAACCTACTTTTGCTTCTGTTCTCCAGCAGTTAACAACGACACCACAACAACAAAAAATCTCCATTTCTGAATATATAAATTGTAATAAATAAATAAATGAGGAAAAACAATTAACACTTGTCATATTTAAAATTGCAATATTTAGCTGAACCCCTGTTACCTCTCTCCCAAATTGAATACAAATTTTCTTAGCAAAACAAAAATAATAAGGCAAAAGATGATGGCTGGGGTCTGTTTTCCCTCCCACATGTATTTCATTCAACATATGAAGAAGACCAAACACTGTTTAGTATTTGTCTACTCAAAACAAAATGCTCCAAATTCCTATACCATGCAGACTTTAAAGACTATTTCACAAGAAAATGAAAGATATTCTGTGACGTCTCACTTTGTAGGCAGTAACAAAACCAAGCATGCATTCCCCCTCAATATCGTGCCCTCTAAATCTGCCTATGATGTGCACAATATGCAGGTGCACTTTTTCACTTCCAAAATGTCCCCCCCACAATTCCCCCCACCCACCTTCAACTGGTTGATTGCCTTCCACCCCTTTCCTCCCCTCCCAGCAGTCTTCAGTCTAGGAAATGATTAGATGAATTCATCTGGCCACATGTGAGTGAATGATTTCATCATCGCATATTGGGCTGAAAATGTTTTTCTGCTTTTTCTTTATAATATTTAAATTCATTAATCCACCGAGGGAAAACAACATTTTTTGCACACACAAATAAAAAACCTGTCATTTTTTATTAAATTGTAAAATATTACAGAGAACATTGGCAGCTAAGCAAACAGTCCAAAGTATGACAATTTCGTCGATAAATCAACCAGAAATTTATAATAGGAAAGTAAAGCTTTCGAAGAACATCTGCCGTCGTGACATCCACAGACCACACCTAAATGTGATTCATTTCCTTGGGAGTGCTAAGAGAGGGGTTTAAAGGGAGTGAAGACTCGCGCACAAAGAACCGTCTGATGCCGCTAATCTGACCTAGTTTCGAATGAGGTGTAACAGAAGTGTTAGACACCACCATCCATCCCAGAAAATACACACACAGCTTGCTACTGTTGGTAATTAGACACTAGTGTACAGTCAGTACATACAGCTACGGTCAATACCCACAACACAGTGTACATAGCAGCGATGGATATCTCAGGTCTCGATAAAAGATAACAAGGTATCACGTTTCATTACTGTCTGCACTTTGTAGCGACAAGAAGAAAACTTCACTTGCAACCAACGGAAAGTTAACTTTTTCAGAGGACGACACACCAATTTGGGGCGAGTCTTCAATGCCTTTAAGCAGTCAAACTAGGATTACATTTAATCAACAATATATCCTAGGTTAGGGAAAAGATATTGACAAGGGCTTTTTGACTGTTTACTGTGTGGATTATGGAGTATCTTTCTCTCTTTATGATTCTCACTGGAATAATCCGTTAATAGAATGAGTCCTCCCTTCTTTTGCACATAATAATACAGTATGTAATTTAATCCAGCTTAAGGCCTTCATTCTTAGAAATTTAACACAGTTCCACGTACTGCAGTTAGCATGTTCCTCAGAGAAATGGAATATAAAAAGAAGCTCACAGTTGATTACACAAGTCTATATATTAAATTAAATACCTTGCTTTGTTAAAAAAATATCAGTGCAAAAATTGTAAGAAAAAATGAAGAAAAAAAATCAAAGCAACATGTAAAGTACATATAATATATATAGATATATATATACCCAAAGGCAAATCTAAAAGGTATTCTTGAGAGGAAAGACGCAACTCATGGTGAACTTTGGTTGTGAAACGAAAGATACAAATGTAGAAACAATTAAGGCATACAACAGCAATATTAAAACTGCAATCTACATTTGACAAAATTTTTATGAAATTATTTTTTGCTTCGTGCTGTCATGTCAGACTATCTAACACCCCCCACGAGAATACAAGAAAAAACCCGATAAATATTCCTGTCTGCCAGCCTAAGATGATAAAGTTCAGGCCACAAACAATGACCACAAACACACGACATTGGGCTGTTTACCTTGTGGATAATTTGTAATTGAAATATATCGGCATCTATCGATCTGTTTAACATGATTGATCGATACCAAAATGTCATTTAGGCAGGATGGGATGGGATGGGCATGAATTATAGCCCGTTCGCAAAAATAAAGAAATGTGTGATATAAACAATTTTGATTTCATTCCCTCCCTGAAATTTCGATAATAACGGAGAAATTTTGTTAAATAACAAAGAAAGAGAAAAGAAGTGATAACTGAGTACTGTTATTACCTTAATTAAACATTCTTAATGAATACCAGAGTTTTTATCAAGATGATTATGCTCCATTTTTTGATTGAATACAATTTGAACCTCTGTGCATAATTTTTCCGCATCATCAAATATGCACCTTCTTGAAAGCGATACCAGATCGGACTGGGTTTTTTTTCTTTTCCCCATCAATTACAGGTATGTGTTTTTAATAATTAGTGTACTGACATTTGATGCTGTAGTTGGTTTTTAACACCCTAGAGTTGTCATTTAATATCTGACTGCTAAAATTTACAGATTTAGACTTTAACAATTATTTACAATGACAGTAGTAATCATGCACCTAGATAGAACAGCACAAAAAAATATATAAACATGTAAAATCAGATACCACTTAATACAGTATATGACAAAATGGTTGCCTCTTTAAATCGTAAACATCTCGAACCAAGTTACTCACAATCTTGGGAGCTGGAAAGTGCAATTATAAGACTGAACAAATCGCCAGTGGTTACTCTTACTAACATATGTTCCCCTCTCCCTCCCCTACCATCCCTCCTTCACCATTAGGTAAAATGGTAATGGATCAATAGATTATGACACATTCGTGCAAACAACCCAACTTACTGTACAGTACGGTAATATCGGTATTCTTACAAAATTTCCCAAATGAAGCATTCTTAACTGAAACCCACATTAGCTCAATTTAAGTCAGTTTTGTATGGTCTAAGCACGTTGGTCTGCAACGACCCTGGAGCTGATGTGAGGACTGAGCCATCACCCACCAGCCCCCCCCCCGGCCCCCTGCCCCCTCACCCCTCAGAATCAAATGTTCAGAATATGTGAATGCTTGCTTGCACTATGACGCTTCCATGGATAATTGTGGGTAAATTTTCTGATGTATGTAAAGCAGGCATTTCAAGGGTTGTTTCCTTTATAAATTCCCAATTGATTGTAATATCTTTATTTAAAGTAAGGTGTTCATCAGTGCTACTAACTGACTGCATTTCTTTTGTATGACCATTTAATGATCTATAGCAACACTGTATGATTCTTTAAATAAATCTGTACATTAGTATGCAAGCACTACTGATAATGACTAAAGGCATTTATATCAGTTACTTAAAAGATATGAAAATATGAATACATATAAGCCGTGGAATGTTAAACTAATAAAGTCTATCACAAAAGGTTATTCAATCTAAAGTCAACTGCTGCTATTCATATGTATTTTTACCAGACCGCCACGCATTGTTCATTATGATATCACATATAGTAATGTAAACAGTAACCTGTTTGAAGGTTGCTAAGTCCTCTTTAATATATTATTTATAGTGTAACAGTAAACATGACTACACATTAGGGAAATATACCCACACACAGACTGCCAGTACTGTAGAGTGTGTGTGTATATATACATACAAATATATATATATATATATATATATATATATATATATATATATATATTTATATATTTATACATATAACTGAAAATGTAATAAGGAAATCCAGAACAGTGAAAAAACTTCCAGCCTCCACCGGGATTCGAACCCGGGCCTCCCGCCTTATATGCGGACACCCTAACCACTAGGCTAGCTATGGACGCTGATTGTATGTCCAGAGATTCTAAACCGGTAAGCAAGGTCGTAATTCTACTGTAGGCGTTTGTCACCTGTATCGAACAATACTAGTTCTGTTTTGGTGACATATTTGCCTTTACTCTAGAGATCAAACATGATTCTAACCAACTCGAACCTTAACTTAAAACCTAAACTTTGTTAACCAAACACAAGCAAATAAACTTGATACAGAACTTGCCTGTCCTTAGCCAACATCAATGGAAACTTAAATAATTATATGTTGGATACTAATGGATGGAGAAAAAGACCACTCTCCAGAAAAGACAACATTTGCTAGACAAGTTTTAGATGTACTCTACATTGTAAAGGAGGAGGAGGGGGAGGAAGAGGAAGTTGAGGGAGCCCTACTGTAGACATGGGTCACTAAGGTACTTCAGTAACTTTACCAATCGTTTTACACCAGGCGACAGTAGACCTTGAGCACACATCCTTCGAAATTCATAACATAAATTTGAAAGTTGGAAGTATAAGAAAATTTAAAAATCTTTTGGCAGTATGTGAACATGTAATTCCTGATGAAAAACTTTGGTGGGAATCAAAGTGTGGGGAGGGACAAGAGCAGTGGTTGGATGACAAAGAGGGAACCAATTGTTTTTTTACCAAAGATTTAATTCTGGGAACAGTAATTCTTCTTCAAGCAGTTCTCAACCTTATGAGCTAGGCAAAGGAATGGAAATGTAAAAAAAAAAACTGCTGGAACTTGCCAAATAATATTTCTAATTTGGCAAATCCTATCAACCATGTTACCTGTTGACATATTCAAACAGCCAAAAAAAAAAAAAAAAAAACACATCACTGGACAAGCTTTTGGCAGTATCTTAACCTATTCAGAAGCTTTTAATTAATACACTGCTCTTGAATAGTAGTGCCAACATCAGTGATTTTGGCACTTATTGCCAGTAACATTTAAGGAAAATATAGCACCTAACATTTCCAATACCAAGGGTTGTACTGTATTTTACAACAGCCTTTTTAAATTACACCCCAGGTACTGCCTTTTATTATCAGATTTACTGTATTGTACATGCCCATAGCTACTGTACCATGAAATTCCTTGGATTGTATTACTTATTATTTCTTGTGTATAAAACCACCACCTAAAAATGAAATAAAATACAAAATATTGAACTTGTTGAATTTTTTTTTTTTTTAACGGGTATGTATGACCTATTTATAAATTTGGAAGGGATCTATTGAAACTACCCACACAGGAGATCACGGTATGCAAAATTTACCAGAAAAGGAGTTAATAGTGTTAAGCACATTACAGCATTCCAAGACAGTAAATCCTGACCACACAAAAGTGTGTAATATTGTGTTGTGTACAGGTACACACTATACAATACAAACTTTATCTAGTAAATTGATATGCATTATTGATCCAAAGTCAATTTTATCAGGCTTCACCTTTGACCCAGGATAATCTCTGATCCAGGGTCACCTCAGATCCCTTCTAGGAAGGAGGTGTTGGACCTTGTCAAATACAGAGCTTTGGCCCGGGATCCACAGCGGGATTGAGAGCCATGTCATGTCCCTAGACAAATATGCCATTGGGCCCTTTTTGTCATCTTCCTCTTTTACTATGACGAACATACATTGAGAACAGTTTCATATCACATATTTACCCAGCCACCTCCCCCCCCCCGTTCAACCCTCACCTGACCTTAGGTCCTGGGGCTGTAGCCCTCTCTCATCAAGACTGCCAACATGTTTCTGGGATCACTGTTCATCCAGGGAGCATTTTTAAGCTGCAACAACTGATTCATGGTTTGGTTTAAAATCAACCTTGGTCTCTGCCAAGATTGATATTTTCGAGGTTGATCCAGCCCTAGATGGGCATAAGACAATAATTTGTGATGTGATCCCAAGTTATTGTATTATGCAATCTTTCAACCTGATCTAAGGTTTGATTCAGACCTAGTATGAACATTCCTATTAAGTGTTACTGACTGCAATCCTCTAAGGTTGTCTAGAAAGATTTATGTAACTAACAGATTGTTTCACACTGACATGACGAAACTCACAGATCACAGCATGCTATACTGTACATTACAATCGTTACTTCTGAACACCGAATTGAAGAAAAAAAATTCTTTTAAAGTCATTATCGTCAGTGAGGGAGCTAACCCCCTCACCTTTGACAAATTTTTCTATGATTAAGGGTGTTTTATTGAAAAATGATGATATTTTGCAACATTTGAAATAATTTATGTTCATAATTCTGTTTCACTGTCTTTTTCTTCCAAAATATCTTCCTTTTTTCCCCAAATTCTTGGCAACCCTCCCAAAATGTTTCCTGACCCTATCAAAGTGTCACTACCCCCCCCTCCAATCCCTTCGAAAACCACGGCTTTAGGCAACCACAATGTGCAAGAAGTAAGACAAACACTTAGCCACTGAGAATTTTTTCTTTACTATTTTAGACAAATTTTAGAACACACAGTGCCTGTCGTCTGTCTCCCTCTCTCCAAATGTTACGCTGTTTCTGCTTCGTGCTTACGTAGTGCAGCGACTCCAGCACTGACCACGGCCGCTAGGTCCTCCGGCAGGGGGTTCTCATCTAAGACGAGCTTCTTCAGGTTCCTCATGCGGGTCGCAAACTTGGGAGGCAGCGAGGTGAGTTTGTTTCTGGTTGCCCAGATCTCTTTCAGGTCGTCGCAGCGGGTCAACTCTTCCGGGAGAGACGGGACTTCGTTGTCGCTCACGACCAGAACCCTCAGGTTTTGGATCTTTCCGATCCCGGCGGGAACGTCCTGCAGACCGTTCCGTCTCATGTAGATATCCGTCACGTTACTCTGGAAGAGGATCTCGGGAAACTTTGAGATCTGATTCTCGTCCAGTAAGATGTCTTCCAGCTTTCTCAGGTAGATTATGTCTCTGGGTAGCTCTTTGATCTTGTTTCCGGTCAAGTTGAGAACACGAAGGTTGGTCAGTTCTCCAATGACAGTGGGAACTTTCTCGAGGTTATTTCTAGACAAGTCCAATTCCTCCAGGAGAGCCAGTTTCTCCATCTCTTCGGGTAAGTCCGTCAGTTCGTTGTTGCTGAGGTCCAAGCTATAAATGTCCGTCATGCCAAAAAGTCGCTCGGGGACGAACGTCAGCCCTTTGCTCGCGATTTTCAAGCCTTTTTTCAGATCACCATTTCTATTGAGAACGCTCTGTGCCTGCCATTCGGATTCGTCCATCTTGTAGATCAATTGTCCTGACGTCTTCTATGAAAGCTCTGTGAAAAGGACAGAAGAGTCTCTGAAAGAACCAAACTTGTACTGACTAGAAACTTTATACTTTATTGTGTGACCTGTGAACATTTTTAAGGAAACATTATCTCACCATATACGTAGTCTGCACAATCCAGATCGAATGATACATTGTTGCACTAACGAGACATTTAGCAAGAAATGTTGAATATTTATTTTATATTTAAAACTTAGATACCTACAGTAGCAAAAACTTAACATCACCAAGTCACCTAACAACATTTTATTAGCATAAAAATGACTGAATCCTCCTTTGGCTATGTGCAGTATACAAAAACTGTTGATGAGTAACGTAGACTTGTACATGTTCAAAAAATGTTATCGCTTATAATTTCTTATAATTACCATCTAATTGTACTTTTTAAAATTTGAAGAGCCCTTGTTAAGACAACAGAGCAAGCCAAAATGTAACGCTACTGTTAACTGTCCTCAAATTTGAATACAACTAAAGTTAAAGTTGAAGTTGAAGTTGAAGGTTTACAGTCTTGTATGAGGCTAATGCCTCCTCACACGACTTTACAACTTAACCCCTGGCCATTGGTAACTTGTCACACCCACACACCAAAGTGTGCACAATTCAGTCAATCTCTCCTGGGGCACCACAGTGCACCACAACCACGTGTCCCCCGGGGGACTTCCCATAGGGTGCAGCCACAAACCGGCGCACGCAACTATATTTACAAGTTACCTCGCAGGTCCCCATTTATACACCTGGGTGAAGAGAGGCAATGGAGATAAAGCGCCTTGCCCAAGGACACAACGTAATGATCTGGCCAGGGCTCGAACCTGTAATCCTTAGATCACAAGTCCACTGCCTTAACCACTTGACCACAACGCCCTCACTAACAGATTATACTGCCTACAAGCATTGCATACCATGCAATGTATGTATGCATTGATAACAGCTTTAATACTGTACACTTACTGTTCATAGTCACTTAGACCACAGAATATATATCTCTTTTAAAAAAGTCTTCAACAGAAGTCACATAATATTGGCAGAGCCCTCACAAAGGTGCCAAATAAAGTTTGCTATTTCAAAGGATAAATGTCCTTAAAAATCGATTTCAGCTCTGGCGGGGATCTCAATGGAACTTTCAACTTGTGTGGAGATTCACACCGAATTGTTATCGTTGGTGTGGAAGTAACCTTGGGGGGTGAAAGGGTTACATCAAGTTCTGACAAGTCATTGAGGCTTTGAAACGATGCAGTTTTGAAGCCAAATATGTAACAAGATCAGAAAACACATACATATTCAAAGCCTCTTCATAAAACAAAGCAAAGCCTGCCTGTGCCCTCAATTTTGTCAATTTCCATATAAAGTACTGTATGTGGAATTGTATATATTTGTCAAATATTCCCATAAATTGTAAAACAGAATATTACAGTTGTAGTACTGAAAATATTGTAATCTATTTACTTAATCAACGTTAAGTGCAGTCAACAGCATGTCAATAGTCGGTCTGTCGGATTGCAATGTACATAACCAACTCACTTCTTTTTCTTTTCGGGGGAGGGGATGGAAGGGAGGGGGGGAAGGTTACACATGAAAGAAAATGATTGAAGAGGGCATATATATCATTCTTTTGTCAGACTAGTGAAGATTGATTAAACATTCCTTTCCTGTGCATATAATGGTTTGGTAAAGAACACACAGCTGCGATGAAAATTTGACCCAAAAGTGAACCTGGTAGTGCCGGCAAAATATAAACAACCAGACGACAAGTGTTTGAAGTCTGTCGATACATCACACTTCTTTGAGGTCCACCTGCCACAGGAGTACGAAGCACACTTGTAACATTTGTGGGAAAAAAATATCTAAACAAAGAGGCGGAATTTAAGAGGATTCGATCTCTCCTAATTATTCAAATACTGTCACATCAGACCACAATTCAACTCGACAACCGAAACATTTGTCCATTCATGTGCGTACACATACAAGACAAACCGTGGAATTGTGAAACACTGCCTCGACAGCCCCACCTGTAAAGCAATGTTCAGAACAAAGTCTATGATATATATATATGTACAGCATATCTGGAATATTCTATGCGCCCTAAATTGGAGCAAAAAAACTGGTTCTGAGCATACTTTAGATTTCACTAGTTAATATAAAATGTGCAACTTGCAAAGTTCTAGGCCATGGTACAGTACCTGACATAATGCAATTACTGTGTAAAGCGCATTAGTTGAAATGTCAGTAGTCATTTCAAAAACAGAATATCTCCGTACGAGTAGAGTTTGTAATGCTAATGACATGATATTTCCCACCTTACTAAAATTCTTCTAAGCACTGCTCTGTTCTACAAGATAAAAGAGAGAATTTACACAACACCCAAATTTCAAATACATTGTGGGTGGACTAACAATATATATTTGAGTACTTACTTTCTTTAATGCAAACTCTCACTTAATGCCTAGATATATGCATACTCTACGTTTGTTGTTGACATTGTTATGGATGAATAACGTCAGGTTTGCCAAGGAAGGATGGGTTAAACACTGCTTCTAAGGCTATTCTAATAAGAGCATGGAAGTGCATTTAACCTAAATTAATTCCATGAAGACAGACTTTCTAAACTGTCCCATACTGGTTGAATTCAGTCTCAGAGTATGCCAGCATTTGCATTGACAATTTCAAAGGTAAAACTCAGCCCAAACGTCACACTGGTCAGTGGTCACCTTCAAATTTTGCATTGCAACTCTTTTACGTTTGGCTGCAGAAATCTGTTGAAATATTCAGGCTACCAGACAAGCCTTTAAAGGGGACACAAACCCAACTACTGTATGTGTGTTAGCTTATACGACAGAGGTCTTTGTGAATGACAACTCCCCGGAACAGTTAGGAAGCAGAATGCTAAAAGGCTTAGTGATTCCTTGCCTATAGGAAATTAGGTAAGAATGTTTAAGATCCGACCATGGGGATTGACTAACATTTTTGTGAACCATGAATCACAGTAGGAGTCATTTAAGTTTTACCTCTGAGATATCCTGTTTACAAGGCTTTCACAGTTTGACCCCTAACCTCCACCATTTTCAATAGGGTAGTTATATACTCACCACAGGTCTTTATTATTAATTTAATAACAGCAAATCAAACGGATTGATGTCATGACATGTTTTAACATGGTCATAAATCAGCTTCTTGTATTCAATTTTGGGCATTACACGCTAGAGATGTTTCCCTTCTAAATATATCATGTTTATAGGTTTCATCATTTGACTTCTGTGACCTCAAATGACCTTTGACCTCCACCAAACAATAGAGTTGTTCTGCTCAATATGGGGCACCCACACACCAATATGAAATTCATCAAATTTTCCCTTCTTGAGATATCGTGTTTACATGGTACTTCTGGTGACCCCAAATGATCTTTGACCTCTACCCAAAACAATATGGATCTTATACTCAATATGGGGCATGCACATGCCAAGTACTGTATCAGGTTCATTACTGTTTCTTTCTTGAGATATCGTGTTCACAAGGTTTTCGGTTTGACTTTTGTGTGAAAACTAGAGCCATTACAATAGTAGTAACATTGGTACCAGTTCCACTATAAACACTAAAGAAATAAGATCCATTGCAGAATGCACACCATCCTCAACATGCTCCTCACAGACAACCCTACTTGTATCATTTGTAGGTTGCAAACATAAACCTGAAGGTTTGTATGGTATGGACTCTGGAGCCATGCTTTACAGTTAATTGGTTCTTTCTGTGGGTTACGAATTCGAAAAATCACCTTTTCTCATGTTTTGAAGGCCTATTAGTACAAGCAAATGCTTAGCACATCAGCATCTTCACAGTAGAGATAGCATGGGTATAGCGTATACTCTGAAGCTGTGTTTACAAACAAAGAGAACGGATGACATCACACTACAAGAGTTTTTGAATAATTCATAAGTCGGTGTCGTTGAAACTGATAGCGAATTTGCATCAATTTGCAATCATAACTTAAAAATATGGATTTTGAGTTACCAGTGTGGCATTTATATATTTTAGATCCTCACAACAGTTTTCATAACCAAGGGGATTATTCTTTTAACTGTTTGGAAAAGATATCATGACATATATATTATATACCAATAACCTTTAAGTAATTCATACATACAGGCTAACTGAGAGATTGAACTCTTGACAAAAACATGAATTTAAATAATTAACAATATTTGTAAGTACTATATCCAAACAGTAATTTGAACCCTATAGGGATATCATTTTGAATTTCAGTTAAAAATCACATGGTTAGCAAAAAGCCCATAAAATTTAGTGAGCAGGGCTATGGGTACATTAACAGACTAGCTAAATACTGTAACATGACAACCATCTTCCTCAACACGTGTATAATGTTCACCACACATACGGTAATGTGTACTTTGACCACTAACACGTCAAACTATAGTTCAGGAGCCTGTGGTACATCAATACAGATCAGGAAATCCAAGATTTGCGATACTTGAGACTTATCATGCTTGATCGAATTTGTAGGCACAAATTGTCCTCCATGTTTAAACAAAGAAAGGACTTAAATGATACTTTGATGTGTTGATCAAGAATTGCTTCCAGGAGTCAACAAGGAATATGTTGCCATTCAAATCTTGCGTTTGTGGCATTTTTTAGAAGGCTCTGAACTTTTTTGTCTAATTAAATACTATACTTCCTGTGTAGGAAACTGATACATCTTTACACTTGTATAGCAACTTGACCATTTTGTATATATACATAGCATTTTGTGATGTGATAGAATAAATTATTCCATGGTCAATCTTTGTGATCCTACTGAGCTGTGTAATGCTGTGCATCTGTAAGTGTTTCTAATTTTGTGTACACATGATATCTACTTTGTATATATCTGCTAACAACAAAGCTCAACAAAGATCTGGTGATTCTTACATTATCACTTCAGTTTTTCAAGCTAGCTTAAAATATTTCTTTCCTTGATTAATTTTGCAGTGTCTATTTGCACGTTCGGTATGTTATAATTGTAATGCAAAGAAGATGAACACACATCATCCATAGTACTTTATAGGCCTATTGCATGTAGCTACTGGCTACACTATGCAATTTAAGTGTCGTGAATATTACACAGTGTTATGTTAAAGGAGCTTCAATCAGGACTGAGTCTAAACCCACCACACCCACACTCCTCAGAATCAATGGTCATGAAAGCTAACTTGGTCTCTCATCATCGGCAAAGCCCACAAAGCATTCAAAACTGCTATAACATTTCAACACTAAATTATTCCCTGACAAACTATAACAATATCAAATAGGATATATGATTTATTAATTCTCGTTTAGGTTTTTCAGTTCCAGCATTTGAATCTTTTATGTCTAATTTTGTCATTTCACTCTGATCAAATTTCTTCTGTGAATTGGTGGACAGCATTAACTAGGATAACTAATGGGAGCCAAACAATGGACTTCTTACCTCTGCGAAGATGAAGAGAATTAACTGCAATCCACGCAGCACAACAGTTAGGCTACCCCCACACGGCACTGTATGTTGAACGGCATATAGTTAGGACCTAGGCCTTGAAATTTGTAAGAAACATTTGCAATACGGTAGTCATCACAATACTAGTACACAAACGCATATGCATGTAAAATACACGGCATAACATAATATTTTGGCTTGTCTAAGTAAGGCCTCAATGCAACAACACTATTTACTGTACACACTAACCTTAGGCCTAACACAGTAAGTGTTACCGACAGTTACACTGACTGACCTACCGAGACCTATGTTAGGCCTATGACTTATGAGTATGAGGCCCAGCCTAAATGAGCCTTACGATTCATCTTCATACTGTTTCCTTTTAAACTTGGTTCTTACCAGTTGTAAAACGTCTTAAAGCACCCTGTTAACGTTAAAGCCCTTGTATGTTAAATGAGCACATCCACCGGCTGTGACAGCAGGTTGCAGTTTTACCAAATACCTGTTGTTTACACCGAACAAGGTCTGAACACGTAGCTTTCGGTGTACACCACAGCACTTAGATACTTGATTATCAGCCGTCTGCACCGAAGTATTTGTATGTCAATAATGAATGATTGACTGCTTACACGACACACGTGTCGGGGAACAAACCGTATGTGCTCTATTCACCTAATGCCACAACAGAACTATGCAATGTCATGGATGTAGGCTTATCGAAGCGCTTCAGTGCAGGGACACTCCTACTTTAACGGTTCTGTTGGGTGGGCGGGTTGGTTTTTCATAAATTGGCCCAGCGCAGCATAATATGATTAACCATGGAGGTCTGTTTTACCTCCATGGATTAACTAAGCGATGATAAAGTTGTCTTCTCATGCTATTTTAAGAGCAAACCTAAATTGTCACTCATTGAGTTTTCCAAAAGCGAAGTATCTCATCAAAAAATGGACAAGTTAAATACAAATAACCATCTGTTAAGCTCAACCTAAAACTGGCCTGCAGGTGCGGCAAGGCTGAGATTCGCATGACTGAGTATATTGTATAGGACCTCCGGCTTAATCATACATTAATTATAGATGTTTTTTGATATAATTTTACGACATTTTGTAAAAGTGACGTTTCGATTCTATCAGGAACTTTTCCCTCTCGTCTCACCCGAAGTTCCCTTTGTTGTGTCTAAATTGACTCCACCAAAATTCCAATGTATACGGTAGTTGTTTGTCCAGCCGTTTCTCTTTTTGTGTCCTTAAGTAGTTTGTTTTCGTCTTTTCAGTTAGCCTCTGAAGCAGATCCTGCTAGGATCGAAAAGCAAGCCCTCTATCCTTTAATATTTACATACACAGGCTGTTTGCAATAGATATAGGCCTAATCAGTTTGTTATCAGTTTCTCCGCTCTCAGAATTTTAGGATTTATTATTCTTTAGTGTCTATGTAATACGTTGTCTGACTTTGCGCAAAAAAAATCTATATAATCCATTCCATTCTTGAGGATTACAGTATTACTCAATGGTTTTCATAATTTAATGGACACCAAAACAAATTTGTCAGGGACCTCAATAACGTATATGTTTAGTGCGAGAGTGATCCCCCACTCATCCAATTGACATACAACACAAGACAGAATATTACCAAATAAAAAAAGAAGGAATTTTACAATCTTTAGGCGAAACAAATTTTGCGAAACAAAACAAATTTTGCGAATCTTTAGGCGAAAGTTTAGGCGGAGTGTATAGCCTAGTGGTTAACGCCGGCGTCTCCCAGTCATGAGATCCCCGGTTCGATTCCCCGCCGACAGCAAGGTGTGTCGTCTGGCAAGGGTGTTGTTCAATAACAACTTCCCGACATGGACGTTAAATGGATGTGTGCCGAGAGATTGGCTTCGGTCAGCTTGCGAGTCTATAAGCCTCCGTGGCTTCTTTCGCGAGTTCCTGCTTGCGGGAAGATCACATATACATACATACATACATACATACATACATACATACACACACACACACACACATACATACATACATACATACATACATACATACATACATACATACATACATACATACATACATACATACATACATACATACATACATACATACATACATACATACATACATACATACATACATACATACATACATACATACATACATACATACATACATACATACATACATACATACATACATACATACATACATACATACATACATACATACATACATACATACATACATACATACATACATACATACATACATACATACATACATACATACATACATACATACATACATACATACATACATACATACATACATACATACATACATACATACATACATACATACATACATACATACATACATACATACATACATACATACATACATACATACATACATACATACATACAAAATAGCTTGTATGTAAAGTTCTTCATGAACAGTTGAAAATTCTTCCACGTTGTTTCAAAATGTGCAGAACTACATTTTATCATAATTGCTCAAACGGACGTACCATTTCGATATGTTGCAAATTAACCAAAGTAGTGGAATTTATAGCGTAATAAAATATAAACTGCGCCACCTTCCATGTCACTATCAAAACGGTACCTACTAGTGTCGTTGTTAAGCTATAGAGTTTTGTTATTTGTTGGTATGATATATGTTTGATTTTTATCATTATTATTATTATTTTTAGTTCTTGAATTTTTCTTCTTTATTTTCAATTTATTATACTCTTTAGTTAGCTTATATGTACAATACAGACTGAACAGTTCAAACTCCTTCAACGTTAGTTTAAAAACGTGCAAAATATAGCACCTCTTTGCACCTAAACACACATCAGTTCAGTGGCGTAGGGAAGGTACTTTTGAGTGGGGAGGGGTCTAAGGGGAGGGGGTGTCCCCCCTTTGGAATTTTTTGCATTTCCAGGTGGCCTCGGATGCAATTTGGTGCAATATAGCACACTTCAACCCACCCACTCCATTTTGTATATAATTTTGCATTTTCACCTGGCCTTAGATGCAATTTGGTGCTCCAAATGAGATTTTTTTACATTTGGAAATTAAAAAGGGGTTTTCTGACTTGCGAAGCGGGGGGCGGAATGATACTTCCGCCCCTCCATATTTTTCATTGGGGGGGACTGGCGCCCCAGCCCCCCGGTTCCTACGCCCTTGCATCAGTTTACCATAATTTCTCAAAGATTGTCAAACAGACGTATCGAGCATATTGAGATATATTGCAAACCTATAAGGAGTGGAATTTATTGAGTAATGAAATACATATTGCGCCACCTTTTACGTTACTAATTACGTTGTCATTAAGTAGGCTATATGGTTTTATTTTCCTTGATATATATATATATATATACTTGTCTTTTATATATGTTTGACTATTATGTCGTTTGGCAAGTTGTCATCCGTTTTATTTTCACAGCCGTTTGATTTATTTTTAGTTCTCAGCTTTTTATTCCTTATTTTAAGATATACAAACTTACATACAAACACGCATACATACAAGCACGTATGCATGCATACAGACATACATACATACACACATACACGCACACATGTTGGTTTTACATTCCAACCGAGGACCCCATTGTATTTTCCATTGTTCAAATCCCCGTACCCTAACCTTAACAATACCCCATACAATAGAAATTCTTCCGAGGACGTGGTGATTCTTTAGAAATCACAACCGAGGACCTGGAATTCTTTTGTTCAAGTCCTCGGTCAGATAGAAAAACAAACGCACCCTTACACAAATACATACACGCATACACGAAAACACACACACATACATACATATTACATACACCCACGCATACACGTGCACTGTTTCACATGTTATATTTTTGATATAGCAAATTGAACTTCGTCTATAAATAAAATAAGTGTTACCGAACAATGCAAGCAATGAAAGTGCAAGGATAACCCTTGCGTAATTCATGATGTTTTTCCGTGACTATAAGTGCTCGAAGTTTCCGTTAACTTTCGATCTCTTTCTACTCCCCCAGTTGTGTCTTCAGGAATATCGATAACATATATGTTTAGCACATTATATACTCATGGCGGTTGTATAGGGAAGTTTGACATGTAGAGAAGGGAGGTAATCTTTTCTTTTCTTTCTTTTATCTTTTTCCTTATTTTTTTTTTTTTTTTACAATTTGATGAAGTTTAGTTCGTTGCGTAAGTTCAATGCCTGTCGTCGGCAAATTAAGGACTGAATCAAACACATCAACTTTTGATCACTCTTTTATTATACTGAGTGACGCATGTCTGCAATCATCTGATGAACTTATATAATCAACGTAATTTAAATGTCGTGAACTGGAATTGAAATCAAAATCATGATGCTTGCTCCCCCCCCACCATTCCCTCCCCCAGTTGCCCCTTCCCTTACTCTCCCTAACTACCCAAATTTCCTTTATTTGGCTAACAAAGTGCTACGAGAGAACAAGAAATATCACAAAATCCAACCATGTCTGGGTGCTTCACACACTGGACCTCACAACCAAAGCCTTGAAATAAATTCTATAGAAATTGAATTTCTCTCTCTCCTCCATCTCTCACATGTGTGTTGTGCTTTAAACTCGCTACGAGGGAATAATGAGTATCTGTAAACGCTTGGCCTTCCGGGAGCTTCGCCCCGAGACCAAGATGCATATTCCACAGAAATGTAAGGATAATGCCTCTATTTTTGCATTCACAGTTGGCTACAAAGCAAACAAGAACTATACACAAAGAAATGCTGCAGCTTCTGGGGGCCACGCCGTGCCGACCGATAAATAGTGTACAGTTAAAGGCCTAATAAAGCAAATTGCCACTTATGTTGTTTTATTTGTCGAAATGTTGCTCGCTAGGAACAGCCGTCGGTCGCTAAGCGAAGTCGGTCTCGAAATCCCTCTTGGAAAATGGTGAATGTACGACTCTGGTCATATTGATTGATTTATTTGTTTCATCACGTGCATATACACAAATGTGATAGGAAGTCCTCTAAAAAACCTTCAGATGGCTTAACAAAGTAAAGGACTCCCTGTAAAGAAAAGGAAAAAGAAAACTAAATGTATAAGAAAATATGAACATGAACATATCACAATAAAGTTTTGTTCACGTTTACATTAAAACAGTTTCATTAATTAAAATTTGGTTCACCATTGAAGCATGGGACCCGGGTCCCCCTCTACCGCCCCCCCCCACCCCCAACTTTGAATATTTGGTGCCGTTACTGCTTCAAATACGGAGTTTCAACCACAATGCATTTGATTTGATTTGATATGATTTATTTTGTGTTTTTTTTTTTTTTTTCACGTGCAAATATTCAATGTGAAAGGAAGTCTTCTATAAAGCATACAATAGCTTAACAATGGATTCATTGTAAACGGATTCATTACAGCTTAACGGATACATTGTAAACTGGTTGTCTGTGTTTGTTCTGTCTTGATGTTGGTGCTTGTATATAGGATGTTCTGATATTATATAAGTATGGAAACGTTAAGATGCGGTTCAAACGTTAAGATCTTTTCTACTGATATGGCAACAATTTTCAAAATTACGAATTGTTCACATAACATATGAAGGAGTTGCAAAAAAATCACTAATTCCTTAAATCTAATTGAGTTAGAAATTCAATGTTTTATTAAGATTCTATCAGATGTTGTGATGTGTTATGATTTCCGTCTCATTTTAGATATCAGCAAAGCCAAATGTACATACCGCCAACTATCTCATACATCGGCCCTGTGGACCAATGGATAAGGCATCTGACTACGAATCAGGGGATTCCAGGTTCGAGTCCTGGCAGGGTCGAATTACGAACTTTTTCACATAGTATATGTTTTTAAGATTTTTATCAGATGTTATGATTTCCGTCTCACTTTAGATATCAGCAAAGCCAAATGTGCATACCGCAAAAGTATTCTCATATATCGGCCCTGTGGCCCAATGGATAAGGCATCTGACTACGAATCAGGGGATTCCAGGTTCGAGTCCTGGCAGGGTCGAATTTTCACATAGCATATGTTTTTTTGATTTTTATCAAATGTTATGATTTCCGTCTCATTTTAGATATCAGCAAAGCCAAATGTACATACCGCCAGATTACTCTCATATATCGGCCCTGTGGCCCAATGGATAAGGCATCTGACTACGAATCAGGGGATTCCAGGTTCGAGTCCTGGCAGGGTCGAATTACGAAAAAATTCACATACCATATGCTTTTAAGAGTTTTATCAGATGTTGTGATTTGCGTCTCATTTTAGATACTAGCAAAGCCAAATGTGCATACCGCAAAATTATTCTCATATATCGGCCCTGTGGCCCAATGGATAAGGCATCTGACTTCGAATCAGGGGATTCCAGGTTCGAGTCCTGGCAGGGTCGAAGTACAAACTTTTTCACATAGTATATGTTTTTAAGATTTTTATCAGATGTTATGATTTCCGTCTCATTTTAGATTATAGCAAAGCCAAATGTGCATACCGCAAAATCAGTCTCATAGATCGGCCCTGTGGCCCAATGGATAAGGCATCTGACTACGAATCAGGGGATTCCAGGTTCGAGTCCTGGCAGGGTCGAATTTTCACATACCATATGCTTTTAAGAGTTTTATCAGATGTTGTGATTTGCGTCTCATTTTAGATACTAGCAAAGCCAAATGTGCATACCGCAAAATTATTCTCATATATCGGCCCTGTGGCCCAATGGATAAGGCATCTGACTTCGAATCAGGGGATTCCAGGTTCGAGTCCTGGCAGGGTCGAATTACAAACTTTTTCACATAGTATATGTTTTTAAGATTTTTATCAGATGTTATGATTTCCGTCTCATTTTAGATTATAGCAAAGCCAAATGTGCATACCGCAAAATCAGTCTCATAGATCGGCCCTGTGGCCCAATGGATAAGGCATCTGACTACGAATCAGGGGATTCCAGGTTCGAGTCCTGGCAGGGTCGAATTTTCACATAGCATATGTTTTTAAGATTTTTATCAAATGTTATGATTTCCGTCTCATTTTAGATATCAGCAAAGCCAAATGTACATACCGCCAGATTACTCTCATATATCGGCCCTGTGGCCCAATGGATAAGGCATCTGACTACGAATCAGGGGATTCCAGGTTCGACTCCTGGCAGGGTCGAATTACGAACTTTTTCACATAGTATATGTTTTTAAGATTTTTATCATATGTTATGATTTCCGTCTCATTTTAGATTATAGCAAAGCCAAATGTGCATACCGCCAAATTAGTCTCATATATCGGCCCTGTGGCCCAATGGATAAGGCATCTGACTACGAATCAGGGGATTCCAGGTTCGAGTCCTGGCAGGGTCGAATTACATTTTTTTTCACATAGTATATGTTTTTAAGATTTTATCAGATTTTATGATTTCCGTCTCAATTTTGATACTAGCAAAGCCAAAAGTGCATATTGCAAATTAGTCTCATATATCGGCCCTGTGGCCCAATGGATAAGGCATCTGACTTCGAATCAGGGGATTCCAGAATCGAATCCTAACAAGGTCGAATTTTTACATAGCATATCTTTTTAAGATTTTATCAGATGTTGTGATTTCCGTCTCATTTTAGAAACTAGCAAGGCCGAGTGTGCATATTGTAAATTAATCTCATATATCGGCCCTGTGGCCCAATGGATAAGGCATCTGACTTCGAATCAGGGGATTCCAGAATCGAATCCTGACAAGGTCGAATTTTTACATAGCATATCTTTTTAAGATTTTATCAGATGTTGTGATTTCCGTCTCATTTTAGAAACTAGCAAAGCCAAATGTGCATATTGTAAATTAATCTCATATATCGGCCCTGTGGCCCAATGGATAAGGCATCTGACTTCGAATCAGGGGATTCCAGGTTCGAGTCCTGGCAGGGTCGACTTTTTACATGGCATATCTTTTAATATTTTATCAGATATTGTGATTTGCGTCTCATTTTAGATATCAGCAAAGCCAAATGTACATACCGCCAAATGTGCCTCATATATCGGCCCTGTGGCCCAATGGATAAGGCATCTGACTTCGAATCAGGGGATTCCAGGTTCGAGTCCTGGCAGGGTCGAATTACGAACTTTTTCACATAGCATATGTTTTTTTTTTTTGTCAGATGTTATCATTTCCGTCTCATTTTAGATACTAGCAAAGCCAAATGTGCATATTGCAAATTAGTCTCATATATCGGCCCTGTGGCCCAATGTATAAGGCATCTGACTTCGAATCAGTGGATTCAAGGTTCGAGTCCTGGCAGGGTCGAATTACGAAAAAATTCACATACCATATGCTTTTAAGAGTTTTATCAGATGTTGTGATTTGCGTCTCATTTTAGAAACTAGCAAAGCCAAATGTGCATACCGCAAAATTATTCTCATATATCGGCCCTGTGGCCCAATGGATAAGGCATCTGACTTCGAATCAGGGGATTCCAGGTTCGAGTCCTGGCAGGGTCGAATTACGAACTTTTTCACATAGCATATGTTTTTTTTTTTGTCAGATGTTATCATTTCCGTCTCATTTTAGATACTAGCAAAGCCAAATGTGCATATTGCAAATTAGTCTCATATATCGGCCCTGTGGCCCAATGTATAAGGCATCTGACTTCGAATCAGTGGATTCAAGGTTCGAGTCCTGGCAGGGTCGAAGAACAAACTTTTTCACATAGTATATGTTTTTAAGATTTTTATCAGATGTTATGATTTCCGTCTCATTTTAGATTATAGCAAAGCCAAATGTGCATACCGCAAAATCAGTCTCATAGATCGGCCCTGTGGCCCAATGGATAAGGCATCTGACTACGAATCAGGGGATTCCAGGTTCGAGTCCTGGCAGGGTCGAATTTTCACATACCATATGCTTTTAAGAGTTTTATCAGATGTTGTGATTTGCGTCTCATTTTAGATTATAGCAAAGCCAAATGTGCATACCGCAAAATTATTCTCATATATCGGCCCTGTGGCCCAATGGATAAGGCATCTGACTTCGAATCAGGGGATTCCAGGTTCGAGTCCTGGCAGGGTCGAATTACGAACTTTTTCACATAGTATATGTTTTTAAGATTTTTATCAGATGTTATGATTTCCGTCTCATTTTAGATTATAGCAAAGCCAAATGTGCATACCGCAAAATTATTCTCATATATCGGCCCTGTGGCCCAATGGATAAGGCATCTGACTTCGAATCAGGGGATTCCAGGTTCGAGTCCTGGCAGGGTCGAATTACGAACTTTTTCACATAGTATATGTTTTTAAGATTTTTATCAGATGTTATGATTTCCGTCTCATTTTAGATTATAGCAAAGCCAAATGTGCATACCGCAAAATCAGTCTCATAGATCGGCCCTGTGGCCCAATGGATAAGGCATCTGACTACGAATCAGGGGATTCCAGGTTCGAGTCCTGGCAGGGTCGAATTTTCACATAGCATATGTTTTTAAGATTTTTATCAAATGTTATGATTTCCGTCTCATTTTAGATATCAGCAAAGCCAAATGTACATACCGCCAGATTACTCTCATATATCGGCCCTGTGGCCCAATGGATAAGGCATCTGACTACGAATCAGGGGATTCCAGGTTCGACTCCTGGCAGGGTCGAATTACGAACTTTTTCACATAGTATATGTTTTTAAGATTTTTATCATATGTTATGATTTCCGTCTCATTTTGGATACTAGCAAAGCCAAATGTGCATAGCGCCAAATTAGTCTCATATATCGGCCCTGTGGCCCAATGGATAAGGCATCTGACTACGAATCAGGGGATTCCAGGTTCGAGTCCTGGCAGGGTCGAATTTTCACATAGCATATGTTTTTAAGATTTTTATCAAATGTTATGATTTCCGTCTCATTTTAGATATCAGCAAAGCCAAATGTACATACCGCCAGATTACTCTCATATATCGGCCCTGTGGCCCAATGGATAAGGCATCTGACTACGAATCAGGGGATTCCAGGTTCGAGTCCTGGCAGGGTCGAATTTTCACATAGCATATGTTTTTAAGATTTTTATCAAATGTTATGATTTCCGTCTCATTTTAGATATCAGCAAAGCCAAATGTACATACCGCCAGATTACTCTCATATATCGGCCCTGTGGCCCAATGGATAAGGCATCTGACTACGAATCAGGGGATTCCAGGTTCGACTCCTGGCAGGGTCGAATTACGAACTTTTTCACATAGTATATGTTTTTAAGATTTTTATCATATGTTATGATTTCCGTCTCATTTTGGATACTAGCAAAGCCAAATGTGCATAGCGCCAAATTAGTCTCATATATCGGCCCTGTGGCCCAATGGATAAGGCATCTGACTACGAATCAGGGGATTCCAGGTTCGAGTCCTGGCAGGGTCGAATTTTCATATCTCATATGCTTTTAAGATTTTTATCAAATGTTATGATTTCCGTCTCATTTTAGATATCAGCAAAGCCAAATGTACATACCGCCAGATTACTCTCATATATCGGCCCTGTGGCCCAATGGATAAGGCATCTGACTACGAATCAGGGGATTCCAGGTTCGAGTCCTGGCAGGGTCGAATTACAAACTTTTTCACATAGTATATGTTTTAAAGATTTTTATCAGATGTTATGATTTCCGTCTCATTTTAGATAATAGCAATGCCAAATATGCATACCGCCAAATTATTCTCATATATCGGCCCTGTGGCCCAATGGATAAGGCATCTGACTTCGAAACAGGGGATTTCAGGTTCGAGTCCTGGCAGGGTCGAATTACAAACTTTTTCACATAGTATATGTTTTTAAGATTTTTATCATATGTTATGATTTCCGTCTGATTTTAGATTATAGCAAAGCCAAATGTGCATACCCCAAAATTAATCTCATATATCGGCCCTGTGGCCCAATGGATAAGGCATCTGACTACGAATCAGGGGATTCCAGGTTCGAGTCCTGGCAGGGTCGAATTACGAACTTTTTCACATAGTATATGTTTTTAAGATTTTTATCAGATGTTATGATTTCCGTCTCATTTTAGATATCAGCAAAGCCAAATGTGCATACCGCAAAAGTATTCTCATATATCGGCCCTGTGGCCCAATGGATAAGGCATCTGACTACGAATCAGGGGATTCCAGGTTCGAGTCCTGGCAGGGTCGAATTACGAACTTTTTTACATAGTATATGTTTTTAAGATCTGATCTTGTGATTTGCGTCTCATTTTAGATATCAGCAAAGCCAAATGTACATACCGCCAAATTAGTCTCATATATCGGCCCTGTGGCCCAATGGATAAGGCATCTGACTTCGAATCAGGGGATTCCAGGTTGGAGTCCTGGCAGGGTCGAATTACAAAAAAAAATTGTATTTATTAATTTTTTTTTTTCTTTAGGGAGTCTTCCACTTTGTTAAGCTTTTAAGCTTTATGGAAGACTTCCCTCCGCTTTGTACTTCTGTGGAAAAACAAATAAATAAATAAAATTCACATAGTATATGTTTTTAAGATTTTATCAGATGTTGTGATTTCCGTCTCAACTTAGAAACTAGCAAAGCCAAATGTGCATATTGCAAATTAATCTCATATATCGGCCCTGTGGCCCAATGGATAAGGCATCTGACTTCGAATCAGGGGATTCCAGGTTCGAGTCCTGGCAGGGTCGAATTACGAACTTTTTCACATAGCATATGTTTTTCTTATTTTTATCAGATGTTATCATTTCCGTCTCATTTTAGATACTAGCAAAGCCAAATGTGCATATTGCAAATTAGTCTCATATATCGGCCCTGTGGCCCAATGTATAAGGCATCTGACTTCGAATCAGGGGATTCAAGGTTCGAGTCCTGGCAGGGTCGAATTACGAAAAAATTCACATACCATATGCTTTTAAGAGTTTTATCAGATGTTGTGATTTGCGTCTCATTTTAGATACTAGCAAAGCCAAATGTGCATACCGCAAAATCAGTCTCATATATCGACCCTGTGGCCCAATGGATAAGGCATCTGACTTCGAATCAGGGGATTCCAGGTTCGAGTCCTGGCAGGGTCGAATTACAAACTTTTTCACATAGTATATGTTTTTAAGATTTTTATCAGATGTTATGATTTCCGTCTCATTTTAGATTATAGCAAAGCCAAATGTGCATACCGCAAAATCAGTCTCATAGATCGGCCCTGTGGCCCAATGGATAAGGCATCTGACTACGAATCAGGGGATTCCAGGTTCGAGTCCTGGCAGGGTCGAATTACAAACTTTTTCACATAGTATATGTTTTAAAGATTTTTATCAGATGTTATGATTTCCGTCTCATTTTAGATTATAGTAAAGCCAAATGTGCATACCGCCAAATTAGTCTCATAGATCGGTCATGTGGCCCAATGGATAAGGTATCTGACTACGAATCAGGGGATTCCAGGTTCGAGTCCTGGCAGGGTCGAATTTTCACATACCATATGCTTTTAAGAGTTTTATCAGATGTTGTGATTTGCGTCTCATTTTAGATACTAGCAAAGCCAAATGTGCATACCGCAAAATTATTCTCATATATCGGCCCTGTGGCCCAATGGATAAGGCATCTGACTTCGAATCAGGGGATTCCAGGTTCGAGTCCTGGCAGGGTCGAATTACAAACTTTTTCACATAGTATATGTTTTTAAGATTTTTATCAGATGTTATGATTTCCGTCTCATTTTAGATTATAGCAAAGCCAAATGTGCATACCGCAAAATCAGTCTCATAGATCGGCCCTGTGGCCCAATGGATAAGGCATCTGACTACGAATCAGGGGATTCCAGGTTCGAGTCCTGGCAGGGTCGAATTTTCACATAGCATATGTTTTTAAGATTTTTATCAAATGTTATGATTTCCGTCTCATTTTAGATATCAGCAAAGCCAAATGTACATACCGCCAGATTACTCTCATATATCGGCCCTGTGGCCCAATGGATAAGGCATCTGACTACGAATCAGGGGATTCCAGGTTCGACTCCTGGCAGGGTCGAATTACGAACTTTTTCACATAGTATATGTTTTTAAGATTTTTATCATATGTTATGATTTCCGTCTCATTTTAGATTATAGCAAAGCCAAATGTGCATACCGCCAAATTAGTCTCATATATCGGCCCTGTGGCCCAATGGATAAGGCATCTGACTACGAATCAGGGGATTCCAGGTTCGAGTCCTGGCAGGGTCGAATTACATTTTTTTTCACATAGTATATGTTTTTAAGATTTTATCAGATTTTATGATTTCCGTCTCAATTTTGATACTAGCAAAGCCAAAAGTGCATATTGCAAATTAGTCTCATATATCGGCCCTGTGGCCCAATGGATAAGGCATCTGACTTCGAATCAGGGGATTCCAGAATCGAATCCTAACAAGGTCGAATTTTTACATAGCATATCTTTTTAAGATTTTATCAGATGTTGTGATTTCCGTCTCATTTTAGAAACTAGCAAGGCCGAGTGTGCATATTGTAAATTAATCTCATATATCGGCCCTGTGGCCCAATGGATAAGGCATCTGACTTCGAATCAGGGGATTCCAGAATCGAATCCTGACAAGGTCGAATTTTTACATAGCATATCTTTTTAAGATTTTATCAGATGTTGTGATTTCCGTCTCATTTTAGAAACTAGCAAAGCCAAATGTGCATATTGTAAATTAATCTCATATATCGGCCCTGTGGCCCAATGGATAAGGCATCTGACTTCGAATCAGGGGATTCCAGGTTCGAGTCCTGGCAGGGTCGACTTTTTACATGGCATATCTTTTAATATTTTATCAGATATTGTGATTTGCGTCTCATTTTAGATATCAGCAAAGCCAAATGTACATACCGCCAAATGTGCCTCATATATCGGCCCTGTGGCCCAATGGATAAGGCATCTGACTTCGAATCAGGGGATTCCAGGTTCGAGTCCTGGCAGGGTCGAATTACGAACTTTTTCACATAGCATATGTTTTGTTTTTTTGTCAGATGTTATCATTTCCGTCTCATTTTAGATACTAGCAAAGCCAAATGTGCATATTGCAAATTAGTCTCATATATCGGCCCTGTGGCCCAATGTATAAGGCATCTGACTTCGAATCAGTGGATTCAAGGTTCGAGTCCTGGCAGGGTCGAATTACGAAAAAATTCACATACCATATGCTTTTAAGAGTTTTATCAGATGTTGTGATTTGCGTCTCATTTTAGAAACTAGCAAAGCCAAATGTGCATACCGCAAAATTATTCTCATATATCGGCCCTGTGGCCCAATGGATAAGGCATCTGACTTCGAATCAGGGGATTCCAGGTTCGAGTCCTGGCAGGGTCGAATTACGAACTTTTTCACATAGCATATGTTTTTTTTTTTTGTCAGATGTTATCATTTCCGTCTCATTTTAGATACTAGCAAAGCCAAATGTGCATATTGCAAATTAGTCTCATATATCGGCCCTGTGGCCCAATGTATAAGGCATCTGACTTCGAATCAGTGGATTCAAGGTTCGAGTCCTGGCAGGGTCGAAGAACAAACTTTTTCACATAGTATATGTTTTTAAGATTTTTATCAGATGTTATGATTTCCGTCTCATTTTAGATTATAGCAAAGCCAAATGTGCATACCGCAAAATCAGTCTCATAGATCGGCCCTGTGGCCCAATGGATAAGGCATCTGACTACGAATCAGGGGATTCCAGGTTCGAGTCCTGGCAGGGTCGAATTTTCACATACCATATGCTTTTAAGAGTTTTATCAGATGTTGTGATTTGCGTCTCATTTTAGATACTAGCAAAGCCAAATGTGCATACCGCAAAATTATTCTCATATATCGGCCCTGTGGCCCAATGGATAAGGCATCTGACTTCGAATCAGGGGATTCCAGGTTCGAGTCCTGGCAGGGTCGAATTACGAACTTTTTCACATAGTATATGTTTTTAAGATTTTTATCAGATGTTATGATTTCCGTCTCATTTTAGATTATAGCAAAGCCAAATGTGCATACCGCAAAATCAGTCTCATAGATCGGCCCTGTGGCCCAATGGATAAGGCATCTGACTACGAATCAGGGGATTCCAGGTTCGAGTCCTGGCAGGGTCGAATTTTCACATAGCATATGTTTTTAAGATTTTTATCAAATGTTATGATTTCCGTCTCATTTTAGATATCAGCAAAGCCAAATGTACATACCGCCAGATTACTCTCATATATCGGCCCTGTGGCCCAATGGATAAGGCATCTGACTACGAATCAGGGGATTCCAGGTTCGACTCCTGGCAGGGTCGAATTACGAACTTTTTCACATAGTATATGTTTTTAAGATTTTTATCATATGTTATGATTTCCGTCTCATTTTGGATACTAGCAAAGCCAAATGTGCATAGCGCCAAATTAGTCTCATATATCGGCCCTGTGGCCCAATGGATAAGGCATCTGACTACGAATCAGGGGATTCCAGGTTGGAGTCCTGGCAGGGTCGAATTTTCATATCTCATATGCTTTTAAGATTTTTATCAAATGTTATGATTTCCGTCTCATTTTAGATATCAGCAAAGCCAAATGTACATACCGCCAGATTACTCTCATATATCGGCCCTGTGGCCCAATGGATAAGGCATCTGACTACGAATCAGGGGATTCCAGGTTCGAGTCCTGGCAGGGTCGAATTACAAACTTTTTCACATAGTATATGTTTTAAAGATTTTTATCAGATGTTATGATTTCCGTCTCATTTTAGATAATAGCAATGCCAAATATGCATACCGCCAAATTATTCTCATATATCGGCCCTGTGGCCCAATGGATAAGGCATCTGACTTCGAAACAGGGGATTTCAGGTTCGAGTCCTGGCAGGGTCGAATTACAAACTTTTTCACATAGTATATGTTTTTAAGATTTTTATCATATGTTATGATTTCCGTCTGATTTTAGATTATAGCAAAGCCAAATGTGCATACCCCAAAATTAATCTCATATATCGGCCCTGTGGCCCAATGGATAAGGCATCTGACTACGAATCAGGGGATTCCAGGTTCGAGTCCTGGCAGGGTCGAATTACGAACTTTTTCACATAGTATATGTTTTTAAGATTTTTATCAGATGTTATGATTTCCGTCTCATTTTAGATATCAGCAAAGCCAAATGTGCATACCGCAAAAGTATTCTCATATATCGGCCCTGTGGCCCAATGGATAAGGCATCTGACTACGAATCAGGGGATTCCAGGTTCGAGTCCTGGCAGGGTCGAATTACGAACTTTTTTACATAGTATATGTTTTTAAGATCTGATCTTGTGATTTGCGTCTCATTTTAGATATCAGCAAAGCCAAATGTACATACCGCCAAATTAGTCTCATATATCGGCCCTGTGGCCCAATGGATAAGGCATCTGACTTCGAATCAGGGGATTCCAGGTTGGAGTCCTGGCAGGGTCGAATTACAAAAAAAAATTGTATTTATTAATTTTTTTTTTTTCTTTAGGGAGTCTTCCACTTTGTTAAGCTTTTAAGCTTTATGGAAGACTTCCCTCCGCTTTGTACTTCTGTGGAAAAACAAATAAATAAATAAAATTCACATAGTATATGTTTTTAAGATTTTATCAGATGTTGTGATTTCCGTCTCAACTTAGAAACTAGCAAAGCCAAATGTGCATATTGCAAATTAATCTCATATATCGGCCCTGTGGCCCAATGGATAAGGCATCTGACTTCGAATCAGGGGATTCCAGGTTCGAGTCCTGGCAGGGTCGAATTACGAACTTTTTCACATAGCATATGTTTTTCTTATTTTTATCAGATGTTATCATTTCCGTCTCATTTTAGATACTAGCAAAGCCAAATGTGCATATTGCAAATTAGTCTCATATATCGGCCCTGTGGCCCAATGTATAAGGCATCTGACTTCGAATCAGGGGATTCAAGGTTCGAGTCCTGGCAGGGTCGAATTACGAAAAAATTCACATACCATATGCTTTTAAGAGTTTTATCAGATGTTGTGATTTGCGTCTCATTTTAGATACTAGCAAAGCCAAATGTGCATACCGCAAAATCAGTCTCATATATCGACCCTGTGGCCCAATGGATAAGGCATCTGACTTCGAATCAGGGGATTCCAGGTTCGAGTCCTGGCAGGGTCGAATTACAAACTTTTTCACATAGTATATGTTTTTAAGATTTTTATCAGATGTTATGATTTCCGTCTCATTTTAGATTATAGCAAAGCCAAATGTGCATACCGCAAAATCAGTCTCATAGATCGGCCCTGTGGCCCAATGGATAAGGCATCTGACTACGAATCAGGGGATTCCAGGTTCGAGTCCTGGCAGGGTCGAATTACAAACTTTTTCACATAGTATATGTTTTAAAGATTTTTATCAGATGTTATGATTTCCGTCTCATTTTAGATAATAGCAATGCCAAATATGCATACCGCCAAATTATTCTCATATATCGGCCCTGTGGCCCAATGGATAAGGCATCTGACTTCGAAACAGGGGATTTCAGGTTCGAGTCCTGGCAGGGTCGAATTACAAACTTTTTCACATAGTATATGTTTTTAAGATTTTTATCATATGTTATGATTTCCGTCTGATTTTAGATTATAGCAAAGCCAAATGTACATACCGCCAGATTACTCTCATATATCGGCCCTGTGGCCCAATGGATAAGGCATCTGACTTCGAATCAGGGGATTCCAGGTTCGAGTCCTGGCAGGGTCGAATTACGAACTTTTTCACATAGTATATGTTTTTAAGATTTTTATCAGATGTTATGATTTCCGTCTCATTTTAGATTATAGCAAAGCCAAATGTGCATACCGCAAAATCAGTCTCATAGATCGGCCCTGTGGCCCAATGGATAAGGCATCTGACTACGAATCAGGGGATTCCAGGTTCGAGTCCTGGCAGGGTCGAATTTTCACATAGCATATGTTTTTAAGATTTTTATCATATGTTATGATTTCCGTCTGATTTTAGATTATAGCAAAGCCAAATGTACATACCGCCAGATTACTCTCATATATCGGCCCTGTGGCCCAATGGATAAGGCATCTGACTTCGAATCAGGGGATTCCAGGTTCGAGTCCTGGCAGGGTCGAATTACGAACTTTTTCACATAGTATATGTTTTTAAGATTTTTATCAGATGTTATGATTTCCGTCTCATTTTAGATATCAGCAAAGCCAAATGTGCATACCGCAAAATCAGTCTCATAGATCGGCCCTGTGGCCCAATGGATAAGGCATCTGACTACGAATCAGGGGATTCCAGGTTCGAGTCCTGGCAGGGTCGAATTTTCACATACCATATGCTTTTAAGAGTTTTATCAGATGTTGTGATTTGCGTCTCATTTTAGATACTAGCAAAGCCAAATGTGCATACCGCCAAATTAGTCTCATATATCGGCCCTGTGGCCCAATGGATAAGGCATCTGACTACGAATCAGGGGATTCCAGGTTCGAGTCCTGGCAGGGTCGAATTACGAACTTTTTCACATAGCATATGTTTTTAAGATTTTTATCAGATGTTATGATTTCCGTCTCATTTTAGATTATAGCAAAGCCAAATGTGCATACCGCAAAATTAGTCTCATATATCGGCCCTGTGGCCCAATGGATAAGGCATCTGACTACGAATCAGGGGATTCCAGGTTCGAGTCCTGGCAGGGTCGAATTTTCACATAGCATATGTTTTTTTGATTTTTATCAAATGTTATGACTTCCGTCTCATTTTAGATATCAGCAAAGCCAAATGTACATACCGCCAACTATCTCATACATCGGCCCTGTTGCCCAATGGATAAGGCATCTGACTACGAATCAGGGGATTCCAGGTTCGAGTCCTGGCAGGGTCGAATTACGAACTTTTTACATTGTATATGTTTTTAAGATTTTATCAGATGTTGTGTTTTGCGTCTCATTTTAGATACTAGCAAAGCCAAATGTACATGCCGAAAAATTATCCTCATATATTGGCCCTGTGGCCCAATGGATAAGGCATCTGACTTCGAATCAGGGGATTCCAGGTTCGAGTCCTGGCAGGGTCGAATTACGAACTTTTTCACATAGCATGTGAAAATCTTTTTATCTTTTTCCTTTTTATGCTTTGTTAAGCCATATGAGGGACTTTTAGAGGACTTCCTATCAAATTGTATATATTCCTGTGATAAAACAAATAAATCAATCAATCAATATGCACATTTGGCTTTGCTAGTATCTAACATGAGACGGAAATCACAACATCTGCATGGCATCTGACTTCGAATCAGGGGATTCCAGGTTCAAGTCATGGCAGGGTCGAATTACGAACCATTTTTAAGCTTACCTTCTTTCTGTTTGTATCAACTATTTTCATTTTCATTTCCATCTCGGTTTAGGTTTTAGGATACCAAAATGTTCATCTAGGGAATGTAATGAAATATTTCGGCCATGTGGCCCAATGTGGCGAAATGGGATAAGGCATCTGACTTATCCAATAAAATATTACAAAATATAACAAAAAAAATGTCAAGAAGTTTCGTCACAGGTCACCTGATCAATAACCAGACATGGGCTTCTTCTTCGGTTTGGCACAACAATCAGCTTGATAAGGGGAAGGTCACATACCTGAATACCCCACTGATACAACACTATAACTACATTATCTAGATGTAAAGAGGTAGGTTCTCTCTGGTCCTTCGCTCCAACCAATGTTCCCCTCTTGCCCTCGTAAGAAATTTATTGAACTCCCCCCCCCCCCCCCCGTCCTGCAGATACAGGATATGCATTTTGACAGGTTTTATCATTGGGTCCAGTCCAGTGATGTCCAGTCCAGTCCAGTATATGTCCAGTGATGGTATATTTTTAAAACTAATACAGCAAATGTTTGTCCAGTGAGACATCACACAGATATCCTGAAAATTTGTTACATGTGTTTACGTTTTCCCCTTAAATAAAAAAACGACAATTTATTTTTCATAATAACTTGTTTTCCTGTTCTTGTTCTTTGTAGCTTATTGTCGTTACCGACGTCTTGCGAATTTTTTAATTAAATGCTAAACCAATTTCTTGAAATCGTTAATTCACGATCCTGAAATGAGTGCGTCAGTACTTTCCCCATGGAAACTACTTCAACACAAGGTTAAGTTTATACCGAGTATAGCCACAATGCCCAAGAAAAATTGGTTCTATATATCGATGCTTGTCACGTGACTTCCCTCTTCTCCCCCCAGTACTGAGATCCCAACATATCTCAAGAATGATAACTTAACTTGAAGCCAACACACAGAGTTGAAACTATAGTTTAATCAAGATAAAGATTTTTTTCTTTCTTTTTTTAAAACCATATCACACACATACCTTCATATCGATCAGATCGTTCAAGACTCGCGTTCGTGTTCCTTGTAGACGATATGAATATTCATGTATTGATTATCGATCTGGCCTCGCAGAAGATCCATGTATACGGGAGTTACGTACAGTTCATACCGAGATTGGATTGACTATACTCTTGTATGTTGGTCTTATAACAACTGCATGTTAATATATACAGTGTATGTGTGTGTGCTCTATAAAATAAGGATGTATGGTTTTTTAATGTGTTCTGTCGCTAAAAGCGATTAATTGGAGGAGAATCTTG
The DNA here is from genome assembly GCF_037975245.1 of Apostichopus japonicus. Taxonomy (NCBI): domain Eukaryota; kingdom Metazoa; phylum Echinodermata; class Holothuroidea; order Aspidochirotida; family Stichopodidae; genus Apostichopus; species Apostichopus japonicus. The sequence goes on from NC_092583.1 coordinate 9,588,382, forward strand.
TCAAAAGATCATTGACATTTTCAGAACCTTTTAATTTCATTTTGCTGTTTGTTTGGATGGTTGTTTTCCTCCCGCTTTTCTTTACAAAATAAAAGACTCTGGAGATTTCTTACAACGTTGAACAACATATGGACCGATTCTAAAACATGTGTCACTGGGGCGATAATAGATAGATATAAATGTGACATAATATTGGCTTACTGGTACCAGTTGAGTACCCAATACATACTGACTGTGTTATGCCATCTATACCAAAGGGTGATACCGAGTCGGAACTTGGTATGAATATTTTCTAACTCCAACTCGCATTAAGTAATGACTGTACGTTTTTTATATCTTGTTGCAAAAGCTCACAACTAACCATTGCTACGGGTCTTAAAACTTCAATATAAAGCTGCGGGAATCTACCAACGTGAACTTATTTCTACACAAGTTAATAGAAATATATATAGGCCCTATATATAATTTGTATTTGTGCTTTCTGTGGCGATGATATTCTTTAACACTATATGAGTATACCGGTACCATGCCACAGCGCATAAATGTTGCGGCCACCTTCTTTCTGTCAAGCGACTCGTAGCAAGATGGGGAGTGGGTCCTCTACCAAGCTACACGAGATTGAGCAGGAAGAGAGAGAACGGAAGAAAAAGAAAGATGGCTCCGCAGATCCAAGCCAAGCGACAGGAGAAGATGGAGATGAAAATGAGTCCACGAATGCTGATGGAACCAAGAAAAAGAAAGAAGGCGAGTCTTTACTTGGCATCCTTAAGGGGCACAAGAAAGGAATCAATTGCATGGGAATGAGTGAAGATGGGGATCGTATTATAACCGGTGGCGAGGACAAAGTCGCCCGTATCTGGAACACAAAGGAGTTAACGTGTGAAAAAGTACTCAAGGGCCACACGCAGTACTTGAACTGCGTTCAGATATTCGAAGGGCATGCCTACACCGGGAGCGCAGACAAGACCGTACGAAAGTGGACGATTAAAACCGGTAGTTGCGATTTAATAATCGAAGGCCACGGCGCAGCTATTAATAGGCTGATTTGTACGGGCGATTTCTTATTCAGCAGCTCGTACGACCGTACCGCGATGTGTTGGGATCCGGACGATGGGGAGTTACTACACATTTTCCGCGGCCACAAGCGCGGTGTGACACCGCTGATGTACATACCGGCAGAGGACGCCTTAAAGGACGATGTCGTCGATATTGATTGCAATAAAGACTTACTTATCACTGGATCCGCTGACGGATATGCGAAATCATGGGATATGGACTCGGGTGATTGTATGGTTACCTTCAAGGGACACAAGGGCGGTATCTTATGCCTGTCTGCCGATAGTACCGGGACGGTGTTGTATACCGGCAGTGCTGATTGCACGATACGGAATTGGAACATGTCAACAGGGGAGGTTTTCAAGGTGTTTGAGGGTCACCAGAGCCCCATCATATGTATACAGGTGAGTATCAATGCGTGATAGTGATTGCGTGCGCATGGCTGCGACAAAAACATGGACTCTAGTAGTTTAATTTTCCTTAGTCAGTTCATATCAGCTGTATGCGTTATTAAAGGGGAAGGTTAGCATTCTTAAACCAAGGCATGGCCTTCTCACCGTACGACTGCACAACAGTTAATCCTTTGTCATTGGTAAGTTAATTGTGAAATGCAACACACCAAATTGTGCATAATTCAACCAGTCGCTCCCGAGACATATATACTCCGGTGCGCCACTTCATACGTGAACACTGCGGGACGTGCCCAAGGGTGCAGCCACAAATCGGCGCACTTAACTTTATTTGTAAGTTACCTCTCAGGTCCCAATTTATACACACCTGGGTGAAGTTAAGGCAATGGAGATTTAGTATCTTGCCCAAAGACACAAACAACGTACTAATCTAGCCAGGACCTGAATCTCTGAATCCTGAAATCTCTGAATCGCAGTTCCCGCGGCCGTTTCCATTTGACCACATTTGACCATATTTGACCATTTGAACATTTGACCGAGTTTTACTCAAGATACGATACCATCGAGCGAAATCACCTCCCCTCACCCCCCCCCCCCCCCAACACCCCTGTGCCGTTCCCCCTGCTAATTTCCCAAGTGAATTTCCAAGTGAATTTCCAAAGTGAATCCCCAAGTGAATTTAAGTATAGGCCAAAAAAATGAATGATTCAGTTAAGTTCAAAGAGGGTCCGTCATCCACAGACACTACTTTTTCATTTATGTTATAATCGAATGTTAAACATTTGATATATAAATTTATATATATTTATTTGAATTTTGAAACTTGAATTTTTCAAGCATGTGAAGTGTCGTGACATTGGATTTACTACCAAGTATCGAATAATGCAGACAAATTGTAAAAAAAAACACGTTAATCTACCTTGATAGTCGTGTTCTTCAGTACAATTACGTGATTTGGGGTTCTTTGTTTGCACCCTCGCTTCGGTACTTTTGCATATGGTGCAAAACCAACTGACTCTTGTGCTGAAATGTCTTTAGTACTAAAAATGAGCTAAAAACGCTATTTTGTTCAGAACAACCTCCATAGTGGGAACAATTTAGCACACTTCAAGCCCGTTTATGCCTCTATTTTGGGGGAGGGGGGGGGGCTGGTCTTACCGTTTCATTGATTTTTAAAGCGAGACAATCAACATGAATAGGAAAGTATAGATATGGTTTTAGACTATACCAAAGAATGTCACGAAAATTTTGAAGAAAAAAACCAAAATATTATAGATATTTAGCCTAAGGAATTTTCCCAAATTTGGCGTTAAATATTGTATATTTTTGGCGGTAGGTAATTATTAACCATATTTAATTGGATATAATTTTAGGCAACATATTTCGTTCTGTCATACAGTCTATGACGTAAACGGTGTCCAATCACATTCGAATATATAGATCTTTCGCAATACTTTTTATCATCTGGCAACATTCAAAATGGCGTACTTGCATAGTTACCGCTACTATGAATAATACTGTATAATTTTATTAAGCTATACATTATATCTTGAATTGAATAGAGGGTGTTATGACAGAGTAAGCCATGCCAAACAGTCAATGTAGAGGGGACAGGTGTCGTTCGGGCCCCGTTTGATGCTATATTTCATGTTCAGATCTCCAAATTTCACCTTTACTGACTATTTCAAGAGGAAGTGTAACCTATTGTCATTTAATCATGTGCCAAATGAACTTTATGTAAGTGGTAATCGATATCATCTAAAAGCTATCTATTAACCTGGCTGACACTGATCCTACCTGTAATTAAACCATTACTCTTGGCGTTCCATAGGATGGAAATGGCGTACGTAAGCGCTATTTACAGTGTGTTCAGTTTGGTAAGATCGATTCTGTCTTCTTGCAATATGTTCCTGTAACTCAATCAGCTGACAAACATAAATATCGACCGTCTGCGACACCTCTCCCAAGCATTATCACTTTCTTGAAATTTAAGAGCTAAACCCGAAAGGACAAAAGACTTAACACTGTAGGATGAAAGACTGTCCCTCCCCACTTTCATTGTAGAATTTGACTATAGCTATATGCCAGTCATCTATATCAAAGAAAGTCTCGCGAGCTATTAAGTCGATAAATTGGTTGCGTTGGGGACGACACAGTGTGTAACTAAGGTAAACTCCTTTGTTGAGTTGATATATAGATACATTGCATATGCTACCGTCAATCCAATTTGGTCATTTACTGTAAGTGTATAGTACAAAATAACCTTGCATACACACAATATGAACATTTTCGCCCAGAATGTTCCAAATACCTCATGATTAGTTTACTGCTGTTGACAATAAAAAAATAAAAAACACTTGAATATGCAAAGACAGTTAGACGTTGTGCAGAAGTTTTCATTCAAAAGAATTTGAGCGAACCCATACGAACATTTATTTGTATGATGGCAGACTTTACGAGTACAATGGGTATATGAACCGTTCGATCTCTGAGGGGTGGGGATAGGTCCTTCGGGGCAGATTGCCAGTATTGCAAAAACAAAAATGTAACAAATGTTTTCCTGAGGGAAGGGGGCGGGGTATTGTTATGCGTTGTCCGTATTGTTGTCGTTTATTTGTATAAGAGCCGCAAAGATACTGGGGGAAATATGACGGAGAAGGGTGGAAGGGGAAGGCCGAGAGAGCCTGGGGTGCGTTTCTCAGCTAGAGGGAGAGGGAGAAGAATATCTTAGAAAGTCAAAACCAGAGGAGGAAGGGTAGACTTTGGTGATCAGATAGAGAGGATGGGTTAAGTCTAAGACGACATGCAGGGTCACAGAATTTTTGGCTGAGGTCAATGGCGGCAGACTTTATGGACACGACTTGTTTTTACTATGTAAAGAATTCTATATAGTTCTTTATGAATCTATTCATATGCAGGTAATCAACAAACTGATGTACAGCGGTAGTTCCGATACGAGCGCAAGATGTTGGGTGACTGAATTCGGTGACTGCACGAGAGTTTACTTAGGTCACAAACACACCGTCAGTGCACTGAAATTTCACGATGGACTTCGTAAGTAGATTTTTACGAGTCAGACGAATTACCGTGTTCAAAGGATTGATATATAGTATTTGATGTTCGACATATTTTCATTATACATTTTCATTGCAACTATCTGTAGTTCAAAGTTTGGTAAAACCCAGCGGTTGAAGAAAGGACTACCATACGTATAATTCGAGCCTTTTGAAAACCTATCATAGTATGATTGTTTATGGTTGCTTGTGATTGGTTATGGTTTGTTATGAATAGTTATGATTGGTTATGGTTGGTTATGTTTGGTCGTGCCTGGTTATGCTTACATTGCAAGCCCTCTTCTATTGACATAATTACGACACAAAATTTGAACCCATTTCTACCTCCTGAATTAGCCCCAAACGGTGAGCCGAGTGTGTACATTCTCATCTAGATATATAGAATGAGGAAAAGTTACCATGGCACCTTGGCTACTTGCGATTACTTCCATGGTCTATATATCATAAGGTACACGTTCATGGGCAAAGTGCGGCCTGCGCGCCCTCATACGGGCCTCCGCCGTGGACATTTTCTAAGGCTCGCGAGAACTGTTTTCAAAACATTGTGAATGCAGCCTACTAAACCTTACACTGGGACAATGTCTTTATCCAACCCTAAATCAACTGAAAACAATGAATTTCAGTGATATGATCGAAATGAAAAACATAAAATATTTACATTTGTGGGAGTTTTCGTAAAATAGGGCCTTCCTATATAGGATAACCAACGTAACAGATGGAAATTACGCAAGAATGTTTCCATGTGTGACATGGAAGTAAAGAACATGGTTAAGTTCGAGGTTTGGGGATATAATGACACTGTCGCCCGCAAGATTAATGTTCGCGTCCACTCCACCCCTGGGCTAATGGGGGGGGGGGGCTGTAGGCCTACTCCTTTCAACGCCTTACATTACAACTATACGGATGCACGTTGTTTCGATACAGCCTACTTTGCCAAGGACCTGATATATTACATAAATAACTCTTTCATTTTTCACTTATTCTTTCTTTACTTATTTTTCAAAATGTCTGTCCTTGGATAAAGAAAAAATTAGTTTTTGTTTGACACTTTCAATATGGTGCAGGATTCTTAATATGGTTCATACCTTCTTCACATTTGAAACAAATATAAGCAAGGGGAATTTGATAACGTAAAGGTGTATATGCTCGCTATACTTCGTAGTGTGAGCGCTCGAACACTCAGGATCAGAACTGTTATCGTGAGATCCCTTTCAGGAAGAACCCTGACCCCGTGTGAACGTCACTAATAGGTTCGTTTTGAAATCGATTAAATCCACAAGTTAGAGCAATAAGTGTAAGCCGTTATATTAATAACCTAACAATATTTATTTGTATATCCTTCTATTTTTATATAGTTTACACTGCCTGTGGGGACAACAACGCCCGGGTGTTTGATGCAAAGTCTGGCGCTCTCAAAAGAACTTTCAAAGGTCATGACCTTATGGTGACATCCATTTTGGTGAGTGAATTTGTAAAACATACTTATATCTGTTACTATCTATTCTTTTCTTAGAATTATTAAGCGATGGTTTATTTTTGTTGTGAACTACACAGGGGGAGGCGGTTTGGAGATTGGAGAATTGGGATGGAGATTTGAGAATGGTTCGCAGTTACTTTTGACAAACAATCATAGCAAAATGGGGATGAAATTTTGTCGTGCAGCTGTTTTTCCTGTTATATATTGGGATAATTTTGGGCAGAAGAAACTTTCAGTAGATACTACCCTTAAAAATAAGAAAATTCAATGGAACTCTTTCATATTACGTGGCATTTGTAGTTTTCTGACTGCAAATCCCTGATTCTGTAGCAACTTACCATCAACTCCCTTTCGCTGAATCCAATCCCGCCATGGAATTTGATTTCATCCTGGAAGTGTTGAAGCCCCCTATAGAATTGTATGCGGTTGCGTCCCTAGCTGTAGGTGTGTGGCGTAATACCATTGACAAATGATTAAAACTAACTAAAGCTGCAAGTTTAAAAAAAAACTGAAGAAAATTGGATGGCCGTTTAACTTCAAAACTTTGATATGTAAGCTAAGCCAAATAGATGTTTATCCAGATGAGCTTGTTAGCGGTTGCACGTCAAATATGAGACTTATTGTTTATGCATCATAATATGCAGTTTCATTTAGTTTCATATTTTGGCTTCATTTTGTTTTCGTTCTCATTTTCATTTTCCCCTTCGTTTCTTTTCTTTTTTGTCCAACATGCAATATTGATCCGTTTTGCATTACGAATTTAATGAAATTGAGTAAACTGCGGTTGCTCGGTAACCTTAATATATTTCAGTTATAAAAAAGAAAAGAAAACGAAATATGAAATAAACCGATGAAGGTGTGGATCAGCAGCCCGACCCCTTCCCTGGCGCCCACCTCAATTCCCTGGCGCCCAGAACTGTTTTCTTTGCTGTGCGCATTCTACTATCTCTGAAAAGGTATGAACCAGCCCCCCCCCCCCACCTTTCCTGGCGCCCAACACCCTTTTTTTCCCCTTTGCTTTACGCATTCCACTTTCTTTGACAAGGTATGGACCAGCTTCACCCCTTCCCTGGCGCGCCACGCCCCACCCTACCCCCTTCCCTGTTGACCCATTTCCTCTTTACTTTTTACCATTGTCTCTGACAGTTTTGTGAATATATATATATATATATATATATATATATATATATATATATATATATATATATATATATATATGAAAATCTTAATGAGTTGGAAAATCAAGAACAATGAAAAAACTTTATTTATATATATATATATATATATATATATATTTTTATATATATATATATATATATATATATATATAGTTTCTTCATCTATCTTTCTTTCTTTGTTTTATTTGGTAGTTCCACGATAAGAAGTTATTCAGTAGTTTTACCATTGTCTCTGACAGTTTTGTGAAAAAAATATATATATATATATATATATATATATATATATATATATATATATATATAGTTTCTTCATCTATCTATCTTTCTTTGTTTTATTCGGTAGTTCCACGATAAGAAGCTGTTCAGTAGTTCTTACGATGGTACAGTCATGGTCTGGGATTGCTCAGATATCAAGGAAGACATCACGACGTTCGGAGATGAAGATGAAGAAAAGGAGAGAAAGAAACAGAAGAAGAAAGAAGAAAAGGAGAAAAAACGTAAACAGAAAGAACAAGAGAAAGAGGCCAAGAGGAAGAAGAGAGAGGATGAGAAAAATGTGAAAAATAAGAAAACGTCGGAAGAAAAGGACAGAGAAAGTCTTCCGGAGAAGAACGAATTCGAAGCGAGCGAGAAACTGGCCGATGGTGTTGATAATAAGAGTGATATGGAAAGCGACGAGGAAGACATTGGACGGAAAACTGATCCTGACGATGAATTATCGAGAGAAATTGAAGCTATTAACCGAAATATGGATGATATATGAAACAGATAACTTAAAGCGAGATGGGAAAGTTGTTGAGTTATAAAACGATTGTTTTTCCCTTTTTCGTCATAGTTCACATCATCAAAGAAATGTGTACTATATTAAAAAAGTGTTCGTTTAGCAAACCTTTCATAGCTTTCAAGACAATATTTGTTAACAATAGTTTTTGAGCAAATAAATTTGTCTTAGTGTGATAAAGGGGAAAAAATGAGATGACTGTATCTTTGTTTGATATAATAAAACAGCTGTATGTTTTGGAAACATTATTGCAACGGGAACGTTAAGATGCCTTAAAAATGTGGAACAGTTATTAATATCATAATTTATGTCCGTAAATTTCTGCAAAATGGTGAATTGCTCGTGACACAATTTTGTTTTCAGCAAAAGTCTAGAAAACCAAAAATTGTCGAATCGATAACTTGTTGAATTTAGACGACTTAAATTAAATGACGAATTGAAGTCACTTGTGGGGCACTTAGCTTTTCAACAGTTTTCCACAAAATGTACCTTGAATCGCTGATTTAGAAATTTACATTATCATATTTTGTAGAAAATTTATCAATGTATGACCTTTCTTAGTCCATCAAAATTAACATTTTGTTGCAACATGTTCAATTATAAACATCAATAGTGATTATTTCAACACTTTTTGCCAAAGAAAAATCTTCAGAAAATAGTTAAAATATTTAATTTGTCATTAGTTTTTGTTGCGAAAAGGATAATGATTATTTTGTCACTTTGCAAATGAAATGACGGGTTGATCAGTTCTAATAATAATAATCAGCAGTTATTTTTACAACGCTTAAGCTACCACAAACGTGGGAGAAACCCGCAAGGGCTAATGGATTATCATTTACAGGTCGGGTGGCTTCCAATTCAACATTTTAACTCAAATTTAGAATATTTTCAATTTAAAACGTAATTTCAAATGGGAAAACCTTAGATTGCTCTTGGATGGAAAAGCCACCTTACTAAAACCCGGCCGGATATCGAGCCCGGAACCTATCGATTGCTAAGCCTCATGACTTCAAATGCCACCGCCTTGAGCCAATCGGCCACAGCACCGTTCACGTAATAAAATGTTAGGTATTGGTCAATTCGTAATAGATCGTTAACATATTAGATGAATAATTAGTAATTTTGTTGAAAATTGTCAATATTTTTACTTAGAGATCTATAAAAGCGTTTGACGGTACACTTCAACGTTTCCATTAGCTACAGCTCAAACACAAACATGCTGCCCAAATTACGCCCGTGCATGGTGCGTAATTTGGGCAGCATGTCTGTTGGAAGTTAAATTTCCGAGTTAAATATCGACAACTAGATGTTTATGTCACCGCTTCTTGATAAATATTCAAGAGTGTGCAGTACATTGCTTAAATTTATACTTCATTGCTTAATTTCTTTTATAACAAGTTTCTTAAACAAACAGCACGTAAAGCATATTGTATATTAATTTTGTGCGTGCGCATACTGAAATTTTAAAAATCTCTTGTGGGTGTTAAAGCGACAAAGATTCCAATGTTTCTGGGTTGTTGTTTTTCTGTCTGACCAATCAAAAAGTTCTCAGTATGATTACGCAATACTTGATGACGTGGGAATTAAATCAATTATATTCCCACAAAACTCTTGATTGCAGATGACTGAGGTTTTCATACAAAGTATCGTATTTTTGCTTATTTATTTATATAGCTTATTATTTCTATCTTTTTAACGAATTTGAGTACCAATTTTGTTTTTGCCAGTTATAAACTTATGCAAGTGAAGTATATCTTTGTGTATAGTCAATGCGGTTATAGTCGGCAGTGTATATCATTACAGCAGGTGTACGTTTATGTAGCTCAAATGTTACATTCGAGATCAGATTGTCGTCGATACCGTAAGCCTATACGTATTTTCTTAAGCGTGATATGTTTAAAACGTGCCAAAAAATGGGACTGGGTTTCATCCATTTTTCTTTATTGCTTTTGAGGAGGGTGTGGTAGGGGGTTGTAGCCCTACGCCATTACTAGGTCTTTGGAGAGCCAAGTCGATGGCATATACCTTTTTTCCGAGTCGGAGTACTAATTTGAACAATAATATATGTGGGCCTATGGACGTATATAATCCTACTTTATACTTCGTCGGCAAGTTTTGTAGGTAGTGTAGCTTTAACGTTCCTCTCTGAAGAGTATATACCTCCAGCTCACACAGGGGGTATAGGGAGTGAGGGTTAAGGGTGTTAAAGGGGGGGGGGATTAAATAATTTGTATATCGACCAGTAATTGTAACTTCAATGTATTATGTATAAATGCCTTCTTCCCGTCAACTTGGTGTCGCTACTGAACATGTTTTTATCATGACGTCATAGATATATCAGAAGGGGGAAGAATTGTCGAAGGAAGAAATTATCGGGAAACCGGAATGACAGTTAATGAAGTTTACCTCAAGTGTACTTATATGACTGTAAAGTATGTTTAAGTGTTATATACGCTTGATCCGATTGTATAAAATGTTCAATTCAATGAAGATATTTATTTTAAAATAAAAGTTTTATTAAGTTTAAACCTAAATTCTACCAATTTTCATTATTATTTAAAAAATAAACAATTATGCTCTGATGTTGAAGGCGGATGATATAAATTACTGATTGAGTAAAAGTAAAAGAATCGGAGGTGATTTAAGGCAAACTAAAAGATTCCTTGGTGAAACATGATGCTTCCGCAACCAGCCTGCTGTTACACGCGTTTGGAAACACTATACTAAAGTGTCCTATCTTGTAGCAAAAAATCTTATACTGTAAACAGGAGTGCTTTGAAGCGGGTCACATAAAAGTGCATCAAAAACAAGAATTGTTCCCACGTGCCTGGGTGTGACATAACGGTATCACTATCTTCTGTCGTGAATTGGGGAAACAAACTTTTCTTTGAAAGAATATGTTCCTTAAATTACTTGAATAAATTTATAGCTGCAACAGATTTTGTAGTGTCATTTATTTGCATTCACTATTGTTATTATTATTAACATTATTATTATTATTAACATTATTAATATTATTATTATTATTATTAACATTATTAATATTATTATTATTATAGCAAAAGGGTTAATAATGATATTTCTATATCTTTAAAGCTCATACCAAAAAATCAAAAGCAGTTTTTAACACAAACTTCCGTTTGCGTTTGGACCTAATTATCTTAAATTGTTATTTTGTCTGGTGGAACTCAGACCCCACCCACCCCCTACATGGGACCCCACTTCAGTCAGGCACGTAGCCAGGAATTTGCCAAGGGAGGGGCGAAAATGTAGAAAAATTATCAGAGCCGTAGATACGGCATTGCATACTATCTAAGCCTAGCGCCACCATGATTGGCGCGAAGCGTACGAGAAAATTTTGGCTGAAAATGCCTCCCAGATCGTTGGAAACGGCACTTCTCAGGCCTTGTAAGTTGCATCTTAGCATTTTCTCGTTTGAAATTACTAGCGATATCATTAAAACATTTAAAAAAATTTTTAAATATGGTCAAGGGGGGCGGCTGCCCCCTTCGCCCCCCCCCCTGGCTACGCGCCTGACTTCAGTGACCACAGAGCCACACCTCTCCTTTATAAAGTCCTGGATCCACCCCTGGTCGTTGAGTGAATTCATTGTTTCATTTGTCGCATGCTGCCCTCACTTTGCCCACCTGTTAAAGGACTTGATAATTCAAGTAGTATATCGAAGGTACTAAGGTTGCAGTTGGTGGTGACATGTCTGATTATAGGGATGGCGCAAACTTACGACATACTTTAGAAAAATGATCGTCTTAATAGTAATTGTCTCACGATGCTCGTTCAAAAGGGGGGGGGAGGGGGATACAATACAATGAAGATGACAATAATAATATAAACAATAAAAACTTTTTTTTTGGTAGTTTCTTTGTTGTATTGCCTTACATGCAAAATGAAGGCTGTTCTTCATCAATTGTAATTGACATGAACAATGTTTACACACTAAGCTGTAAAGATGCATGATTTCATCATCAGGTCTCCCCAGTATAAGGTTTGTGTGTCGAGTCAGTACCCATTATGAATGGATACACACTTACTAACCACTATATGGCAGGGAAAAAAATAGAATATTAATAATTTTAAATTGATTTTTCAAGTCTTTTCCACTTAGGACATAAGGGTTCCTCAAAATCATGAATTGTTACAATGAATATAATAGAAATACACCTTGACCAGATATTTCTCTGTTTTTACAGCTTCTGTCAAACTTTTGATATTATCTTTACAAAATTAACGGACAGTAATATAATCAGTTCAAGAGTCATTCAGAGAAAATAGATTTCAGATCTTCAATTAATTGGTTAGGAGGAAAAATAATCTACAATGACAACCTAACAAACCCATGATGTTGATGAGACACCCTCAAGAGAGCCCATCAAACAATGCTGAGCTGGGTCACCCGCACACACCCCAGTGGCGGAGCGTCCATATAGTCAGCGAATGCCCCCCCCTGACGGACTCAAATGGACTGCTGGCGCCCTTTTCAGCTCTTTACCACTTTTTACTTATTCGCGATTATTGACTTTTTTATTGCGCTCTCATCTACTTATTGACATTTGTCACATTTTGTTGGTGTAATTTTCTGTCAAAATGCTCTAATGGCTATTTATTCTTCGTTTATCTGCAAATTAGCAAGGCCCGGAAAGGGTCATTTCCGGCGATCTAGGGAGTATCTTTACTCAAAAAAATCTGTACGCTCCGCGCCAACCTGTGGTGACGCTCCGCTTAGATAGTGTCGAAAGCGCCCCTACAGACCATTCTCGCCCCCTCTGACCAATACCCCTAGCTCCGCCACTGACACCCCCCCCCCAAGACACCCCCAAACCTTTGTAAACCTACCATGAGACTCAGACCAAACTACAGAGTGGAAGTCAGAACACCAAATATAGTCACATTTCATTTTACTACATACATCAAAAATGAGTATCTCTAAAAATATTATTATACTTTCTCACCCGTTTTACTGTGAGGAGTAAACTGACATTAAATACGGGTTTACAAAGCAGGATAAGTGAATGCCTGCAATCAACAAAGTGTCTTTGACCAGTAGACAGTAAATATGCTTGCTCAACTGCTCAAATTTTCATCATTCAATTGGAAATATCAAAAATGTTGATTACTGATTCGACTTTGTCGGTTGTTTCCTCTTCTATGTTAAATACATATCTAGAAACTTACATTCATGGGCTTATATTATTGCTGATTTTTTTTTTTTTGGGGGGGTGGGGGAACCTACAATAGGGATCTCCAACGTTCTGACTGAGGGCGCTGCTGTCATATGGGTCCTAATGTGTGTGATCTGTACTGTTTAACAGATCTCTGAATCAAAGTATTTAACACAATCGCGTGAGGGCGCAGCGGCACTCACGAGCATGTGAACACTACAGGTTAATTTGATTGCTGACGCTCAAGAGGCTTCAACTCAAAAAGTTCCGCTTGTGAAGTTTTCACCGAAAGAAAAGCCATGTTTTAGAAAACACTCAAAGTTTAAGGCTCACAAAGTTTGAGGTGCTGAAAACAGTTTTTGACATATGTTTCAAACGAGATATTCTTCAACAATTACAAATGAAAATTATGGCGATCCAACTCAAGTGTTACCACTATGCTACTGCTAGTGTGGTTCCACGTCTAATGGTACTAGATCTCATAGCAACAGTTTGTTGTGGAACTAGGTGGGACCCATACCACAGCGCCCCGTCTTATTTCGTTCACAATTGGGAGGGCCCCATTGTTGCTTGGAAGATTTCTCTAGAAATCGCATGTGACTATTGATGCATGAGTGGGTTAACAATAGCCTGACAGGTTATCTTCCCATTAAAACATTGCTCAACGATAACACGATATTGCCTGTCGAAATTAGATATATATACAAAATTTCACCTTTTTTTTTTCTTGACTTAAATCATTTTCTGTTTCATCCCAATAAAATATTTCCCTTTTGTTTTGTTTTGTCTTTAATGTAATCTTAAATCGGAAAAGTTATTAATATTTTACAAATCGGCGACCTTATTTATCTAAAAATAACAATGAACAATGACCTACTGCATGAGAGTTTACAGAGATCAGCAAATTACCAATGTTGACGCAAAAGTCACATTTTACTTAAATTAAAGTCCACGAGCTCTGCAACTTTGGTTAAGTAGTTGAACTGACACTAGGGTTCCATAAAGGTACAGGAGGGGATGAGGTGGAGAGGATGGGGGTGGAGGGGGATGGAGAGGTGGGGGAGGGACCAATGGCTCTCAATAGCTAACTCCATTAATCTCATAATTTAAACAACACATCTTAAAAGTGGAAAATAAAATTCACTCCCCAAATATCACGACAACATTTTGGCAACCAAAAGCCAAAAGGGGTGTATAACACTATGGTCTTCTCACCACACTATTGGGAAGGAAAATGCAAATTTGTACAGCCATTAATAAACGAACCACTTTATATTTTTACTTTAAATTAACCAACTATCGACACAATATGACTTCCGCCATCCACCTACCTGCCAACAGTAGCCAAAAGTTATATTGCTAACATGTGGTGCAATGTCCACAGTCCAGGTCAAAACTCAGGACAGATAATGTTACTTTTTCGAGGCAATGCAGTTTTTAATAACTGTCTAGTAGAAGAATCACTAGTACACTTGCAAAAACAGAGAATGAATGAAAAGATCAATGTTATCTTCTCTTTCTAGAAATTCAAGTAAAGAAACCCCATCACAGCTATCATTCAGAAAGGGTCAAGATAATTTGCATAAGACCTTTTTTTTTGTCAAACAAAATTCAAAAGAATGCACACTTTTCCCAAAAGAAAAAAGGAAAAAAAAAAAAAAAAAATTCAAGTAAAACTGTAAAAATTATGAAGAGAAAAAAAAAAAATACGAATAAAATTGGATGTGAATAGAGGTCAATTTTTTTTTTCTCTGTTTGAATTTATACTAATAAGGCTCTGGGTATCTTCTCAACATATGTAGATAAAAAGTGAGCAAAAAACCCACAAAAAAAAAAAAACCCATCAAACACAGAAATTATTTCCTAACATTACAGCTCGTCACGTAGAATGGTGTACCTGTGTTCGCTGGGTTTCAAGTTCTTAAAGGTGCTCTCGGGAGGGTCGGTGTTTTTACCGCCGGGCTTATCTGCGGGGCCCCCTCCTTGGACGTGGACGTTCGCTGCGCCTCCGCCGTCCACGCTGAGTTGGGTCACAGGGTCGGGACCGTGATGGAACTCTCTGTGTAGTTTACCGTTATGCAAATCTTGAACGAACTGTAACAATCTTCTTGGTTCACTGATGGAAGGAAGGGGGGGAAATTAACCAAAAAAAAACATTAGCTCTTATTTGATCAAATTTTTTTTTTTTTTTAAGTTTCATACTTCCAATCATTTATGGCAGGTTTAGAGAATAGGTTCTTCTTTATCTAACTGTACAAGTCTTTTCAAAGGCAATACAGAGAGAACTTCAGTGGGAAACATCAGAGCGGCAAATTTTGATACAAGTTTGAGATTGATTGTCTCGTTACAGAGTAAGTGTCTGATAAAATACATTTACTTAATGGAAATCATATCAAATTTGATATAGGAGGTCAAGGGTCAAATAATGTCACTTTGCAATTAGTGTGCTAATGAAGCCGTCTCTCTTTACACATTACTTTTATAACAGGTTTTGAAAACTCGTATTTTCTTCGCAGGAAATCCTATGCCACATTGATCACAATGTTTCTATATACAATATACCAAACAAAACAAAAACATACAAGTTGGCAGCTCTGTGTGGATCTGATTGCAAAAGTGACATTCCATGAGTAGGAGAGAACAGAGGGCAAGGGAGGGGGGAGGGGTGAGGAAGAGGAAGAAGAAGACTTACGTTAGTTTACTCATATCTGGAAAGAGGTACATATGTCTAAAGCTATCGATGGCTATGAGAGGAAGATCCTTAGGAGATTTATTGAGATGATGCAGAGGATGAGTGAATTTAGTCCCATCTGCTGTTAGAAAATTAACATTGCCTGCAAAGAAAAACAAAAACAAGAACGACGACTTCATTAAAATAGAAATAAATATAGAAATAAATCAGCTTGGCTGCATATGAACCATGCCTTCTTACTCGCTCTCTCTGATCCTCAAATCAGCTACTGCTCCATGTTCCTAAGTGGAAGCTCAAGTCATTTGGTCAACGATGGTTTTCTAATGCCGCTCCTACTCTTTGGAACTCACTTCCACTGCACATCAAGTCTACACCTAACATTAACATTTTCAAAAACAGACTCAAAACTTATCTATTTTTGACTGCCTTTCCTGAGCCACAAGTGCCACTGAGCATTGGTTTTCCTCTGGATATTGGCGCTATATAAATTTGCATTTATTATTATTATTATTATTTATTATTATTATTATTATTATTCTTGGGCTGAAGAGGGCATGGCAGGTGGAGCAGGTGCCAGTTCTGATGATAAGTGACAGGGGAGGTGTATAATTTGATTATCTTTACTAGTTCCTCAAACTTGAGATGACCATCACAATAAGATACATACATTCAAGCTGGTGTTACTAACGTAGAACATTAACTTAAGTCACTGCATGAACCCTGTTTTACAGTTTAGTCCAGACTGAGAATTTTAAAAAAATTGAAGTGAGAGATTTTGTTCCCCATTCCACCATTTCAACTTTTAAACTATCAATCCATAGTAACAACTTCACTGTGTAGTCATGTGATTAAATTACTGCTTAATGTACACAATGGGTGAATATGCGTCACTCCCACTTGACACAGTTTTATTATAAAAATCACGACTGTGCCTTCTACAGAAGAACACTACAATTACAATTCAAAACATTAAACCACACACAAACATAACACCTTATATGTACACAGAGACATCACAATAATCTGTTTGCTGACTTAAATTATATGTACGTCAATACTGCTGAATCACGTCACCAGGAAACATTCTGAAGGAAAGCGATGTTTATATTAAACGACAAAGGCAGATACTCTACTCGGTTCCCGGTAACATGAACCTTCTTCACGACTCCAAACAAAATGAGAACAAATGTTAGACCATACACTGTCTTACCATCTGTGCAGAGCCTGTACAGTGTATTAACTTCCAATCTGTAGCAATAATTAACCTTACCACAGTTAATACACTGTCTCTTACATGTGTTTTTAATTTGCAATATGAGGATATAGACACGTTTCTATCACATTTAATGACCTATTGTACGTGCAGTCTCTATTTCCTTAATTAGTCGACAACGTGTCCAAATTTACCGGCGAAATGTTCTGCAGAAACATGAAAGGAAATCAATTTGAACTGGGTTGAGTATTTGCACTAGCTGGAGAGAAGGAGAATGGGCATTGTCAATTTTTGGTGCATTTCTGAGAGTGCATTTTCTGATTATAGATTTGAATAGGCAAGACTTGACTTTTTTGTGTGTTTTCAATACGAGGATCACACAGATGAAACCATACTCTCACATACAGTATCCTACAACACTATAACAAAATCAGTGAGCAACACGATCACTTCAAGAGAATAGCAAAGAAGATTATGTTTTGGCCGACTATCCGATGGGCAGTTCGAATAACCTTTTAGTGCCGTCTTGCGGCCGGCATTAGGAAATTCCGCATATTGGTTCAAGGCAGCTTCAGTGAAGACTTTGCTAACAATCAGACCCCAAAAAATCAAATTAGGACCGGGGGCCAAGATAGACATGGAAACAGTTCTCGTTAAAAAGGGGATGCTTAGAAGAATGTTTACCCTGTCATCCCGTCCAAATTAAAACTTTCCTCTGGACAATCTCCTTTTCAAGTTGTGCAGCGATATCAAACTACTACGATACCATTATCATTTGACCCCGGCAGACTTTTCCATTATAAAGAACAACAAAAAATAAATTAAATAAACCAAACAAAAACATTGTGAAAAACTACCCTGGGGATTTCTCTCCCCAAAAATTACCATCTCTGTCTCAAGTCTTTCAAAAAATTTCCAGGATGTTTACACGAAAAGGAAACCGGAAATTAATTATGTGTGAGCAGGAAATCGGATTAATCGCCTGCATTGGCGAGAGTTGATGAAATAAAAAATAAATAGAGAGAGAGAGGGTATTTCCTTGTACCTTTTTCTTGCATAAGTTCTCGGGATATTATTTCGTTATACTGCCTGACAGTGTCTACATCGTCGGGATGGTGAAAGAGGATGAGGAAAGGTATTCCTTCTTCCGTTAATTCCTGGAGGATGCAGAGAAAAATGGGATGAAAATATTTAGAGCATGGCTCTTGCAGTTTTCAGAATACTGCCCCCCCCCCCGGTTTTTCTGTTCTGTAAATCACAAAATAAAATCCCCATGGCAGTAAAAAATTACAACTGGAAATTTTATGAACCACTTTTCCACAATTGTTTGAAGCATGCCTTTTCTCTTCATTTTCATTACAACCTCATTACAACCTCTCCTTCTCTCACCAAAACATCAGCATTAATTCAACAAACATGTAACACTACGAGCCCTTGGGGTGGGTGGGTGTCTTGATTTAATTTATTGCACAGAGCGGTACGGATAGAAATATTTCTGATGCTACGAGGAAGCATTCCAAATATCTTATGAAGTCACAACACGAGAATCGAGGACAAAGAAAACAGCCCACTCGTCACCTCCCCACTTAGAAAATGATGAATCTCCATTTTTGTTCTCTTCCCCAAAAAATGACTCTCTCTGGTTTCGAGGAACCCATGCATGGCAGACTATGTTAGAATGGCCAACAACCCATCCTGTGCTGCCTCGAGAATAAATATGAAGATAGACTCACCTCTCCGTTTTCAAATGTTATTTCTCTCACTAGTGGTACACATTTATCCAGGGACCACGTATGAAGTAATTCAAAATTACCAAGGGTTCCCATAAATAACATGTCTTCATCACCACTTGTCTGAAAAAACAAGAAGAGAAAAAAGGGGGGTAAGGACGATTAAGAAATTCCTTGTCGAAAGTGCCACTCACTTACTCACTCACTAGTAAATGACATGTGATAAGTCTCACTTTTCTTTCATATTCCACTCTCTGTCTCACCCCCCCCCACCGACCCCCCCTCCTCATTTCACAAACACCACTTTCTTGTAATCTTTCAAGTGCTAGCAGATGGGCTTGTCTTACCTTTGAAGGTCTAAACATGATGCTTTCCCCGGTAGTTAGCTCGTTTCTAAAATTATCACTGGAGAAGGATAAACGTAAAGAAGAGTAATTTAGTACAGCAGTTTTGTTTCAAACATGAAATGTCACATGAGAACATGAAGAGCCGTAGAAAAGTGAGAGGGATTCACACTTAAAAGGATTGTCTGGTGGCTCAAAGAAGTTACCTTAAAATATAAAAAATCATTTTCCAAACATGTTGTCAAAGCGTGAGAACGCTAATGTTGCGTTTGACAGAGAAACGATATTTTAATCGTTAAGGATGGACATTTTCAATATGATTTGAACATTACAGAATGTGACATCATCTACGCAAATGCAGATTGTGACATAACCACTTCCTTCCTCTCCCCCTCCAACACACCCCATCTTCCTCCACAACCCTTTTTTGTTTAAAAAAATATACATGGTTGAATTTTCCTGCAGCATAAAATCAATCAAATTACTATGGCTAAAGCGAAAGGCTGGGGAAGGAGAAGAGTATTGTGGGAAGAGATACAAGGAAGAAAATATATAATTAATAATAAAGATATACTCACCCAATACCTGCATGGAAAGCACAGTCATCTCGTAACGCACCTGCAACTCGCTTAAATACTGAATATTCATTGGATGTAGTGTCCCTGAAGAATCCAATGATACTCCTCTTTTTATCCTGTATTTAAAAACAACAAACACCAGAGTATTAATGCAAATAAATTTACATAAAAATCCCCAAACCGGAGGAGCCTGTAATTGAGGGCATGCAGTGTTAAAAGGTTACCAGTTCCATTCTAGGCACGTGCTAAGGTTGTGGGGAGACAGGTGAGTGAGGAGAGGTAAATACCTAAAACTAACAAGTTGCAAGACCATCCCCGAAGAACGACTCCCTTTATTTTATTCATAAAGGGCATTCAGGTATTGCGCAGTATGTCTGAGCTCAGCTCCTTCAGTATTACAGCAAATGTAGGTGGAAAGTCACTTTTTGGTGACCTTTCCTGAAAATATTGTTTTCAGAACTTTCAGTACATGACTGCAATGTCAAGACTGGTTTGTATACAGTACACCAGGTACTGTTCTGGAAGGTGACAAAAGCATCTGGGGGGACCAAAAATTAAGATATGACTCCCTACTATTTTAAATTAGTATGTTTTTGAAACTTACATTTAGTTTAGGAATTTCTGCAGGATTAGGTAACTGGACCACGGGATCTACCAGCTGTTCCCTGATGAACTGGACGAAAGCATCTTTAGACCTCTGGCCGCGATATTCCCGTTTCGCCAGTCTCCCGTTCCGAAAGAGCTTCAGTGTTGGATACTTGGAGATGTGATACTTCTGACTTACCTCAGCTGTAAGACAAAGAGAGGATAAAAAGTGATATTAGACCTCCATCGACTTCATAAACATTCAGCTAACCTCAAAGAGTTCTAGTTTAACTATATAGAAAATAAATATGCTGCTTCAAAGCAGTAGATGTGTCTCCATTCAATTCTGATGATATTGCTTTGTGGGGAGGTGGGACAGCTGTTTAATAACTTTTTTTGTCCCAGTAAACAATCTGAAATTATATTTGAAGGCTTTAAGTGCAACTGGAGTAAAGTTAGGCAGTGCACACAATTTCAAAAGTAGGATGCTGAAGAGCTGAGGGTGGAGGGGGAGGGGGGCTGCAGCATCATTCAGCCAGGTTGCATTTGGGACAGAATGTCTTGTGCTCCAATTTCTGGATGACTGTACGTTTTGTTGAAGACCTATAGAGCCCCTTTACAAAGCTAAACTGAACTTGAGCTTACTATGTTCACCAAAAGAAAAATGAATAGCACTGGAGAATTCAAAGGTTAATTGTAGCTTTGATTTTGGAGTTATCTTGTTTTAAAAGGTTTTCAGACTTTGACCCTTGTTGAATTCACGTGACCTTTCATGTGACCAATTCAACAGGGTTCTTGCACCCACCGAGCTGGATCTATGTAATAAGTATTACGTTCAATAAAGATGTAATTTCTTGAGTTATCATGTTTCAAGATCACACACCATCGCATAGATTCTTTCGGCCTCCCACAAGGAATAAAAAAGACAATCGTTTTGCAGAGACAACAAGACTGCCTGGCTGGCTCTGGTGGTCTACTGTTCAGTGCTAGCAAATACAGTTAGTTATTACCAAACCATCATGCAGGCTTACAGGCTGGCAATTTGTGCCTTATTGGCTATGCTTCAATGCACATAATTAATACTGTGGGTTATTAGTACCGACCGATACTAAAACTGACTGTAGAAAACGCTTGCCAGCCTTGTTTTTGAACTGCCAAAATTTGAATACCAAGCAACAGATATCATGATCCATATGTCACAGGCCAACAGCTAAACTCAATAATCTACTGTATATAAATAAATTATCACTTATTAGTACAGTAGATGGGAGTGCAGCAACAGAAAAAGTGAGATGTGTCCTTTGTTAGAAAAACTCGGCTGTTGGATTTATTAGCAGATTGGCATATGTTCAGATAATTATTAGGGAATGAGTCACACATACTGTATTGTATTTAGTATCTTAAGTTGGCTTGCTGATGTACTCCATTTTGTCTGAAACAGTATCTGCTTGAAACTAAGTACAGTGTTACTATGAGTAAGAGATTGTATATAAAAACCTACCTCTTACACCAATAGGTCACAGAGGAGTAAAAAGGGAGGGAATAGAAAGGGAGGGGAGATGGGGTGGAGAGGGGGGAGGTAGAGT
The DNA here is from genome assembly GCF_037975245.1 of Apostichopus japonicus. Classification (NCBI taxonomy): domain Eukaryota; kingdom Metazoa; phylum Echinodermata; class Holothuroidea; order Aspidochirotida; family Stichopodidae; genus Apostichopus; species Apostichopus japonicus. Next base: position 9,610,263 of record NC_092583.1, read on the forward strand.
GGAGAGGGAGGGGAGGTAGAGTGAAGAGGGAGGGAAGATGGAGTGGAGAGGGTGGGGAGGGAGGGAAAATGGAGAGGTATGGGAGACAAATATAGTGGAATGTAATTGGATATAGCCTAGTTTACTGTTACTACTGTACATATCTGTCTTTACTCAAATCTATTACTCACCCATTAACCCATACGGTAAATTTTGTGTCCAATGAATTTAACTAAGTTAAACTTTGATTATCAGAATCCCTTTTATTTTCCCCACCCCGATTTTTCAAACTGGCCATCCATTCATAAATAAAAAGTCTGGTGCCTAGTGTTATCAAAGTACTGTACAGTATTCATATAATGTACAACATACATTTGCTAACTTACGTAACGCTCAGCTTTCAAATTCTTTTGACAAAGCATGTATATTTCCTTATCCATTGCGTTATTTATCGAATGGATTATCACAGACTACATTTTCAGCTTGTTATGGGAATCAGGATTCGGTTAGGATAAACCACTGACACTAGTGTTTCCTGTACTATAGTATTGAGGCCTACACAGCGGTAATATACCCACCCCTCCCCCACCCCCTCTTCCCTCAACCTCCCGACATGAAACACAAATGCTTTTTTATTTTTCTATTCTGAATACAATCGTCAAATGATCAATTCTTAAACATGGAAAATAATATATATACAGCCATTTAGAAGGCATAACATTGCATTACATAGATGTCTTACAGTTGAAAATCAGATAATTGATGAAAATTTGATTATCCAACCTTTTTGATTATCCCAACTCCCTTCGGTCCCGACCAGTTTGGATAATCGGGGTTCAACTGTATTTTGTTTTACTTTGCATTTCCATTTTGAACTATTATAATTTTATGTGTAATCTAACAGTTCATGAGCCAGTGCACCATTTTTGTTTGGACAGTCTTATATGTAGCAGATTGTGTATTTCATGTCCATTCTCAACTTGCTGTTCATACAGTAGACTCTAGTTGAGAATGGTACCACCAGATTCCACCAGATTCCACCATATTGCAGCATAAATACACTGGTAGGTAACATGTTGTTAGTCATATATACTACACACCATACCATTAACTTTAACAACATTTGATTATTGTGATCCTACTCTCTTGCATCACATGTGCATAATGTAGATCAATGCTAGAAGAAAACACAAATGCTGCACCTCTGTCAAAGTAAAAAATTTAATTTATTCTTGAAAATCTGAAAACCAACGTAAATAGGGAGATCGGTCCATTCAGATTGGCAACAGCTTGACAAACGACAAGATACTGCATGTACACAGCAACACATACAACAGAATATGGACTAAGCACCCCTACAAATATTAACACAGGCTCAAAATTCAGAGAGGCTTATCAATCAATCAAACAAACATCAAAGCTGTGATTGATTTCAAAGAAGTGGGTGGTTAGAGCCAGAGCTTAGATCAATTCTTTTTTGTCTTTCCACTGGTAAATCTCACAGCAAATATTTGCAGATGTGGCAACAGCTTGTGGACTACAGTAAATGGAAGTTGATATTAAGGCATTATCTCACCCAAACTTATCTAACACATTCAGTAAAACAGTGTATTATAATTACTACAGGTTTTGCAAAAATCGTGAAGAAAATTACTTTAAAGAAATAATATGTTTTTTACAAGAAAATTTAAAAAACAATAGATCATATTTTACAATGTTGCATTTGTTTTTAATTATTGAATGTACTTGCTCCACATTCCCAACAATGTTATGAACTGTTTAATCCAATTTGCATGTACCATATAAACACTACAGTAATGCAATCAGTACATGGCAAATGGGAACATAAACAGTGTGCAGGGGGAATAAAAGTTTGGTTACCTAACACGTTCTAATTCACCTGTTCGGTAAGAACCACCATTTCAGCAGCAGAAAAATACAACCGGGGCCCGCAAAAGTGGCGTTATGAACTGATTACTCACGCTCTCTGTCACAATCTACAGCTGCGAGGACGACCTGACCCTCAGTTATAAACTCCTGCTGCACCACTTGGGCTGCTTCTTCAAAGATAGGTTTCAGCATCTGGCTGAATCTACACCTACAAATGAGAATGTTTTACAGCATATATATGTTAATAGATGTCAGGGAACGATGCAGAATTTTTTTTGTGTACTGTAGCAATTTTGATGGTGCTAAACTGTGTTACTTATACACTACTATAGTTCCTGCTGTGTACAAAAACCTATGTTGCAAATTTGGACAGTTTTATTTAATATTTAGCAATTTGCCCAATTTGATGGGAATTTTGCTATGCAATGCCCGATAAATTATTCCCTGGATGTAAAATCAGATAAATTTAGCAATTTAAATAACCAAAAAATGATACCTACTCCTATGGAATACCAGTGGTTCGCAATTACTTATCATAGATGTAGAATACAGTGGATCAAAATCTACAACATCTCTTCGAACGCAAAGCTACAGAATATTCTTCTTGAGCCTTCTATTTCATTTTCGTCCTTGCTTGTTATTTCTGTCCTTGTTTTTGTTTCGTTTTGTTATAACAGGAAAATTTTCAATGGTCGGTGATGAAATTACACAATGAAATTCCTGCATGAATATTAAACTTATAGTCTACCAGTTCTACAGTACACTTGCATTTGCAAAGGAAGACCAGAAACATACTACATCAAACCGAGAGAGATCACTGGTTTGAGGCCTTGCCAGTAAAAGCAGAAAGGCTGCTAATGTGATACTAATCAGTCCTCCAAAAAATTTCATTCAAATAAAGATGTTACAACTTACCAATTAGCATAGAAATTGACGAATACAATATCGTTTGATGCCAAAGTTGTTTCAACATTTCCTTTATTGAGTTCGCGAGTGTACTCACTAGATGTTGGGCTCCAGATTAGGAGAATCTGAAAAATGAAAACAGGATTAATGTTGTTTCCTTTTTTAAGGGATTGGCTTTCATATACATTAAATATACTAAATGAGTAGGTTAGCATACAGTGATCTTGTATGTTCCCTAAATTTGGTTATACATGGAGTCATTCATACCTAGCTGCACAATAGATAGACACAAAATGAAGTAAAGGCATGCAAAAGTTTACATGCATACACAAATTTGAAGGACTGGCTTCTACGAGGTGACAAAATATATTATGCATACAATCACAGTTTGACTGGCAATTTCCAAATTTGCAAGCTCTTAAAATGTATTACTATAGAGAAATATACTTTGCTTTACACCATCCTAGGATGCTGATCAAAACTTTAATAAATAGCTAACCTTTTTAGTGTTCACTTAGATCATGCGTAGAGACTTATTCCTCCAGTTCAATTTTGATAGAAAATTGGTAACACTGGCATTGTATTTATTAATTCTAGGCCTAGCATAGAGTGTCATATAGCGAGGAATGATATTATTGTGTTGGCTAGGCCCTGTAAAGTAGCCAAACATAAGGACAATTACAGTGTTGTTATGTTTTAACCACACCTGTGTATGCAAAGTTAATGTTATAAGCTTATTGGTAACATAATGGTGAGCAACTTAACTTAATAGGCTATTAGGCCTAGCATTTGCATCTTTTTGTATGCAAGTTTACATTCTGAACTTGAGAAGTTGAACATCAAGTTCAAAACCATCACTGAAACATCAGAATGTTAATATTACCTTAAGTTCACGACAGTTATAATTTAGTAACATGCATATAGGCCTACCTACATTGCAAAATTCTGAACATATGATGAAAAAAGATAGCTGCCTTGGCCTAGCCTAACCCAAAATGGAAAGTGCAAATTGAGTTGATCGGCGCTAGCAATACATACATAGTATAGGCTACTGTGAATGAAGCTTCACATGTGCATATGATATAGCCAAAGCGTAAGTTAGGCTAGATACCGGCTGGAGCTACATCATACATGTTAGGCCTGGTTGGTACGTGTTAGGCCAAGACCTACAGTGAGTTGAACACTAACATCGGACACACTGGCTTGAGAGCAAATGGGCCAATAAAATTGACTTAACATAGGCTACCAAATTTAAAGAAAGACTCAAATTGCCTCATTACTATGACTGTAAAGCGTTCATCGAGGAAAATTACATACCGAAGACGTTATGAACAAAAGTGACTTCATATTGACTAGGAAATGCCGAAGCCTATGCTCACACTTCTACAGGTCCACAAAATTGAAGTGTACACCAATCAAACACGTCCGCGTTGAGGCTGTGATGATTATACTAAGGATGTAATTATGAGCGCAGCTTTGGCTTTTCAATTGGATTCATCATATGAGATAGTTAAGCCGATGATTAAACTTTATTGAGATAGCCTTGTTCAAGCGATATAGTGATCTCGAGTGTTCACAAATGATTATTGTAGCGTAGAACGAAAGTATCTAAAGGTGAGGTGTCAAAAATCGTATTGTTTTGGTTCTGTTGGCCTTTGGGTCCACTGATCTGTACACTAACTAGTGTACAGATCAGTGTTTGGGTCCGTGTCCTTTTCATGTCACGTTGAACGCTACATTGTATACATTTGTGGGTGAGTGAGAGATTTCTGTTTGTAGGTTTTCAGTTGGGTTTATGGTGGTTGTTAAACAGACTGGGATTGTTTTTGGTTTTGTTGACCTTTGGTCCGTGTCCGTTTTCTTTGCACGTAAAAAGCAGTCAAAAATCTTTTACCAGGCTTTACCAGATTTTACTGTAAACTTTAGCCAGAAGGTGGCCCAGATGGGACTTTGCAAATATCCATTATTTTATGTCTATTTCAACTATTTTTCTAATCTAAATAAAAGAAAACTGTCAGCAAACAGTTTTCTAATCTGTAAGAATTTCAGTGTTGCATTAAAAATTTTACTTGTCATAGGTCGACAGTGCGCGGAACATAAAACAAGAGACAAATTGTAAGGTTCATTCATTTAAAATTATCAAGTTGATTGTCTGGCACTGATGTTGTCAATACAAATGCTTCAGAAGAATGAGTTAGTATACGGCCATAACTTAGTTCGTCACTAGCTGCAAAAAGTGAGGAGTCACTGAGAATCCAAAAGTTTTCGTGGGGAATTCCCCGCCCCACCCTTATTGTTCCTACGCCTAGCTAGCAAACACAAAACGTTTTAAAAAGGTTATTAAATCGTTTCGTCTTTTGTTTTGATAACGTTTTTTGTGGTGTAATAAAAAATATGTCACGAAAACGTTTTCAGGCTATTATTTCAAAACATTTTTTCGTTAAAACATTAATATAACATTAATATCTCACAAAAACTCGTTTTATAACACCACATTTAACGTTATAAAAATATATTTTAGAGGCTCTTTTAAAAATGTTATGATAACGTTTTGTGTTTGCTGGGCTATACTACATTGGATAACATGCATACATCGACTTTTACCTTAATTGTGTGTCACTTGTGTCCTGGGCATGACGTTAAACTGCATCCAGGCAGAGTGGGGAGGCGGTGTGTGGGTTTAGTCAGTCCCAGGCTAACGTCTTATAAAAAGCACACAAGAAGCCATTATTACCTACTATGCGACTGGCGGGTCGGTCGGCGCCATAAAACCGAGCGGGGCCCATGGGTTGGGTTTGGGAGCAGTCTGCATGGCGGAAATGGCATTGTTTCTAAGGTTTCTTACGGTATTGAAGGCATGCAGCAGCACCAGCATATTAATGCTTTCGAAATGTTAACCCTTCAAAAGTTTCGTTTTTATCCGTATCCGGAATTAACGAAGACACATACATAGTTTTATAACGGAAAAATAGATACATTGCCCTTACTGCTTGAATCATGTAAGGCCTAGCAATGTCAATCCTGTTAATTTGTCTTAATTAAACAGTTTTCTTTATTGAAGTTGTTATTGACGTCTATCCTCAATGCAAATTAATTTTTATGTTCACATTGACTGTTCCTTTAATAAAACTTTAGACCGGCGCCTTCAGCATTCTGTGCAACTGTGTGCATCAACGGTCAGAGTTTATCTCTCGTGGCAACACATTGAACAATGAACACAATCTGCGATCGATGGTAACAGATCGCTGCAGAAGAGAAATCAATTGACGGTCTTTCAAGTTTTACCTTAGAATGTATGAAAGCGAGGGACAATCAGAGGGTCTCCCCAAAAGCTCATTCCCCATTTACGTCGCTGAGGGGGACGTTCTATTCAAGCAAGGGGAATATGAAAAGGCAGTAGAAAGTTACACGACCGTAAGTTTGTTGGACAGTAACTTGTTGTTAGGCTACTGTAACACTGTTATTTTACTAGGCTAGACAGCCTAGGCTTTAGTACTACACTACAGTAGCCTAAAGCCAAGCCTTGGTCACCTGAGGTCTTAAGGTGGATAATGGTATTCTGCTGACTGTTGGTACTAGGATGGTATACGATAACTTCGCGATACTGAGAGTTAGAGAATAAATATTATTAGCCTACAGTCTCACTGATTTTGCTTTGTAATTAAGTTATATCCTTCATCTAGGCCCCTACCCTATGTGCTTTCATTGATTACATGATCAAAATTTGTCAGAATGAAATGTTATACTTGTAGGGCCTAAAGTTCTGGAGCCAAACTGCTGGGAGAAAACTTAAGTTACAAGCAGTTTAAGTTACAGAAAGTTCAACCTACAAACAAGATGAGAAGCCACTGTGCAACATTTGAGAAGGTCCAACTCCAAATAGTAAGGCACATTAGTTGTGCTGTTTTCCCTCTTCTTCTCCATATTTCCCATCTCCATCTTTTTTGTATGGTCAGTTGAGTATGAATATTATATTCAGTAATTTTGTTCTAAGTAAACCTAGGCTTTGTTCTAAGTAAACCTAGGCAGCAATTACTGAACAAAGCATAAGGACAAATATTGTGCCTAGGCAAGTATGAATTGGCTTGAATGAGCCAATGAACCAAAATATCTGTGAACTGTTACAGAAGCATTTCATTGTAAATATATTTTACTCTGCTATTATGTTTTAACCAATATTGTTTTATTTTACACCCCTATTTCATTTTGAATCAGGCCATGATCTTTTAAATCCAACTGTACTTGATCATTTAAATTTAATCAATAGCAGTTCATTGTGGAGACTACTAAATCCATCCATTGTTTCCTCCTGAGTGGGTTCACTCTCATGAATAGTCATTGAGTAACAGAGATGTCATGTTGCTAGGATTTAGTTCCAGGTATGGTTCTAGAGCACAGGGTGAAATACTGCTAAACACATAACGAAAGGTCCGAATACCAAGTGGGGAAACTTTGTGTTATTCTGTGTAAGAGCAAAGAAATAATAAAATGGACGAGTATGTAGATCCAGAGCAAGAAAGGCAGGAACTCTTAAAGTTGTTGCAGTCATATATTGGTGAAGCTGAGGACCATATGAGAAAGAGAGATTTCAAGAGAGCTTTGGAAGGGTTGAACCTAGTAAGCATGTTTACCTGTGTGTATGCAATACTTTAAGAGTGTGGTCTATGGTATACTTTGTCAGTTAATTTATCAGGAGTGTACTTAAGTTGAACTGTGACTAAATATGCTCATAAAACTTGATATCTACAATTTGAGTTAAACATGAGTTAATAAGGTAGCCAATTGTCCTGCTTGGGAACATTTTTGTCAATTTCAAAATCAAGCATAAAGAAAAAGCTTAGATGTACATGTAGGCTACAGTATTATCAGATAGGTAAGCTGGTTGCTATCAGTTTTATATGGAACAATTCAACATTGAATGATTAAGATTGTCTGGAATTTTGTCCAAGAATACCTCTTCATATTTGCAGTTTTCTTTGTCTTCCGAGAGAAAGAAGATACTGTCTGAGAACAAAAATATGTATATAGAAACAAAAGTATATTTTTATTGGTATTTGTTGTCAACAGAGTTTTTGTGACTATTTGGACGTATTTTTACTCGACAGGCATTGGAAATTGAACCCAATGATAAAAATTGTCTGGTAGCAAGATCGAAATGCCACTTAAAATTGGGAGATGCAAAGGCTGCCCTGAAAGATGCAGAAGCTGCGCTGGAAGATGATGGCGAGTTTAACAAAGTAAGTTTCCATATTTCACAAGCACATGGACACCGATTAGGAAGGTATTATATGTTGTCTGGGGCATGCAGAGAGTTACGAAATCACAAAATATGTTTTTCTTGTAATAAAAGTATATAATGTATCCCACAGGAATTTTTAAACAGCAATCACACATTACAGAATCCTGTGCAAGTTAGTTTTCTTAAGTCTATATCTATTGAAACTATTGAAGTTAAAACACTTCTTTATGGAACTTGTTGTATGCTGTACCATGCATATCATCTAATGGGTTACATAGGAACGCTACAATATAAATAAACAATGTTGTTTTGAAGAAAAATCCGGTACCCCAAATTTGTTCCAAAATTTACTGCTAAGATTTTTGCATTTCAAACATCAGACCGTTTGATCCAGAGTAGAATTATTATATTGTCAAAATAGAATCTGCAATTTCCATTAAAGGATAATGTAACGAGAGTGGTTATGGCGTTAATAAGCTCTGGGCTTATCTGTTAGGACGTTTTGCGGAGTGAGGTGTAGCGAGATAGACTCAGGCTAGAGAAAGAAACATACACTGTGTGTCGCGATCTTGCATGTATCTATTTACGAGGTGTCTTGCTTAAGACCGGGCACTTGAATGCCATGTAGAACTAACAACAATAACATCTATGTACTACAAATAATTTACATACAAAGAACAGAAATAACATTGACATACACAGTGTCACAGCCATCTAAATACATTCAATATGCAAATAGGCTTTACATGACAATGTAGACAATTTACATACTATTACATGCAGTTTTGCAATAATTGTAGAAACAAAATGAATTTTTATTGGGTAGAGCATTAATAAACAATGCTATCGGTTCAGCTTGTAGTTTTTATCACACTTTTTGTTTGTTTAGAAATGACCATTTAATATCTGACACTCATCAGTTAAAGTGGCTGAACAACTAACTAAAAACCCAAAGACAAGTAGCTCATGTCTTAGATGCAAGGCAAAACTCAAAAGGAATAATAGGAGTTTTATAGCCTCAAACAGCATGTTTTACGATAAATTTCAAATTTTTCAGGGACAAATGGCTTCGAGTGTCATCCGGAGGTGCTCTGCTATTCATAATATGTAGTTGAAAAGAGCATGGTTTGGTTGAGTACTTTAGAATTCATAAAGCAATGGAATAACATTAACATATTGGCCTGTCATCATCAATTTAGCCTTAAAGGAGCATTCCAGAGATTAAGCATTATTTGAAGGAGAATATCCTGGAAATTGGAATAGGCTATAGAAACACTACTCTCTCACTCATTTTATTATGATTTTTTTATTATGATTTTTTTAACTATGATATAATCGAGACTAAAATTTGGACAAAAGTCATCCTTTAAAGTATATTCTAAATAATTTTTCATGAGATGCCTTTACCCTAACACAATGGATTGCTTCAACATACAGACATTTTATATTCCATTTCATTTTTTTTTAATATCTCATTTATAATATTTTGCTCTTTTTTTATCATTTTTGCATTGTGTTCTGTAGGGACTGTATCAGAAGGCTGAGGCCCTATATCAAAGCGGTGACTTTGAGATGTCACTTGTCTTCTATCACCGTGGCAACAAACTCAGACCTGAACTTCAAGAGTTTCGTCTCGGCATCCAGAAAGCTCAAGAGGCCATTGATAATTCTATCGGAGGTAACCATCCTTTCATATTGGAGAATGGCTAGTTACGAGAATACATGTTGCCAAATACTGAGAAAAATATATTAAAAGTTATTACTGAAAGCATTCAAGAGGAACATTGATTCACATCATACCATGGAAGCCACTGCTATATATTAACAATTAGCAGAGGAAAATATGGTACAGGTTTTTTTAAAGCAAATTTGTCTTTTTAGTAAGATGCAAAGTCACTTTGTTCCTTTCCGTACTGCTCTGTACATGTTTGTTCATAATGAAGGGGAATTTTGTACTTAAACTGAATATTTGGCATGTACTACATAAAAGAAAATTGAAATTGATTTTTGAAGTTTATATTCAGATATTCAATTTGCAATAAAATTAGAAAAGTACAAAAAATGCTGTCAAAAACATTGTTTATCTACAGCAAAAAGCCTGACCTTTGTATCCAAACCAGGAAGTTGAATTTATACCACTGAACCAGGGTTTATATTTGATTTAGGTTCAAGCTACATCATAAACCAAGATATGAAATTACAATGTATCATCTGATAACTTCCAATGTCACTTACTGACATTGTTAAATATGTGAACATATGTTTATATTTCTATGTTTACGTTTTATATGTTTACTTTTCCTTTCTTTTTCAACAGATATTGCGAATGTCAAGCTGGACAACAAAGGAGATTTATCAGAATTCTACAAACAAGACGAGGTAAGCCATATTTTGGAATACACTGGTAGTCTGATGGTTGCATTGATGTGTACACCTTATAATACGACTACTCGTGTCTATCGATTTGAGTTTTCTTTTACTTCAACCCACTATGTGCGGTGCAGAGAGCAGATAACTGTGTTCGTTTACTCCAAGTGACTGCAAGTGCTCAAAGTATGGATTGGGATCCACAAGTCGTAACAGATCAGCTATTGTATCTCTACTTTATTTGGAAACTGATCCAGTATTTAACTAGAAATCATGTCTGTATCACAAGATAACTAATCCACAACTGCTTGTTTTGTGTTTTGAGATAAAAATGAAACTTTCAATATCAATGAAGAATTTAAGAAACTTGTTTCAACCAGCTTGTGTTTCACATGTACTACATATGCTACACGATCTCACAAAAGTCTTGCTCTGAAAATGAACTCCAAGCTCAGTTATTGATGAATTAATTCTTCCCCAGAATTTTTTTATGTTTTTTTATTTAAATTTATTTTTTTATTGCTAGAATATAGAACTTCCACAAAAGTCCAATATTTATCCAATTGTACTGTCCATATAATTTGACCCCCCCCCCCCCCATGTACTTATTGCTTCAAAAGATATTTTGTGAGCAAAAATGTATTGGGTGGAAAATTAATTAATTGATTCTGTTCTAAGTCTCCCGAGATTTTGTTTTTCATGTAAACTTTGCATACATGACTTTGGCTGTTCCATACCTTTGTCTTCTATTACTCATGTGTCCTATGTTTATTTATTTGTTTGTTTGTTTATTTTTATGAACAGAGTAAAACAAAGAAGCAACCGAGGATGGGGTACAGCAAGCCCTCCTCTAAACCTCAAGAAGACCACAAGAAAAGGAAGCAACGAAAGGAACAGTCAGACAAGGAAAAAGAAATCTCCAAACAACTTTTAGGAGAATTGTACGCTGACAAAATGTATTTAGACAAATTACTCAAAGACCAAGGTAAAAGCAACAATTATATCACAATATGGTTTCTTCTTTAAGTTTGCACCACTTAGAGTGGCATTTTGTGTAGACCTAATAATTACGTAGAATATTTAGTCTTTGAGATCTTGCAAAATATTTCATATGAAGTTGACAAGTTAGCAACTAAACATGAAAGTTTCATTATTCATCAAATAATTTGTTTTATACTTATCAGAGCTTTAGTTTCTTAATTGTCCATTAATCGTTTTTGATTTTTGAGTGTGTGTACTGTTATATGTAATGCACAAACCCTATGGCCATCCCTTGCATGTAAATGATCCCTCTCAGAACCGCTGGTTTACTTACAATTGTCTTTCCCAAAAATTTGGTTCACTCGTAAACATTAAGCAACGTAAACAAGCTGCGACGTCTTTTGTTAACAAACTTCAAGTTATTAAACATTCTCTCCTTTGTGCAGCATATGACTGTTGGAGCCATAGAACCAAATATTTGAGGAAAAATCTTCTCGTTGTGATTAACATGGAGGGGAGGAGGGTGGGGGTGTGGAAGGAGGTTGGGTTTGCAAAATATGGATCTAAGGAAAATTTGTTCTGTTTTCTGTAGATTTGACCAGATCAGACACAGACAGTGGTAACAGGATATATGACCTGGTGAGCGAAGGAATCGATTACTTAGATACGAGGACAGAATTCTGGAGACAGCAGAAACCGATGTATGCGAGAAAACGAGAAAAGAGCGACGTGAACAGGCAAGCCGGGAAAGACAACAAGAGACCTGTCGACCCGACCAGATACATCCTGAAGAACTTGGAAGAAATAGATGCAGGTGAGATGAGGGAGATTTTGAAAATGGATTGGCCGGCAGTATATTGTGTTATGGGGAACATATTCATGTGATTTGAGGTGTTTGGATACCTAGTGTACTGGTCTGCACCTGGTGTTATAAGAAATAGATGCAGGTCATATGTGGTGGTTGGGTACCTAGTGAACTGGTCTGCACCCTGTGTTAAAATAAATAGATGCAGGTGATTTGTGGTGTTTGGATACCTAGTGTACTGGTCTGCACCATGTGTTAGAATAAATAGATGCAGGTGATTTGTGGTGTTTGGATACTTAGTGAACTGGTCTGCATCATGTGTTAGAATAAATAGATACAGGTGATATGTGGTGGTTGGATACTGTGTGAACTGGTCTGCACCATGTGTTAGAATAAATAGATGCAGGTGATTTGTGGTGTTTGGATACTTAGTGAACTGGTCTGCACCATTTGTTATATAAATAATAGGTGCAGGTGATATGTGGTGGTTGGATACATTGTGATCTGGTCTGCACCTGGTGTTATGGGAAAATAGATGCCAGGTGGCAAGGAGTAATTTATCCAGTATTTTTTATGTCTGAAAAAGTCCACAGAAAATTATTTTCAATCCACTTTTGGGTCATGCCCCATGCAAAGGTCGGTCTAGGAAAAAAAATAATCTGATATTATATCTCTGATGTATCATTTCATTATTATTGTGTAAGAATCAAAATGATATCCTTCTGTTTTGGATTTTGTAACCACCAGCGATGGCAGATGGACGTGCAAAGAAAGCTTTGAAGCAAGCCCAGAAGGTTCTGAAAATGGTGGAAGGTTGGGACGAGGGCGATGTTCCTGACAAACAGGAACTCATAGCCAACTTACACAGCTGTATCGGAAATGCCTACCTTGACCTAAACAAGATGCCTGATGCCTTACACCATCATCAAAAGGACCTAGAGTTATCGAAACAAAAGTAAGATTCTTCTCTTAGTTAATGCTTTAATTAGGTCACATTCTCTCCTTTCCTGCTATGTGTGATGTGTGGTATATGATATGATTATTATTGGGGGTAGATACCACCTCCTTCCTATTACCAAAGAAAAGTGACAATCAGCAAAAAGAAGAAATCATAAATAACAGTTTTTGGGAGTTAGAAAAATAAGATTATGTGACCTTGTCTTCACTCTAACTTTTTGCGAACCCTTCCTTGCTTTCTCCAAGATATGATTGAAATTATACTTGTACATCAGGAAAGTGCTAGTGTCATGTCCTCCTCTCCTTATCACCATCATCACTTGAGGTACTTGATTGTTATCACTTTGGGTGCAGCCCTCCTGCTAGAAGCATCAGTGGAATTGTTAAACTCCTCACAGGCCTTGGGAAAGTGGAGATTGATTCCTCGGAATGTATGGCATTCTGATGCCTCTATACGTTTTAGATAAAAGTTTTAAATGATTACCAACATGCAAATATATCCCTCAAAAAGTGTCTCAACTGTCCTCTTCAAGGTCTCTCACTTCAACAAATAATTTTCTCCACCCCCTTCCCCCCCCCCAGCCCACTTTCCTTTCCTATCGAAATGCCTCCAGTTTCATACCTAAGTTACTTCAATATTTACGGTCCCTTCATGCAAAGAGCTAATAAATATATACGTCATAACTCCGAATACCGAAATCTTTTCAGCGATAACGAAGACGGCAAATCAAGAGCCTTGGACAACTTGGGAAGAGTCTACGCTCGAATCGGGAAATTCGACGCCGCAGTGGAGCACTGGACGCAGAAACTACCCCTGATCAAGACGCCGTTGGAGGCCACCTGGTTATACCATGAAATCGGGAGGTGCCATCTGGAATTGGGGCATTACCAGGAAGCCCGAGATTTTGGCGAGAAGAGCTTCAAGGCAGCCCAGGAAGCCGGAGATGACATGTGGCAGTTAAATGCAAGCGTTTTAATAGCTCAGTCTGAAGGTAAGATCAGGCCTGTAGATGGAGGGGGGTGGCAGTGGGGGCTAATTTGGGAGTAAATTAGGGGTCAATTGTTTTGCAAACTCATAAAATTTATTAGAGCTGCATTTTACCACAATTTTGGTGTTGCTGTGCTTGACCATTTGGAGGAAAGATTCGGTAACCTACAAAATGAAGATCTGTTATTTTTAGTCCCATCAGGAGTCGCACCAAATATAGCTGTACACTTTAAAGGATTGAAGATATAGCAAGAGATCAAGCCATTAAGTTTGTGGGACGCAAAATGTTTCGTTATCAGATAGAACGTTAACGGTTTCATAACTCGCTAACATAAGAACTGCCAAAATGGTTTTAACCTAAATATATCTCTTAGTTACTTTGAGGTGATGTTATGTGTTAAAGTCATATGTTATTGTCAGTTTATATGGCAAAGGAACGATCCATTGCAAACTTACAGCTTAAACTTTCGAATGCAAAATAAAAGAAACACCTCATCTTGCTTTCTTTTAGCTGATAGATTTTGTGATAAAGGGGTATTTTACCTCCAAAAACCGCTGAAGGCAATGAAGTCTGTGAAGCAAAATGGCACCCATTTGGCACTTTGTTTTTGCAATCATGAGAAATTGGATAATTACACTTTCTCAGACATGTCATGAATAAGAGTGATACATTACTCTTTCCACAGCCTTTGAAATTAGACGTTATGATTTAATTTTTACGCAATCTTGCAGCTTCTCCCTTTTCTTTTTTTCTGTAAAATATTTTGTGCAACAACTTTGCTTCATCAAACCATCTCTTCTTTGTCACTACTAATCTTCAGTGAAATTGGGCGACCTCCAAGAGGCCATTGAATCGTTCGAACGCTCGCTGGAGATGGCCAAGGTACAGGGAGATGAACCGGCCCAGAGCGCGATTTCAAAGGCTTTGGAAGAGCTGAACGAGAGGATAGTGCAGGGATTGAAGGAAAGAGAAAAGAAAGATGAAGACAAAAAAGACGATGAGAAGGATGAAGATGGTGACGGAGAGAAAGAGAAGGAAACGGAAGAGGAGAAGGGGAAGAAGGAAAAGAAGGAGAAGGGTAAAACAAGAAGAAAATAAAATCAAACTGAATCCTCATTCTTCCTACTACTCTCATCTTCCTCTTCTGTCTGTCTGTCTTAAGTCTCTCTTCCTTCTTCTCTTTCTACAATAATTTTACTTTGCGATGATATATTAAAAACCAACAACATTTCCAGGAAATCATTTATTCAATATAGACTGATGAGACAAGATCTTTGCAAAGTTTGTAATAAGTTGATGAAAAGAAAAAAAATTAACATATATATATAGTTTTACATTTCTGTTTTCTTTATGGTATAACCTCTTTCTTTCTTTCTTCCTTTCTCTACATGTGGAAAATGATTTAATTTTAAAACAAATAATGGTTTCATTCACAGTTTCTTAATGGCATAGTAGTCTTCTACAGGATTTGTTGCTGCTTTCGTAAGACTTAGAAAGGATATTGTCTGCAGTCGATCGCTCTATTATTACGATAAACATATTTTTGCTCTCAGAAGATAACATTTACAGTCGATCACTTCAAAAAATACTGAACAAATTTCTGCATCTTTAGTGCAGGTGAAAACCGCGAGCTCACAACATTTTGTTTCGCAAAGATTGAAATATTCAAATTTGGTGGCAATTTGTGATTGCATCTGGCTACAACAGTGTGAATAATGTCATCATGTTGAAGATGCTGTTGTTGTTGTTCTGTAACTTATATTTAACTCAATTTTCACAGAAGAAAATAATATTTCTTTTCTGACCTAATTATTGAACAAAGAGAACTCAGTTGTTCTTTCAAAATTAGGTAACTAAGTGAAACATTTATGGCAAGGAATCACAAAGCCTTTGGTTGAGGACACAAACTCTATTATTGCCATAAACATTGTTTTTCCCTCTCAGAAGATAACATTTACAATGTTGCTTTTCTTTGTAAACAGACATGTCCACCATCAAAACTGATATGCGTGGATATTACCCAACTAAAGTATGCATTAACTTAATGCTACAAGTGGCTTTGTATCTCCTTTGTATGTTGCTGAAGGTACCGTGCCCTCCAGGGTTAATTGCACAGATGATAATATCTATGTATCATCTTTGGATGAGTTTCTCTTCGCTTGGTTTAATCAATATACTTTACTGTCATTTCCGTCAGTATGACTTGAAACGGATCAAAAATCCCTTTGTTGGGGGGCCAAACAGGACATTATGGATTATGTGCTTGATTTATTGATATTGTAATGTTTTTTGCTTGCCTAGATTCTTCAAGGGAGACTTCTGGTTCCTTTCCCATTCCCTCGCGTTCTTCCTCGAGGTCATCTTCTCTTCAAGAGGATACCAGAGAAGACGTCTCCTCTCGAGAGGAACGTAAAAGGACCAGCCGTCCATCGTCACAGACTTCAGTCAAAAGCGCTCAGAGCTCTAGGGCTCCTTCTGCTAGATCCAACCCCCCTTCGGCTAGATCCAACCCTCCTTCGGCTAGATCCAACCCTCCTTCTGCTAGATCAAATCCTCCTTCACGTCAAAGTTCGAGGTCATCTATCAAATCAAAAACTTCTTCCACATCTAAGAGAAGTCTTCAGAAGAGTCGAGCAAGCTCGGCAAAGTCTGAAGTGTCTCTGAAAGACGAGCGTGTAAGAAACAAACAAGATTCAAATGAATCCAAAAATGAAAAAGAAGAGGATCAGTCTAAAATAGAGAGTTCAGAATCAAGTTCTGATGGAGAGAAAAAGAAGGTTGATGGTGATGATGATGGTGATGGTGTTGAGGAAAAGGGGGAGGAATTAGAAGCAGAGAGGAAACTTCCAGACACCGATGGGGACAAAGGTGACCTTTGAACTCTTGCTCTGATCATGTCACTGCTACATCTGCCAATCATTCAACAGCACAAAGCATTCTTCATATCACAAATCTTCCAGTCTATAAGTTAATCTTAAAGGCATTGAAGACTCGCCCCAAACTGCGTGCCGCGCTCTGAAAAAGTTAACTTTCTGTTGCTTGCAAGTGAGGTTTTCTGCTTGTCGCTACAAAATGCAGACGGTAATGAAACTTGATACCTTGTTATCTTTAGCTGGACCTGAGATGTCCATCGCTGTATCGTTTATACACTGTGCTGTGGGTATTGACTGCAGCTGTATTTACTGACTGTACACTAGTGTCTAATTACCGATGGTAGCAAGCTGTGTGTGTATATTCTGGGATCGATGGTGGTTTTTAACACTTCTGTTACACCTCATTCGAAACTAGTTCAGTTTACCAGCATTAGACGTTTCTTTTTGCGCGAGTCTTCACACCCTTTAAGTTGAGCCTCTTACATACATCATGACACTATGCTATAACTGACTCCATTCTCAGCCGTAAGACTCTTTCTTCAGGACTTTTATGGTTCTATGCCATATATTGATACCCTTTTCAGACCGACACCTCTTACATACAACATGGAACTATGCCATCACAGGCCCATTCTAAGCCTAAGCCTTTTACATCAGGACTTTTATGGACTGTACCAACTTGACTCATTCTTAGCCCGAAACATCTATATCAGGACCATAAGCAATGTACATTGTTATGACAATTTCGTAAAATTAAAACATTACACACCTCCCTCCCCCCAGCCCCCCCCCCACACCGAATTTCCCCTTGGCAAATTTTAAAGGTCCTCAGTATTGGCCCCAAATGTTAGCATGCTAGTATTAGCTTTATAGAAGTTTTGAAAAAGTAATTTTCTGGTGCATGTTCCTAAATCTCAACAAAAAATTCCAGAATTGGAAGGATATTAATGAGATATATCAATGTTTATTTAGATTTAGGAAACAATGCATTAAGGGTGGCCATGTGGTGTTTGTTGGACTTGGAGCATTAGTGACGGTTATTTGACATTTTCTAGGTGATTTGTGGTCAATAGTTACGACCTATTTGAAAGCCATTGATTTATTTAGTAATTTATTGAAAAACCATTATCGTATCATAACATTCTGTCCAATTCATATCCACCTTGCTTCCTGCAACACATATTTCATGAAATTGTTGTTTGTAAAATTACACCAACATTTTTGTGTTCCACTACACATTCTGTTGCAAGCTTTACACAAACTTGGTGCTTGTTGTTGTCAAAAAAATGTTAAATGTATCTGTGTTTTCAAAAGAACCAAATTAAAGAGGGCTGGTAATTAAACATTTATCCAAACTTTTCTTAATACTTAGATTCACTCATTCTGCATCTAGGCTAGCTATTACAGGGGTTCTCAATTTACTTTGCTATCAGGGTTTATAGAGAGAGGCATTGGTTGGAGCAAAGGTCCAGGGAGAATCAAAATTTCACTACACCTAGACAGTGGCGGAGCTAGGGGTATTGGTCAAGGGGGGGCGAGAATGGTCTGTAGGGGCGCTTCCGACACTATCTAAGTGGAGCGCCACCACGAGTTGGCGCGGAGCGTACCAAAATTTTTGAGTAAAGATACATCCTAGATCGCCGGAAATGACCCTTTCCGGGCCTTGCTAATTTGCAGATAAACGAAGAATAGATAGGTGACATCGCCAAAACAATGTGACAAATGTCAATAGGTAGATGAGAGCACAATAAAAAGGTCAATAATCGCGAATAAATAAAAAGTGGTAAAAAGCTGAAAAGGGCGCCAGCAGTCCATTTGAGTCTGTCAGGGGGGCATCCGCCCCCCCTGACTGTATGGACGCTCCGCCACTGCACCTAGATTTTTTTCAGTTATGTACAAAGTTGGCCAATAAGGCGCCCAGGCCAAAGGGTGTAGCAGCCCGCATAACCAATAAGTGCAAGACTGGTGGCCATTTTTTTTTGTTCATCTATTGAGAATTCCTGAGCTATGAGGTTGCCTTCGAGCAGCCGTGCTTCATTGTCTCTTCAAAAATTGTTGAAAAGTCTGATAAAATGTGATTACATTTTTTGAAAAACAAATCACCATATCAGCTGTTCGCAATGCATTCTTCATACATATTTGCTCATTTGTATGTTTTCTCTTCTTTTCTTTTTCCTTTTCTTCGTCTTTTTCGTTATTCAAAAAAATTTTGCAGACCGAAATTACTACTAGATTTACTACTAGATTACTACTAGATTTTTGCCGTTTGATATGTATTGTTTACATTAAGTAGTCAGGACTTCTAACTGATAAACACTATATGGTTCGACTTGGTTTTATTCTTTGAAACATTAGCACCGTGTCACTAGGCAATGTTATCATTTGCAAACTTTTTGATTTGAAGCAAAGATATGACACCTACCCGCAGTGAAGTGGCCAGAATTCATATGGCATCATACATTGATATAACATTGCTGAGAAATCTTCAAAGTTAACATGAGATAACATTTATTATGCACACATATTTGCAATCCATTTTATCATGGAGCTCATAATTCATATGGCATCATACATAAATATAAAATTGCTGAGAAATCTTCAAACTTAGATGAGATAACATTTATTATGCACACATATTTGCAATCCATTTTTCATGGAGCTCATAATTCATATGGAATCATACATAAATATAAAATTGCTGAGAAATCTTCAAACTTAGATGAGATAACATTTATTATGCACACATATTTGCAATCCATTTTTCATGGAGCTCATAATTCATACGGCATCATACATAAATATAAAATTGCTGAGAAGTCTTAAAAATTAGATGATATAAGATCTATTCTACAAAAACATATTTTGCCATCCATTTTTCATGAGGTTCTCATTAAAGTTGTTCAATCCACAACCATCTTGAGAGTAAAATACTATTGTCAAACATTAATCTCACCTGTATGTATGACAACAACACATTCATGACAATTAATTTGTAGCCATGGCAATAAGTCATGGGAATAGGTTGTAATCGTCAAATGAACTTCACTGTGCCCATGGCAACCGGGTCTTACATTTGGTTTGTCTGAAAAGCAAATTCGGTTGTCTGACAAAAAGGTACTAATATAACAAAGAATGATCAATGTACACAAGTAGGAGAGATGTGTAGGCTTGGTGAATCGAAAACCAGCTTTTAGGCCAGTCAAACTCCCATTTGGGTGGATCATAAGCCTACCACTGTTTTTAATTAATTTTGATATCTCCAAAGTGATGGAGGGCGATAGAAATTTATCATTTTACCTATTTGGAGGCTGGGGGGGGGGGTGTATTTAGTTACATCTCAATCTGAATTTGATGTAAACTAGTACTCAACTGGATGTTTTTGGTTGTCCAAACAGAAATTCGGTCATCTCAGGTGATGGCACCACCATTTACAAGTTGCCCTGTGTAGTCACACAATAAATCATGCAAATAAGCGTTAGTCATCATGCATCGTCCACTGTACCCATGGCAACCGTGAAGGAAATCAAACTGTCGTCATATATACTATAGATAGCATTAAAATTTGTAGTCATCTAACATTCTCTACTGTACCCATGACAACCAAGGTTTTATACAATATAGTCCTCCATTTTAGTTCACTCGAGTTCTGAAACATTTCTCTATTCATGCTCAATGAACTCGTGCATGTATTTTAGAACAATCCAACTTACCTATAAAAAATTTGTGATGTCACTTTATGTATGTTTTGTTTAGTAGCTGTCTGAGTTTGTTGAACAATTTTAACAAAATGTACTGAGAATAAGGCAACTTAAGAATGCAATTTAAGAAACTAAGACACCAGGGTGCCAAGATTCTCTGACAAAATGAAGGTTAACGAGGGGAACGAGTAATGAATTTGATTCTTTGTTGAAATGTTTGTGTTGTTTCTTCTCCCAAACACTCTTCATAATAGTATGAATAAAATGTTTGGCAATTTACTCACATCCTTGTCGTGAAACTTGTTTTTAGAGTGAATAGACTACATTTTTACCAGGCTTTGATGATCAACAAATCTGTCCAAATCAACTCAATATAAGCATTTGTTTACTCTCTCCTCTCTACCTCTTTTGCAGAGACTCTGACCTACAAGGTGATTGTGAAGACATCAGATGAACAAGGATCCGGAACCAACTCCGAAGTATTTATCATCCTCTTTGGAGAAAATGGAGATTCAGGTAATTGGTGAAATGTTTCAATAATTTATGCCAAATTAGGGAAAACTAAGCATGCTGTGGTTGGAAGTGGGGGGAGGGGGGGGGGGGTGGAGCCAATATGAGAAATGTGGGTATATGGAGGATGTTTAGGTGCTGTTAAGCTTTGGGGCTCATGCCCCATGATTTTATTCTGGAGTGTGGGGGGGGTGGGGAGGGCTAATTATCCTTTAAAACTTAATAGGAAATAATATATATATATATATATATATATATATATATATATATATATGGTTGGCGTCTATCTTGGCGCAGAGTGCTCTATGTCCGGTGGACAGAGCGAAATATATGTTGAGACTTGTGGAACACTAGTAGTTGTAACTCAGGGTTTCACGCGTTGAGCGATCATCAGACCTATATATCTAATATTTATTTACACCTAAACTATTTTGCATGTGATATTATTCTTCTTCATTATTTTACTTTTGTTTACAGGGAAACTGTTGCTCACCACACCAGTCACGGAGGGAGATATCTTTGAGAGCGGAAACATCGATAGGTTTATTCTCAAAGATGTCAAGAATGTCGGTGAAATCAAAAAGATCAAGTTAGTTCTTACATTTACTCATGTATTATGCACAGTGGATGTTTTCCTAACTCTATAGAGCTTTGAAGCAAAGGAGGGTGGGTGGGGTTGGAGGGATGGGGTGGGTAGAATTAGCCCTAACATCACTTACAAATTAGAATAAAGACAAATGGCCACAAATTAACAAATGGTAGACATTGTTTTATAAAGATTCTACATTTCATATACATGTAGGAATATTAGTCCATTTGTATGTCTTTTCCTTCAAAGTAGTTTTTTTTTTATGTCTGGTGTTTCATTTTGTATGAAGCAATTTCATTTGTGCAACTTGTGCTTGTCCGGGTGAATTATTTGAAAATGTTTCCAAAAACGGAAAAAACTGAGAATATGTAATATCCTATAAAACACAGAGTAGCAGATTGATATAGAGAAAACATGGCCTGCTCTACAGAACACATTTACCTCAGTGATCAATTTTAGTTTTAATGCAGCAAATACCATTGGTCAAAGGGAAGAATGTCTGAAATGAATTCAGTGAAGAATAGTGTCATCAGTTTTAAGACATTCAAGGGGAGTTACCTAAGGGATAAGGTTTTTGATTGTTGTCACCTTTACTGTACACATCGTCAAGTTACACCACTGATTGGGTACTTTTGTAATCACTTTCTTCTCCTCATCTCTTCATTCCCCCCCCCCCATCTTCTTCACATTGCCCTCCTCTTCTTGTTCCTAACTCTCTTCTCTCATTCTTCTCTTCCTCATCTACTTCATTCCCCTCTCTCTCTCTCTGGTTTCATTGCTCTTCTCTCCTCTTCTTTCTTCATATTTCTTCTTGCTTCGAATTCTCTCATTCTTCTCTTTATTGGCTTCTTCATTCCCCTCTCTCTCCACCTCTCTCTCTTTCTGCTCTCTCTCCTGTTCTCCCTCCATATTTCCCTCCTCTTCTTGCTCCTAATTCTCTTCTCGCATCTTCTCTTCCTCGGCTTCTTCATTCCTCTCTCTCTCTCCCTCTGCTCTCCTCTTCTCCCTTCATATTTCCCTCCTCTTCTTGCGTCTAATTCTGTTATCTACTTCTTCTCCTACCTGTTTTCTTTTTCTCTTCTTCTTCATTCTACCTCTGCTTCAGCCTCTCTTCCTTCACATTTCCCTCCTCTGCTTGCTCCTAACTCTCTTCTCTCCTTCTCCTTCTCCTTCTCCTCCTTCCTCTCTTCTCTCCTTCTCCTTCTCCTCCTTCCTGTTTCCTCTTTCTCTTCTTCTTAATTCTACCTCTGCTTCATCCCCTCTTGATGATGTTTTATTCCTTCTCCTTGCATCCTCCTCTGCTACATTCCTCATCCTCTTCCTGCCTTGTTTGTACCGTCTCTTCTTCATCTTGTTCATCTTCTGCTTCCTCCACATTACTCCTCACCTTTTCTCTTCTCTCCCCATCAACATTACTCACACAGTTGCAAAACTAGCTAAATTATACCATATCTTGTGTCTGTTCTCCAGAATCGGTCACAATAATAAAGGAGCTTTTGCTGGCTGGAAGCTAGACAGTGTTACCGTGAAAATACCATCTCTGATGAAGAGACTTCACTTCCCTTGCGATATGTGGTTGGACGATGACGAGGGGGATGGCAAAATTGAGCGAGAGCTGGAACCAGAAGAGACAGGTATGAAGATGTCCACGGCCGATCTTGCCGGCAAAGTTTGATCCTTTTCCCTTTTTTTTTGTTACCTTTTGTGTTCTGAAGGTCTTCTGAGTACCATATGTTGTTCTTCATGCAGCAATATTAAAGTATAAAGGAATGTTTGAAAATTATAAAGTGTTTATAGGAAAGTTATCCATCCTACAGCCCATTTAGAGTTTACATTCACACCCCCTCCCCCTCCCCAACTTTACTAGATTCCTTACCAGATGATCAGGTAGCCTATTGTATGGCATGCCAAAAGTGCCAAAAACTATCGTTGCAGAATGAGAAGTACCACATAGTAGTCTCATTTTGTTGATGACAGTCACTATTAACTATGTTGTTGTTTGTACTCATTCATATACGTAGCTCGATTGCAAACTGCATCTCCTGCCACCAACTTATTTAGGTCCATAGAAGGAAATATTGGAATATGGAAATATTGCATGATGTGTCAGAGGGAATAATTTAGTCTTAAAATTCTTTTGTTGCAGTTTTGAAGGGCCCTGGAAATTGTCTGTTCGAAAAAGCTATTTGTTCTAGTGTACATACACTGCTACACATCTTTTGCACTTGGAAAGCAATTTGCACATTTTGTGGTGCAATACTGGATAAATTGTTAATACTCCCGTCAAGATTTCATTAATATAATAAATATAATCAATAATGAAGCAAATGACGATATTAAGCAAAGCAAAAACAGACCGCTTTGCTGCAAATGTGTGGTTTTTCGATGACGTTTTGGATGGTAACACTGTAAGAGTTCCAACAGCATGAGAAAGGTATAAAAGTCCCATAATGGATATCACTCATTGCAGTCACTGAGTGTTGCTCAGTTTGATCAATTGGAGTCTTATTGTGAGAATATGCTGATTAATTCGGCCAAAATTCTCTTAAATTGATGATAGAAATGCAAACCAGTTGCTTCAAACTTATCTTCCTTTGACAAGAGAAAAAATTACTTCTTCACTCAAAAATTTCCTGTTTATTTTTTCTTTTCTTTTAAAAGATGACAAAGGAGATGACAGTGATTCCAGCGATGGTGGAAGTCAGAAATCTTAGAGCGCCCTCTACTTTTCATCAGACACCACTCCCCCACCCCTCCCCCCCCCTTCCAGTATAAAATATGCTAAATAAACTGATAATGGCCTATTTCACCTTGATCTTATAAGCCCTTTCTGCTGGAAAATAATTTCAAAACTTGCAGACATTTAGTTTTACATTTGGCAGGGGAGGGGGGAGGGAGGGAGGGGGACAAAGAAGAGATTTACATTGGGTGACAGTCCTCAGAAAAAATGGTGTTGAGATTTTCTGATGGGAACAGATGCAACCAGCCTCGATTTGTTGCATGTTTTGTTCACAGAGAGAAGGTGAAGGCAGCAATATTTGACAGGGTTGAGGGTTGGACTGGAATCAGTGGTACATTGGGTCATATATCTATCGACTTGTTTGGATGTCGGTTAGATAGTTTTACCGAATTTCTAAATCCTTTCATAAGGTTTTCATAATGACTTTTGTATTTTACATTGTAAACATTGATAGAGAAAACAACCGTCGAAGCTGAAATGGTTTAGAAATATAAAGAATATAAAATTACTTTCTGTGAAGATTAAGAAGGAAAAGTGCCTTATCTCTGAACATTATCTAATAAAGAATTTGGACTGAACTGGGCACAATCTTTGAAATAAGTTAGTTTGATTAAATTTTGAGAAGAAGGTAGTCAGATCTGCTTCTATCCTGTTGCAGGGAGGCATTGTAAATATCTTTTGTTCTTTCCAATCATTCTGTTTAAAACTGTGCATTTAATCAAAAATAAATTTCTGAGCAGAAACATCTTCCTGTTTCTGTGGATAAAAACATTCCTTTGTGTTTTATGTTTCTTCTTTCTGTTTGTTGTTTTAATAGTTTAACTTATTGGAATTATTTATCTTATTGGAATTTATTAATTGTTTGACTCAGACCCAGATAAAGAGAGACAAGTGAGCTAATAATTGGATATGAAGATATAAAAGATTTGTACTAAAACTAGAATCCATCAGTTTTCCTTTTGAGATTATTTCCATTGTTTACCTCATTTCATCAAACCCACACAGGAAAAAAATTTGAGGAATAACAAGAGAGTGAGAAAATAATTAAATCATTGACTTCAAGTTGTATTCTTTCAGTTTTTCATCAAATTATCCAATTATGGTAAGGACGACTAACATAGAGACATTTAATTAAACTGATCGATTTCACATTAGTTCTGGTTCCACCATTACTTCTTACAGAAGATTGTAGGTAGCACTGAATCCACCCTGTGTGACCGATGAGTCTGTCACGAATTTAACATAGAGGCTGGAGCCAGAAGAGTAGATGGTGTTGGGGAGGGTGGAACCACAAACGGTAGCTAGAAGGGTGGAGCTAGATGAAGAACCATCTCGAACCTAGAGAAGAAGAAGGAAGATAAAACCGATTAAGTAATGACTAAATGCAGTTTGTCATGCCTGTTGATTAGGGGGTTACCAGGAGGGAATTAGACCCCTCGGGGGTCAATGACTGGTCCTGGGAAAATTGGAGTAGTGTGATCTAAGTTTCAGGATATATTAAAGAGAAAGATAAAGAGAGTAGAAAGGGGACCTTTTAACATAATCGTCCCAAAGCCTAAACTGGCTGGTGGATCGAATATACATTTCTAATGGCTAAACAATTATTTTTTGGGAAGTCCCAGTTTTCTTTCCTTCTCAGTCTGGTGTTCAACTTACCGCCCTCCCCCCCCCCCGCCAGCCCTCTCTCTCTCTTGCACAAAGGAACAGCAAACTCACCTCCACGTAATCCCATCTGCAAGTAGAGCTGTATTCTACATCGAGGCTGTTGAATGTCAAGGAGACGCTTTGGCCACTACTACCTTGAATGAAATATTCACACTCGACATTGTTTTCGTAACTAGCAGGCCATCCCGGTGACGTCAGTACCCCGTTGTCAGCAGTCCAAGTATCTCCACAAGCTAAGAAGAGGTTAATAGAACAGAATCATCATTCATTTTCTCACATATAGTGTAAAATAAAATTACGCCCCCCCCCCCCTCTTACCCGTGCCTCTCGCCGAGATAGCGGTATATTACAAACTTGTTTTAAAGCTGTACTTGTTTGTGAACGGGTTCACAATTTATAATCGCGCCCGAATCAGGGCAACCAATCAGCGCAGTGTTTTCACTCATGTGATACGTTGATTTGGCAACACGTCTGTTAATTCATTGATAGTATAGAAACACTATTTAACTTTACTGTAAATACCAGTATATGACGACTCCGTATTATGTGGAAGTTTCTGAACCCCACCACCTCCCACCTCCCCCCACTCCACCCAGCCCCATCCAGCTCCCCTTGTGATCCCTCTTCACCCTTAGCCATCTTTCTAGACATCGCCCACAACTGTCTCAATTAACGCAGGATTTCTACTTACATCTTGGGATTGACGATGACTCCATGAACGAAACATATGCACTGAATCCTCCGTAGGTAACTGATGAATCGCTAGTGAAGGAAACGTACATTTGGTTGCCAGTGCTGTAAACAGGGTCAGGTGTAGCCGAACCACAGAGATTAGCGAGCATAGTGCCACTACTTGAACTGCCATCATAAACCTGTAATGGAAAGACAATAGATGTTTCTTAATTTCAAGCAATTCGTTTCATTGATTTTAATATCTCATTTCATACTCTATCGAAAATATGTCTTGTAACAATGCAATGCATTGTCTTGACTGTTCAAGTTTCAAGTAAAATTGAAGAAATCTCAAATTTCGATAATTTCTGATTTTCCCCCTCCCTGCATGAGATTACTAGGAAAGATCGGGTGTCTGGGTGACGACTTTTTCAGAATTGAATGAGATCATTAATTATTCATGGATTAAGGCTAATTTGGTGGCAAAATCTGAGAGAGTTTAATCTTGTTTTCATCATTTTACGGGGGGGGGGGGCTAGGGAGAGGGGAGGGGTAGGGAGGAGTTAGAAAATCTTTACATCTTTCCCTTTCATCAGACTTTCCTTACCTTGACGGCATCGTAGTTACATGTGGACTGAGATTCTAGGATGAAATCAGTGAAAGTAAGTTGAACCACCTGACCGGCTGGTGCTTCGATGACGTAAGAACAGTCTTCGCTGTTGTCATAGTTACTTGGGTAATTAGGGGAAGAAAGGGTGGAACCACTCACGTTGAAGAATCCTCCACAACCTGCATGAAATCAGCGTCAAATATTTGAGAAAAAAAATATTGGTACGTCTTCGTGACAAATCACCTGATTAAAGTTGCATTAAAATATCAGTCAATTTATAGTGAAGTTAACTTGGTTTGTTCGTGTGTTCATTTGTGTGTTTGTCAGTGTGAAAGTTGTATGTGCCAGAGTCTAAGGGTGCCAACGGTGTTGCCAAATGAGGAAACAAGTGGGATATAAAAGGTGTTTAAAAGACTGTATATGCTAGCGGGCCGATAAGGGTTGGAGTTGATGAAAAATGCTCTGTTTAGTGTCCAACTTGCGATCTGATAGAAATTTATATCTATATGTTTGTAGCTATAATAAACGGCTGTTTTACCAATCTTATCTTAATAAACATGTTATCGTTTGTATCAATAATGTACACCTTCTTGTGCATAGTTTTTTTTATAGACCAAGGACGTACTTCACGGGTTTATCCATGGGTACTCGTGGAATAACAAAAGTGTACTTTTTGATTGCATTGCAAGGATGGAAAAAGTGTCCTTTCATTACCAAAATTTCGTCGTGTTAATTAATGGAAAAAGGCCACTTTGAGTCTGTAATTAAGAAACTTGTAATACTGGGGTGAAGCAATATGTTAAAATGTGGGGGGTGGGAGGGAGGGGCACAACATCTGAAGGGCATTTTTCAGCACTAACCAGATTTGCTTCAATGCATTAGGCCATACAACCGCGGAGACAATATGTTAAAAATAATCCAGTATAGAGTTTATTTGGAGCGCCATATAACAAAAGTTTCAATCGGAAGCTCAGACAATAAATGCGAAAACTCAGTTTAAAATGACATTTGTTAATGATTCCAATTGGGCACTTTTCATTTTCAAAAGGGAAACATTTAACATTATTCACAAACATGAGGGGCAAGTTCCCTCGGTGCCTACCCTCGATTCCTACACCTCTGCTCTAATCAGTAATAAATCAATCAATTTGTTGCAATATTGTGGCGACGAGAGTATGAGTTGACTTACCAACAGGAACAACAGGATCTACCGGATCAACAGGGTCCACTGGATCAACTGGGTTACCACCGTTGGTGACATTGGCAATAAATAACAGCATGTTAGGGGATCCACTTCCTGGATCACTTACTACACCGTATGTGGAACTGCTTAGCATAAGGCTCTTTAGAGCAGATGGGGTCAAGGAGGGGTCATGAGCGAGCAAAACAGCGGCTGCACCTATATACAATAGAAATGAATGACATTTTAAGACAAAAAAAGAATAAAAAGTATTTAACAGTCGTAAAAAAGTCTTACAAGTCAGAAAAATAAGAGATTGTAAGAGCCAGCCAACAATCAGCCTATATTTTTAGGGGAGTAGAGGGGGGGGGGGGGGGTTCATAATCGTTTATTGTCAAACTTTCACGAGCGAAAACTTAGTATGGAACGTTGGTAATCGCAATTACATGAATGTACACATAAGAAGGTGGAGTAAAATCAAAAGGGTTAGTCAGGAATAACAAATCAGAAGTAAGTCACCGGGTTCCTTCTCTTTAGGTCTGGCCAGAGGTGGGATGGATGAGGGTGGAGGGTTAGTACACTCTGATTGTGATATTTGAAACGGTATGGATTATAACCTTTACACATGTCCTTTCAGGCCGGAGTGTATACTATACGTTATTTACGCTACGTACTTACAACATATGGTTCTACTATACGCTTACCATTAAAGGAAGAATTCAGACTACGGTTAATTTCATTTTGACTGAAGAAAGAAAATCAAGAACAATGCATATTGGTGAAATTCCTTTTAGCTGTTTCATGATAACAACAGCTTTGGTTGATATTTGATGTCCTAAAAAGTGAACTTGAAACAAATTGATGCTCAGAAAAAAAGGTATTTGTTTGCCCATCACAAATTTGCTTCCAATAATTCTGCTTCCAAATAAGCAAAGAATATACACCGGTGCATATTCTTTGTTATTTGCAAAACAATTGAATGGAGGATAAACGAAAACAAAAGAATATTTTATTAGCGCGCAATTATGACGCCATACCTGTTTGCTTCAAGTTAGCTTATATGAACGGCTTATAGGAATTTAATGCAAATTTCACCATGTTGGATGTTCAGATTATATTCCGTTTTTATCAGTCAATAAAAATAAAATGAAATTGATTATTAATTTAGCCATTTTATGCTTTTTTGGGCAAGATTCTTTATTTTTTTGGAATGAACTGTACCATTATAGTTCACTTACCCGCGACATGGGGGCAGGCCATACTGGTACCGCTGATGCTGTTTGTGGCGTCAGTGCCACCAATCCATGTACTGGTAATATCAACACCAGGAGCAAAGATGTCCACACACGTTCCGTAGTTGGAAAAGTACGCTCGTTGGTCGTAAATATCAGTGGCACCAACAGTTATAGCCTATGAAATGAAAACAAGAATAACTTCTTAAACGTCAAACAACATACTGATGTTTATCGATACCACATTTGGTCAATAATTGTTCAATACATGTTGACTAATTCCAACCGCACTGCTTTTGACGAGGGGTGGGGTGGGGTGGGCCTGGGGATTACAGGTAGGCTACAGACCAGGCGCCCGGGATCAATTTTAAGGCCATTGGGAAATACGAACGGACCTTGGAAAATAATCGCATTCTCATTTTCATAAAAGAATTAAGAGAACAGAGTGTCCGACCTAGCACGACTCCTCTAAATGTGTCCTCCATTGTGATGTCATGTCAATGGCCACCCCTCTCCAGCACTCTGTCCTTTCCTTTCCCACTTAAAATTATGATAATAATGCAATCAGCTGTTTCCTCTCCTTACCCCCAACTCACCCCCCCCCCCATCTTTGGTGTAACCTGGTTGTGACGTCACTGAGTGAGACGTAAGAGATGATGCAGACAACATATGACTTGGTGGTAGTTTGCGTCTATCATTTATGTGTATAAGCATTTATGATGCCTAATATTCAAGCATTTATAGCATACCAAATATGATGCTGCGTAACATTTAAACGTAATATAAAGGCTACCTTTTTTGCCTAATATTTCAGAATTTGCGCCTTATACAATGCTCATTTTTGGTTTTTGCCTAGTATGTTAGGCCTAAGATGTGTAATATTTAAGCCTCTCTGTTGCTGCAACTTACCGGGCTTGATCGTGCTGGTGAGTAACCGCATGCGTCTTCATCATCGTTACCAGCGGCAACGGCTACCTGGATACCGTCACTAATCATAGCTTCTACAGCAGCATCCATAGAGGATGAAGCTCCTCCCCCGAGGGACATGGATCCAATCGCGGGCCGGTTACCGTTGTTCATGACCCAATCACAAGCTACGAAAACCGAATTCAAATATAGCATTAATAGAAATATGTTCCTCTTAAGAGTAAATCAAAATTTTTGTGTAAATCAAAATCGGATGAATTGTACCCCAACTGTAAATTTCAAATATATCCATACTTACGGAGTTCAAAGAAATCCATTATTATTTTTTTCTTTTATATTCTGGAAAAGTCAGTAAAAGTAATTTTGCTTCGCTAGTATGTACTTTTATTGCCCTTGAACAATTTATAGCGAACATTGTATAAGACCTTGATTAAAGCAACACATATCATTTTCAGAAAACTGATGCTGACGATTCCATATTAAACCTGTTAATGAATCGAGACACCAAGACTGCTCATATATGAAACTGAGATTTGATTTGTCAACTCCCTAAAACGTGAGGAGATGCAATAACAATGACTACCCAAGCTTTTCGTAGAAGAAACACTGGTTTAATACCATAAGTACCACCATCCATCCTGTGCATCGACAACTTTTAAATTAGAGGGCGCTACTTTAACAAAGTGATCAGAGCCGAATATAGAGAGAGTTTGGCCAACCATGTAACCGATTTGGATTGGTCGAGAGGGAAAACGCCCACACAGGGTGGTAAAATAGGTCCACTTGAAAACTTTTTAGCAGGCGACACGCATACTCACAGTGTATAGACTATCGTTTGTGTACACGAAAAAGTACGAAATTATGAAAGAAATGGTGCTGGGGATGTTGCAATCGGTCAGAACATGGATATTGTTGTTTGATTTTCCGACTGACCATAAAAGAAGAGGAATTTTTTGGAAGTAGAAAGAACAAGATGGAGATCTAATGAAAAAAAGTCTGTGTAGCCTAGGCCCATACTAGCCATAGGCCCTAGTGTAATACGAGTAATGTACAAGCAATGCGAGAATTTTACGTTCAGACTGGTTTCTGTAATTACATGCATGGCTATTCTCTCTCGTTTTACGATCCACAAATTCGATTTCATTATGCCAGCTCTTCTAATCATAGGCATGGCAGTTTCAGTCGCACATATAGTTATCCTAATTCCTAGTTATTGTATGCCTAGGCTATGCCTAGCCTAAAAAAGTATCACTTTTAGTTTAATGTAAAAGGGTGGGCTAGCCTCTAGGCATCACGTAAAGCCCTAATCCTTAGTTAAGCCCGAAGCATAAGTTTAGCCTGGGCTTAGTTAGACCTGGACCATTCTTGCTATTACTACAACTGTTATAGCACATTACATAATATGGCACAGTAATATGGCACATTACATAATATGGCACATTACATAATATGGCACATTACATAATAAGGCCCAATTAAACTAGGTCTATGGAAAACAAAGTAGCCTAGGCCTAAACTAGTTAGGCTAGGTCTATACTCATTGGCAACTTGTGGGTTGTGTACACATACAGGCCTAATTATATAGACCCTTTTAGTATGCCATAAACAAGTGCCCAATTGGTTAAATGATCTTGGTTTGTGTTAATTGTCAGAATTGGCCTAGCCTTTTTAGGCTAACATGAATTCAGCCTAATATTTTCGTCTTCAAAAGTATAGCCTAGGCCTTGGTTTAATTTGGATGCAGTCAACTATCATTTATCAAAGTTGCATCAGTACCTCCTTATTCCCTTAATTGACACCCACATTGACGATTGAAGTTAAAAAAAATCTTTTTAAATTATCTTTGGACAGTAAATTTTAACTCCCTGAATTTCAGGACATTTTTTACAAATCAAAGGTGACATGTGCTCTGAAGAAAAACTCCTAACATAATATGCCACAGTTAGCAGACTGTGATAAAGACAAACCTGGTGAGTGACTACTAGACTGAAATCCAGTTCCTGCAACCACAGCAATAAAGTCTTTGTTTTAATCAATGCACTTGTGTGTTTGAAACTTTCAAATGGACACTCAATGGCAGTTGGTTAAGATATAAGGTTTTACCTTCATCATGGAGAGTTGAAGGGAATCTGCCTCATCATCTGAATAATGGACTCAAGGATAGCAACAAATCATGATTGGATAATGATTTTGAGCAAGTAAATATCTGGCAATTTGAAAGTTTGTATTATTTTTTTACATATTATTTAAGCTGTTTAGCTCACACACAAGCAAATGATCAAGTGACAACAACCAATGCAGTATATTTAAAGGTATTGAAGACTTGCCCTAAACCGCATGCCGCGCTCTGAAAAAGTTTACTTTCCGTTGCTTGCAAGTGAAGTTTTTTTTGTGTCGCTACAAAATGCAGACAGTAATGAAACCTGATACCTTGTTATCTTTTATCTAGACCTGAGATGTCCACGCTGCTATGTGCACTGTGTTGTGGGTATTGACTGTGATGTTTGTATTGACTGTACACTAATGTCTATTTACAGATGGTAGCAAGCTGTGTGTGTATTTTCTGGGATCAATGGTGGTGTCTAACACTTCTGTTACACCGCATTCGAAACTAGGTCCGATAACCGGCATGAGACGTTTCTTTGTGCGGGAGTCTCCACACCCTTTAAGGAGAAGTATTTATATCCCATTAATAGAGAAAGAATTATGTTTCAATTGGTAGCATGCAACTTAAAATTTTGCAAACATTAGATACAATCAAACAATAACAAGGTTCATTTACAAGGTAATCTACTGCCCTTTATTTCACATTAGTCTGTCACATCAGAAGGTCACAGCTTTCAATAATTATACAAACAAATTCTCTTGATGGGTGCTTCGTTAGATTCCTGCAATTTTCAAGTTTATCAATGTAATAAGTTCTGAATGTGGCAATGTGGAGAAGCTTTGGGATAATCTGTGGATAAGACTGCCAGACTATCAACAAGATTCCACATCCATGCAACTCCAACTGCTTCCTTCACCTCCTTGCAGATGTACCACATGTCCATAAAAAAGTCAGCATTGGTTAATGTAATTAAAATCTGGCTTCCTCCTGAGCTGGCAAATACACATGAATTGTCAAGTACAGAGGTCAGTGTGAAACCACTGAAAGATCTTCTCAGCTTTCAAGAAAACAAAGACTTGAAGCCAAATTGACAGAGGCCACACTGATACCATTCCACTCTCATAAGATGAAGGTATCACACACACTTCATTTTGCTTCTGCGATGCAGTGGCTGGTAGACTGTGAGGGTCACCCAATGGATGTTTTAACAACTGCCTGGTTTATAGAGCTCTGCAACAGATAATTCATCCTAATGTCTAGTCGTCATCCTGTCATGACCTTGAGCAAGTTGAACCCACTTCAACACAAAGCAGCTATTGAATTCTTGTCTAGGTACTGTCAAATCCACATCACCATCATTGCTGGTTCCAGCTACGCTGACCATGATCAAACAGTACAATGAGGGTTTTTTAATTCACCCAACAGAGCTTGCATTCCAGTACCTTTGGGCAGCTGAAAAGATATTCAGAAATTGTTATATATGAGTGTGTTTGTATGCATGCATATGTGTGATTTTCTTGCTTTACAGAACAGCTCCATTTTGATAAGCTATGTAACATGGAAACCTGCCAATCATATGTTTGAAATAGGACAGGCTGAAACGATTCTTAAATGGAAAGCTTAACGACTTCTTGCATTTTTATACATCACTGTTCAGGTAAGGCCAGTAAGGGCAGTATGAAGAATAAGTAACAATTAATAATTATCATTATGGCCATTTGCTGTCTGCATAATAACAAACTGAATGATGTCATCAGCCCTGTGCTCAGTTGACAACACTGACAAGTAGGCACACTATGTCAGTGTGATCCATGAAACCTTATTAAGGACATGACCTTATAGTATATATGATAATGGAAAATACATAAGCTACTGTACAACATACACCAGTCTTCAGTTGTTGCAGGTTTTTTTTTTTCTTGACAGACCCATTCAATCTGTTGCACCTACTATAGCCTAGTACTACATTCCTGAGAAATTAACACCACAAT
Source organism: Apostichopus japonicus (assembly GCF_037975245.1). Classification (NCBI taxonomy): domain Eukaryota; kingdom Metazoa; phylum Echinodermata; class Holothuroidea; order Aspidochirotida; family Stichopodidae; genus Apostichopus; species Apostichopus japonicus. The sequence goes on from NC_092583.1 coordinate 9,645,170, forward strand.
ATCAGTCTCAGGTTTGCCCACAGACTCCCAACTATTGCTAACTCCTACACTCAAGTATATAGTTTAGTTTAGTAGAAAAAAAGACCAGGAGAGACATTCAAGTCCCCATTAAGGACCCTAAGGCTATATGAAAGGAATAAAACCGAGGCCATCAAATGTCATACCCAATTACAATGCTTAATGTACTCATCCAAAGTATTCTTAAACCCATTCACACTACTTGCAATTCAACCTTCTCAGGAAAACCATTCCATCCATTCACAACCCTTGAATAAGTTGTATTAGACTTTAGAGAAAAAGTTATGCCGAATATTAATCCTACTATGTAACTTCTGGAGTTTAATACAATGACCTCTGGTACAACTACTTTTTGGCAAACCTGAAAAGATCAGTGAAGCATAAATTGTCATTTTATGTGTAGGCCTACTTCATTTAATTGAAGGATCTATTAACGTAGGCCTGATGCTATAGTTGTGCGTCTGTAATCTAGCCTAGCCAGGACTGTGATGTGTGCTTTTCGTTTGTATGACTAAAGTAGGACTAGTAGTATGAGGCGTAAAATAAAACAAGTGTAATGACAGGTTTAAAGCTAGTTTTCTATGCATTTCAGGTGTGAAGATAAACGTAAATGTCATTAACTAGCGCATACTCTAATTCATTACCTGATATCCATTTTGTTCCTCGTATGCCTGTCAAAATCTGACATTCTGAGTCGCTTCGTTTGTTCGCAACGAGCACAGTGTGCAAAGCTGCTATATGTTGTGTGTGGTGTTTTTCGTGTTTCGCGCAACTGGTAACGACAACTGGACCTATTTTGATGCCCACGGTTTGCGTGTGACGTCACAAATCGCCAGTTGGCCAAACTCTCTCTATATACGGCTCTGAAAGTGATCCCAAGGTAGCACACGCCCATTAAAAGCCCCATTGGCTTACACACTAAATCACAAAAGTTATATGGTGTCTAAGTACAGATAAAAGTTCTCACTAGCTAAACGCTACCCATCACTGGATAGCTGATAAGTTGTCCATTCATGGCACCATCAATTTTCCGTACCATAACCGCGCATATTTTTTGGCTATCAGACCCTGAAATTTTCGTCACTTGTAAACAAACCTCTTCACTCAGTAGTAAACAACTTTCGTACGCTTCTCCTGGGATGCCTTAAGGGGTCTAAAATTGTCTCCATTGATCCAATTCTTGCACCACATGTACTTCCATTCATGTTCTTCAACATGCAAGCCACACAAAACCAGATCCTTATTGATAACAGGTCAAAATAGATGTTCTCCTACTGCTTTTTGGCACTTTTCCTGAAATTGGAGAATATTCGGGGAGATTGATATAGATAGGAGCCCTGCCACTGTAAATGCGCATGCTAAGATACATAACGCACTTGGCTGAGTAATGTGTTAAACCTAAGTGATATTTCAAATCGTCATATTTCGAGCTCACCGTCAACGATGTCGGAAGTATACCCAGATCCGAAACAGTTAAGCACCTTCACACCATAGACCTGACAACCCGTAGCAACTCCGTAAGAATCTCCCGCAACAGTTCCCGCACAGTGAGTTCCGTGTCCGTTACAATCTAGACCCTATAGAAGAGTTGATGAAAAATTTTCAGCACAATGATACTAATACACTGCAAAAGAGCGGTGGGTGGGGGTGGGCGGGTATACGTAGTGTTTAACGTTGACGATGGCGTCCATCTAGTACATTGGAAACGTGTAATGTAGACACGTGTTTTTTTTAATTGCTTTTCCACATTGTATGCAGGACAAAATCCCATAAAATTCATTACGAAAATGCCTATAAGGCTATAACCACTCAGTTCTGAGAACGTGGACAGGGGTGGGGGTGGGAGGGGGAGGGGTGATGTTCCCCTGAAGTATCATCCATTTACGTCCATGAGAACTAATCACGATAATTAATGTAAATATTCAAATTTAACGACAGTTTGATGAAAAATAAAACGACTGAATTTGTGTATAAATTTATGCTATACTGCTATTTGTCATTATTAAAAGATACGTTTTACATATATATGCCACACCAATCATTTTTCCATTTCATCGCATATATGTTAATGTAAACGGTTTTACATGCCAAAAAACCGTGCATGCGCAAAACAGTATATTCTTTCCTGCAGTTAACATTAAATTACCAATATTCTATATTTAGCCATGTGGACTAAACTGAAATTATCGTGGAAGACTTAATATTTCATGCAATTTATTAAAAAACGTTGAATTTGCTTACTGAGCAAATAGTAGTAGAAAAAATATTCCAGGTTTCGCTTTTTCTCGTGCATGCGCAAAAGAATGTGTTCCTTACAAAAAAAACCCCATTAAATTACACATGTTTTATACATAGCCATGTACACTCAAAATATCGTAGAAATTTAAAGATTTCATTCATTACAACAAAAATTGAATTTGCTTACCGAACCACCTGTAGCGTCATAAGCAGTAGATGCGCGTCCTGAGAAATCCACGTGATCATCATTGACACCGGTGTCGATGACGTAAACATGAACACCATTTCCATTACCTGAATATTCAAAACAAGAATTAGCATAGTGCATATATGGAGACGGACAACAGTTATACATTGAATCAATCAGTTTTAACTACACGCAGCCATTCACAAAACGTATGCTAACGGATGAGACGAATCGTGTACAACTAGAAAAGAGAGAATATCGTCAAATAGTCAATATTATTCTAAAATGTTTAAACAATTATTTTGAGTAGAGAAAGGACGAATGACTAAATATGTGGCTAACCTATAGACTGCAGATCCTGAAACAGTGTTTAAGCAGTTATCTCTTTGTACTTCGACCTTGCCCCTCCTTTAGCCCCCCCCCCATCCCCCTCCTCCCCACCCGTTGTTACTCTTCTCTCTACTGCCTATAACTACAACCACCATTTAGGAGGTCAGTACTACCAAGTGCAATGGTTTTCACTTGATTCCGTCATTATTGTCAACGAGCAGGTTTGTACAATGAATCCCATGGGACCCAACATATGGTAATGCATAACGCTATCTCAGAATGCCAATATTTGAGCAAATACTAAACTACGTATAAACCACAATGTCCATATCCTTCTTTAGTACCAACGACAGCGGTACATCGCTTGAAATTGATAAACAACAGGCCAATGCAATTTGACTGCTACATCTGATGTTGAAATTATTGCTTAGATATTTGCGATGTCGTTAATAATAGTAATTTCCTTGGTTAATGATCCAATCCACGCATAATGTGAGGTAAACATCACCGTTTTATGACATCGCACATACGTCACTCACCCAGTGGTTGGTAGACGTCATCCAGCGGAAGTGACGTTTGGTCGATACGATCGAGGCCCCATGATGCAATAGTAGATGCCTTGACGATGGAATCCTCTTCAATGTACTCAACTGCATCCAGTTTTTGCAACTGTTGAATATTCAATAATGATCATCAAGTTTTCAAGTTGTTGAGTTAGTCCTGGGAGGCGGGGGGGGGGGGTGGGGTGGCACGTGTCGGCGTGTCAGGAATGGGCGAATTGGGCGCCGTGTTAATGGGAATGGAACTGCTTAAAGTCATTCTCGTGACGTCACGTTCAGACTACGCATATGCAGAAACACGAGATGTATGGCTTGCGATGCATCAATCAGTGTGGCTAGGGATAGGTTCTTAACTATACTGAGATATTCGGTTATTTTTCAAAAAAAAAATTATTTGACTAGCATACATACCTAGGCCTAACCTGCTAGTGCGTATAAGACCGGTACGGAAGTTATCCGAAGTGTATCAATAATCCAATTGGAAGTGAGATACATTTATTTCAGTTTATTCACAATATACAATAAGTAATGCTTTACGTTAACATGAATGTCCTTTATCATCAAAAGCAGGTGAAGTGTTTTGTATATCAATAAAAAATTAAATAAAACTCCTCTCTGTAAAAATGGAAAACATGCCCATGCTTTTATGTGCTGGATTTTGTTAAAATTTCGATAGGATATTCCTATAACGCTACAGTTCATTTACCGTCCAAATTTATACAAAGACTAAAGGACACGAAAAATAAATGGGAATTTAAAAATATATATACATATAATATTGAAATAACTATTTTCAGGGTAACGAAATTTTCGAATCGAAAAAACAGAATTCTATCATGCTAATTTCTCTCAAAAATAACCTCCGTGAGGTGATGAAATCTAGAAGGGTGCCTTTAGTACATAAGAAAGTACATTACCATAGTTACTGCCTTTTTGGATAAGATCGCTGAAAATCCATTGAAGACTTTTTTGTACTTCTTAAGAATGGTAGCGCCATCTTCAAAGAGGGTCTCGGAAGACAGTGTGTTGACGACATATCCTAAATCAGCGTTTTGCTGAGAAAAAATGCACAAAAGGCAAAACAAGAAATTTTTCGTTGTTAATCATTACTTTACCAATTATGAAATATTTTAATTTTCAAAATATCTTTAATGTTTTGCATGAATCAGGTTGACAGTGTATCTCGTCAAAACGGTAATTTTCATATTCATGACGTATTGACGACAACTATATCAAGAGTGAAAAAATTAACTATCAAATTTCACAGTTTTGACCTCAAAAGTGAAGGGTGCAAATCGGTAAGTTTGCAGACCATTTACTTTTAATGTACTATACGTGTAATTCGTCAGCAGTGTACTGTCTCTTCGAAGCTTCCGTACTTATGAATGAAACTCAATTCATGGAGACTTGTATTAGGGAAATTGTAGGTGGAAAATTCTCTTGTATTAAAAACGGGAAAGAAACAATTTTCTAGAGCAAATCCATGAGTTTATGATTTAACAGACTGAAAGGCTTACAGAGATTGAATATATTGAGTATACCTTAAGTTTGACAATGTATCGTCCTGGTACCGCATCACGTGATGTGTAAAGAGGAGCCAAAGCGCTGGCCGCAGTTACAAACAAACAGAATATTAAGACCTTCATCTTTCTATAGACGATGAATAAAAGAGAGGAACATGATAACCACAAACAATAACTACATTTCATGACACTGTACATCGATTCGACCTTTCTAAAAAAATTGGGATTTTTGTTTTTGTTTTTTTTGTTTTTTTAAGGCATAGGTTATATCCAACCAGTTTCTGGTGGCATCCTGCCCGATTACAAGCAGAATATAACGACACCTGAGCCATAGAAGTATTAACAAACTAATTAAGGTAAAACATTAGCCACATATATATCACTTACATAATCGTAGAATTGGGCCATTGTATTATTTTGTTAACCAATGTTGCTTTGAATGGATACGTGCAATCCCACAATGTTGGGAAAATATTATCCCATCCTTTTTTTAAGAGTATATATATGATACTTTTAAACGAATCGTAGAGTTTCTCTACTTTTAAACAACTAGGACGATGATTTGAAAGGTAAAACATTGTAATAAAGATATTATTATACTTACAGAAAATACCTGCTTTCTTCTGAATTTCAACAACCACTTAGTATGAAGCTAAACGGGATTTAACCATCTCTTATATAAGAAAAAGTGATGTTTTGTTTCGACGCGGATTATAGATCTAAATCCCTCTTAATCCTCTACAGATGGTTTCTTCTCACAATGATTGTCATAAACAAAGAGGCTTATCTTCTCCCTGTGACCCACAACACTTGTTTGCCTTCAATACATGCATATCAATGAACAAAGCGCAAAGCTGTCAATATTTGCCAAGATTATTAGACTAAATTTCGTGCAACCTCTTTAAAGAGATCTAGCCAAGGCACCCCCTAAACATTCCCCACCCCACCGCCGATACTTGGGGATGATCCTCGTTAAATTCTGGCCAACTGTGTGAACCCCCCCCCCACTCCCCCATGGTTCGTATAGTAGACCATCTTAGTCGAGCAAGGAGGTGGAGCGGTAATGGGTCGCAGGAGGGTGGGGTGAGGGTTGGGGGGGAGAGTACACCATACGCGCACTGTATGTGCCTTTGTATACTCTCGTGTCGGTATTTTGTCATTCTTCGTTCCGGTTTGCGCCTGATGCATTTCAATAGTTTGCTCTTATAACATATCCCCCTCATACTCCCCCACCCCATCCCACAAACACACACGCCAGATATAACCAATATGACCAAAACCAATATGTTTATTTAGAACCTCGTTATAAAAAGTCTTTATGAAAGTTATAAGTTATTTGTTACAGAAACGGTTGGCTAATCTAAAAGTGATAAATTTCGAGAGTGGTTTATCGCCGAACAGTCAAACTACCAATCAACGTTCTATCGTTTAAAGTATCGGCTGTTATATGGGTAATATATTTGTTGAGCCGACTTAGGATTAATTCGAAAATCCTTCTAATTATCTTTAATTCTTTGTGAGATGCATACGACAGAAACAGAAAACAGGTTTTGTTTTTCCTAATAGTGTCTTACATGTGACGGTGCCAAGAAGATTTGTTATCAATGGTGTGTGGCATTGCAACTGTACATAATGAATCAATTTGTTTTTAGGTAGAAAGGAAAACCACCTGCCACAGATAAGAGGGTGAGGGGTGTGGGGGGGGGCGGGCGTTGACGGACGGCTTCTATGATTTGCTATGGGGAACTTTGACGTTTTGAAGTTTCATCTACTGCATGTTTTTTTTTTCTAATCCATGCTGTTGCACTAACAAAAACCATGTTACATAACGTCAAAACAATGGAAAGTTTCGTCAAAACAAAGTTAGACTTCTATATATATCTATCCGATATCGTCACAGCGCTGTGTGGTTATTTCTTCTTCGTAATTGTCATAATGTTAGAAAAGTGCACTTTTCTGGCAGAACACAAATATTATAATTAGTTATTAACACAACTTTGTGTGTAGACCTACTTATATAGACATCATGTATAGCCTCAATATACATCAGGAATTCCGTGTTCTATAACCTCACAGTTCATGTCATGAAAATACTGTAGTGACGATACGATGTTGAATAGCGCCATCTTTTATTTCGCGCGATGGAAGTCGCGGGAAATTTGTTGTTATTTCTGTCACACACTACATAGTATACTGACTATGCAAAGTACCTATTGTAAATCGCTTGCGAAACTAAATTTCATTACAGCTGTTATAACAGAAACGCTACTTTAACGTTGGAAGGATGTACCATAATTAATATTATGAGGTTTGAAAACGGTAGCTTTCCAGCGAACTTAATTGGAAGACCGGCAGAAGCTTCAACACATTTCTTTCATCGCTAATGCTGCATTTGTTGATAACGTTTTGGTCAACTCAGTAATAACGTTAGTGACACCGCTAGATGCTATCAATGATTTCAACTAAGTTTAACAGAAGTAACACTAAGTTGCAGTTACTAATACCAATATGGCTAGTCTCTGTATAGTGTGGTGACAGTGTCAAGGTCCGTAGGCCTAGCCTTAGCTGACTATCAATGAACTAGTCTAACGTTGGGTCAAGCCATTGGTGACTAACAATAAACAAGTTAACGTTAAACATAGGCTGGCTAAATTTACGGGTAGGTCAGGCCCCCAAATTAGACCTATGCTGAAGTAACTAGTATTAATGTAGGCAGAGGCCTAGGCTAGATTTACTTAGTTGAAGTAAGCTAGACATTGACCAAGACCTAGCCCCACTTAATAATACTATTACTAGGCAGCTAGTACACTGTAACTTAATGGTATAACTGTTGGTAGCCTAGGCCGTTAATTAAGACCAAGAAACTAACATTTAGAATGCTGACAGCATTGAAAACACTGGCTATGCTAGCATTAACATTGTTGTAAGCCTATCTAGCCTAGGCCTTGCTTAGGATTCTAAAATATTGTTAATAAAGAAACTATCAACATCGATACGAAGGAATTACTTTGACTCAATGCTAATGTAGCCTAGGCCATTTGGAAATATTTCTGTGGTTTGGCTGGAAGTCCAACCTATTCTCTTATTTTCATGTGTGAATTAAGGATGTGCAAGTACTTTTCCCAGAATGGCTGTCAGAGATTTCTTAAAGGAATTCTCAGTGATTTCAGAGTCTGCATTAGAAGGACCGATGGGGCAGCACAGGTCTGTTGTTGATTTAGGACTTGACTATAGATCCCATGTTGTAATGTTATTCATAAGATGTCCGTGTGCAAACGATGCACTACATTGTAGAATCTGCACCTGTTTGTTATTGAGCTGTGCATTTGCATATTGATATATAAGTTAAAGCATGCCGTCTGCTCGTCCTTGTTCACCCTGTCTCTCCATCTGTCAACACGTAATCTTGGACATGTCGTCCTATATCTGTCCTGTACAGCATGACTATGTGACGCAATAAAATATAACATGTTAATACTCAACGTCGACGGTGTTCTACTTGATTGCTTAAAAGAACTATATAACTAAACAAAGAAACATGACACATATTGGTATGAATTTAGTGATTCCCTGGAAAAGGGAACCCCACAGTGTACGAACATTACTTTCTTTGACTAGTTATAGTAAGTTACTTATAATTCATGATTGATAAACTGTGTAAAAATTAGGATTTTTGGTTTTCATAAGTGTTCATTTATCTTTTCAGGTACAAGATCTTTACCAACTGTTGGTCCTATTCAAGAATAAAAGGAAAGGAAAAAACAAAACAAGAAAACTTAATATAACAAGCTAGCTACCAAATAGAAGTCTAAAATGAAGATAGATACCCCAGAGATATCTTGGCACAGTCGTCAGCCGATGTACAGCCTGGATATACAGCCTGGAAAATCTGAGGTCAAGAGATTAGCTACAGGAAGTACTGATGCTAATGTTAGGGTAAGTCTCTTTAGGTAAACGGTTTCATATCTTAGCAGCATGATGAGATCACACATTTACAAAATGGCAGCTCCTAGACACCACTATTAAACTAAGATAACTCCCAAACGGAACAAGATTTTCTCTGTCTATTTTGATGACAGTTGGGTTTGCGTCGCGTTTTATCCTGATCTATCAAGAAAGATCAGCGATTTTCATATCACCTCGTTTCAACTGTCTCTCCTCCATGGTAAGTAATCTGATATAAGGATATAACCCTTTCTTTATTTTGTTGTTCGAATACATTGGTCATCATTTAAAATGAGTTTCCGCTTATTTTAGTAAATGTTGCCTTTTGTGAAGTAAAATTCAAGCGAGGTTTAATCAGAACTTTCTTTGGCATTTCTTCTACTCCTTCAAAAGATTTGGTCTCTAAAGATGGGCAAAGATGGTAAGGTATCACCCGAGTTCTTAGCCACCCTCTCCCGTCATACCAAACCGGTGAACGTCGTCCGTTTCTCTCCTGATGGACAGATTCTCGCCTCTGGCGCTGATGGTAGGTTGAAAAGCTGATGGTATTGTGGGCTAAGGATAGGGTATAATTTTGCAAAGCTTTGCTGAATATGAAAGGGCACCATTACTGGCACGAGATGCTAGTGGGTGGATCCCTTCGTTTTATGGGTGAGGGAAGGGGGAGGTGGGAATAACATATCTTGCATTGCATAACAGAATGGTCAAATTACCACGTATATCACTGTAATGATGTATAGCATATTTATTTGACACAGGAAGTTGGAACTATAGTAATTTATCAGAAAGTTCAGTGCCTTAAAAACTGCAACAGCCTTCAAAATCTGAATACTTAATTATTCCATGCGGAGAGGGGGGGGGTGGGGGTGTCCAGCTAGCACATTAAACACTTTAATATGTTATCCTATTCAGTGTTGTTGAAAAGAGTAATTCAATGTAACTTAACATGTTGATAATATGGATATTAGCTAATTTGCATATTGGGTCAAGCTATGAATCCTTGTAGAAGAGTTATTGTAAAATCATTAGGGTGTTTCTTATTCTAAATGCAAGTTCCTACATAGCAAGACTTAAAACTTTAAATATCATGCAAAAAGGTATTTTATCAATTTTTTGCAATTAGTGTAATTAGTGTAAGTTGTGAATAACCTTCCCACAACAATTCTACTAAAATGTCATTTTCTGTCATTTTTAATTTGGTGCAAGGCTATTACTTTGTTTCGGAGATGGCCTAGCTAGTAGTACATTTCAAAGTGTCTTGGCATTTAACTTTATCAAACGGTTTAAAATAGTATCTTTAACCTCTGATGTTGAAAATATTGCCTATTTTTTCAATGTATATACATTTGGATTCCTGCAACAGTTTTTTAAAATTGGATATGTTGTGTTATGTTTGTGTACATATATAATAAATGTGTAGCAAGTGGTATGACAGATACATAGTAAATCAAAATTGACTATATATATGTATACATATATATATATTTATATATATACACACATAATATGAGAAATTTGAATTTAATTAAAAAGTGTCTTGCATAGGGTATGGTGGGAGGGGGGGGGGAGGAAGTGGTGTTCAAGTTGGTATTTCCTCCTGATATCTTTGTCACCGTTTCTCGTGCTTAGATGGCTTGTGCATCCTCTGGCGTCTTCAGGATGCAACCTCCGGTGTTCCATCCTTTGGCAAGGAGGAGGAAGCAGAAGATGACAAAGAGACCTGGAGTGCTTTCAAGACACTTCGGTGAGTCACCATGGAAACAACATGTAGCATGTTTTTTTTCCCTCCATTATTTGCTGTTGTCTGAAAACTTAATATATTTAACTAATAGTTTAGGTAGTAATCGACACTAACAAAATGAAAACCAAATTCTGTTTTCCATATTCCAGTAGTTCTTCAACGGCTTAATTAGAAAAATGCAAATGCCACAACTTCCCACAAGTTTCATCTGGAACACTTCAGATAGAAGGTGTCAAAAATAATAGCTTTATTTAATTTATTTTTATCTTTATGAATTTTAATTATCAAATCAAAGTTTTGCTCTTCCCTCTCGTTAGTGGTCATTTTGAAGATATCTATGACATTTCCTGGTCGGCCGACAGTTCTCGTATGGTAACCGGATCGGTGGACAACAGCGCCATCATTTGGGATGTTAAGAAAGGTATAAAAAGCAGTTTTTTCATTTGTCAAGAATTTTGGCCACACTACGGAGTCACTTATTTGCAACTGGTTATAAATTCCATCGTAAATACTTACCATTTGTCATCCTCTTTGACTTGTACTGATAGCTAGCGTGCAATCACGTTAGCACTTGCCCAAATGTCCTCCTCTTAAACCTCCTCCACTCTTCAACCCCCCTCTCCCAGCCCTTTCCCAAACCTCAACGCACGCACACATAGACACACAAAATGAGCAGATTTTTATTAAGTTTAAAATAAAGGTCAACTGTGTTTACAGACTGTGAGTGGTTGTGGTTGCAAATGTGTAATATAATATTCATTCTTTGCAAAGAAACAAACCTTGTTAAAGAAATTACAAAATATATAATGTGACAGGAAGAATTTTGTCAAGGTGTTTTAACCAATTTTGAGGGTACAGTCTGGTTAAAAATAAAGTAAACACTTTTCTACTCAGACGTTCAATACAATACACAAAGGCATTTTACTATTTCACTGAAATATTATTTATTCCAAGCATTGTGTAGAAGGTGATCAACCTCATTAACAAATAGTAATGTAACATAATTTTACATGATTTTTTGTTTTTTTTGTTTTATTATTCACTTCAAAAATAAGTTAATTCATAATCACATGTGTGAGACTTACTTGGTATAGGTTTCAAGATGAATAAGCCAACAATACTTACAGGGTTATTTCATCCTTTATGAAGTTTCTTTTTAAGAAAGAAATCCATTTTTTTTTACAGAAATATACGCTTCAATTCCTACAGTTATGCTTCGCTCTTCTTATCATGCGCATTTGCAATTACTCCTGGTCCACGTTCCCGCACTCGTTATGGCGATCGACTATGTCACTGCGCCTTCTCTTTGGAACGAACTCCCATTTCACGTTTGTGACTCTCCCTCCCTTTGTATTCCAAGAGAAAACTTAAAACATTTCTGTTTGATTCCTAGTTTCTCTTTTTCCTTGGTTGCCTTTGTCTCTTTCCTACTTTGTAAAGCGCTTTGAAACGCTGTACTAAGCGCTATATAAATATAATTTATGATTACTATTATCATTATTATTCAATGGTAAAGACAATCTTTACGTTTTGATCTCTCCTCGACAGGAGATAAAGTTCACCTGTTCAAGGATCATAGAAGCTTTGTTCAAGGAGTCGCCTGGGATCCTTTAAATCATTTCTGTGCAACAATCAGTTGTGACAGGTAGGAGTTCTGTTGTTACCATGGGAACCATTTCTACTGAACGAAGGCATGTTTCGTTTTGCAGACGACAGGGAATCATAGCTTATTGAAGTTTCATGTACTGTTTGAAGGAAAGTTGTATATTTTGGGCAGGCTTGGAAGTTATTCTGATTTAAGCGATGAAAATGTGGCAGAATGCAAGAGAATTTTTGCAAGGCTATTTATAGGTGGTAAACATGAAATGTACAATGTTTTCCATATGAATAAAATAACGTTAGCTAATATGAGTCACCACTGTCGAATTATGTTCATGTAGAAAGGAAATAACTTTAAATGGAGGAGATAAATAAATCAAAATAGAAGTTTGCTCCATGTTTTTACAAAAAATTGGTTGAAAGATGATCTTGCTCAACTTGTGCCATTACATAAGAAAAATCGAAAGCGTATGAAGAATTTGTCAAGGCTATGAATATTAAGTCAAAATAACGGTTTCATTCAACTTGACTTGTGTTTTCTTTTGGTAAAACTACACTAGTGAAACCTTGAGTCAATCACCCAGTGTTGCTGTATGCTGGTTCACATATCATGTTCGTGTCACTTCGATTCAGAGATTGGTAAACAGATCAAGCACATTAGGATCAAATATGAGAGCCTGTTCCTTTGAAATTTTGAGTATCCCAATTTGTCATATTACAAAATGAATGCAATTGATCCCAGTATCTCCCTCCTTTCTCTCCCGTCCAACATGCTTCAACGGCTACCCACACCACAGTACCCTCTGTTCCAGCAAGGTTGTCAAGTTTCTATGAATCTATGACAGTATCTAGGATTTGTTTCATAATACCTTCTTTGCCACATTTACCCAACTTCAATACATCTTGTTTCTATATAAACCATAGGGGAGAACAAAAAAAGCTATTCACACCAAAGTGATACACTTTGGTGTGAATAGCTTTTTTTTCACACTGTTTTTTAATATCTTCACACTGTGGAAACTGACTTACTGATCATGTTTTGACTTTTGACAGACATATTTATTCTTTAGACTTTTCATCACCATGGTGATACGAACAATTTCTTCGTTTTGTTTTCTGTTATGAAAGGATCCCAATAACAAAGTGCATTTGACTACATTTGCTTATTTTCCAGATCAATGAGGGTGTATAGCCTGCAGAACTTCCGCTGTGTTTACAATGTTTCCAGATTTACTTTAAAGGTTAATGATAACAATGGCGAGGTATGTAGTCAACATCTAACTAATCATCTCATAATCATAACAGGACAATACATTAACACCAGTATTGCTAGAATGGCCAAAAAGGTTTCAAGATGTACTACACATTGTGAGCATTTCTCTTGCAACTTTGGAATAAATCCCATGCTTTATTTTGCCTTAAAATTAAACTTTGATTCCAATAAGTGTTCATCCAAGTTCATCATATGGATAGGGTTCAAGCGAGCTTCTGTTGGCTGTCTAACATTGTGGAATTACTAAACTAAACTAACCATCCACAGTATATCTTCACTATGCTTTAAATTATGCTAATAAAGTTCACATAAACAGAAAGGGATTGTTCAAAATGTTGAAAATACTGGCCATACTAGATCAACAAATGGATAGAGTTTCAAATGAGCTTCTGTTAGCTTCCTAAACAAAACTAAATTTGAACACATCCGTCTTTCAATGAATTTCTTTATGGTCCGTATCATCATACTGTTGCTTCCATGGACAGTTCCTGTACAAGGGTATTGATTAGTCTGTTTACAAGGGTATTAACATTCCTCTTAAAGGAAGAACCTGCTTGGATTGAAATGTCATATATTCGAATTAATTCCCTTCTGTTTTCTGTCATTTTATTGACATCTCACAGTCAGTTTTTTATTCTTCCTTCTCCTAGGGTATAAAGAAACAGCAGACATTATGTTTGCAATCTGTTGTTCATCCATGCCCCCCCCCTAGATGCAAGGAAGAAATGTTTGCGGATGGGGGGGGGGATGTTTCTATTCTATAGTTGGGGCTGAAGTCAGAAATACCTCTGTTTATTTTTGCCCTTGATGATGCTGTCAGGCTTCTTCTGACTTTCTTCTGACTTTTATGGTCCCCAAATTTTTTCTGTGGACCCTATCCCATGCACTGCTAAATCTTTTCACAGACCTAGAGATCTATAGATCCTCAGGTTAAGAGACAAGGCTGTATGTTTATATCATCTAGCACCCATTTTATGACACTTTCTCCCTCTTTCGTTATAGACTCAGAAAAAGCAAATTAGAATGTTCCACGATGATTCTATGAAGTCATTTTTCCGTCGTCTGACGTACACGCCCGATGGACAGCTGTTGATCGTTCCCTCTGGTTGCATAGAAACTGGAGACTCTGTCGCCAACACCACTTTTGTATTTTCACGGCTTTCGTACTCGAAGTGAGTTTGTCATATAGCTGAATTATTCTTGTGATGTTTTCTTTGCTGTGTTTTCAAAGAGCTACTGGTTGATTGTGCTATACAAAAATGACTTAATTGTGTAAAAGCAGATTTGTTTTGGGAATCTAGAATTTTAAAGGTTGGTAAATTGCATTGTGGTAAATTTAAATGTTGCCAGATGCAATGATGACCAGGAATTCATTTTTGCATTTTTGGCAACATTCTGTTTCAAACAGCAAAATTTGGTCAAATCTTCTTGGGGTAATACTCAGGTTTTATTATCTTCTCAAACTTTATTCCCTGGACAAGAACTTTTTTTAATTTTAATATTTCATATTTTGTCATCTGCAAATGACATTTCACAGGAATCAAGACACTAAAACTCAGTTTAAGTTCCTCTCAACCACTGGCAAGATGAACCTTCCATGGCATAGTTGATGGGATCAGGGTGAGGGGATTAGTGTGAGGGGATTAGGATGAGGGGATTAGGGTGAGGGGATTAGGGTGAGGGGACTAGGGGGCAGAGAAACAAAGATAATCTTTTAGTCAAGAGCTGTGCACTTTGAATTTTCCTTTTAACCCACTTTCCTTCTGGTGGGGGGGATGGGTGGTGGGGGCCAGGGAGGCACAAGGGGAATCATACACCTCCCATAACTACTACTGTATATGAAGTCCTAAAGTATATTGATTGTCAATACCGTAAATCTGTTGGTCAAAATTCAATTCTTTTTTCATATAACTTGCATAATCTGTTTTTTTAATTTTTACAATTCCACAGACCTATTCTTCATTTACCGGGCCCATCAAAGGCAACAGCAGCAGTAAGATGTTGTCCGATTCTCTTCAAACTACGGAAATCTTCCCCTCAAGAATCAGGTTAGTAAACCCTTACTGGAGATTGAAATGTTTGTTACCATGTGCCTCTCCTCAAAAGGACGACCTTAGGCCAAGAATGACCAAGAATTTTAGTCTCGAAATGTTGTAGTCCAAGAAAGAGGAAAAAATGTTGTTTTGCAAGTTAGACATCTTGATAATATGCTAATTCTCTGAAATGCCCCTGTAAGGCTAACATGAGATACGTTGTTCCGTGCAGGCTGAAATTTTAATGGTTCATCTAAATGAATAACTCGACAATGTTCCCTTAATTTCATGTAAACAACAGAAGCACCCTTGGCTGACATCTGACACTATTGTCCTTGGAAAAATTTGTCACACAATGTAAACATGTCAACTGACAATAAAAAAATCCCAAAAGAATCAAATTTTGCTCATTTTCCCTATTGAATTTTCTGTTGCATCTGATGAAATGACATAATGTTCTGTCTGTTAGACTAAGTAGCTCAGCCACTTTAATTGTTGTGTGGAGGGGGTCATTTCATAACAGTTATTCGTCTAGAGATACAACCCTGGAGTGATAGCGGTGTTTGTTAACAGTTTACAACAAATTGAAATAAACTTTGTACCCGACTCCATCCTTTAAACCAACCACTGCATCACGTTTTGACCATGTTGGATGGGAAATTTTAGTTTGACCCAACTAGATCTTGTTCATGATAGCTTGCAAAATTCTTCTTTCGTCTTCTGGATTCATTCATTCATCTCACTTTGGTTTTTTCTCTAAGAATCTGAAGAAATGGATACATCGGAACCGTCAGAGAAGACAGATGTTGGGAAAGAAGAGGTTGGGAAAGAAGAGGTTGGGAAAGAAGAGGAGGAGAAGGTGGCGGCACAAACTCCGGGAAAACCAACAGAAGAGGAGACCGAACCAAATCTTTTTGAGTAAGTTAAACTAAAATATTCAGATTTTTTTATATTTTTTTATTTCATTACTTATGAATCATGTGAGGATTTTGGATTTCAGAAGTAAATATGAGTGTCACAATATTTGCTAAAAGTTTGCAATTATTACTTAAAAATGCCTGAAGCAGCTTTAGGAAATACTTGGGACTCACCGGATCCAAATTTTTGGATCTGGCCAGAACCAGATTTGCCCACACAATCCGGCCCGATTTTATCTGGTATTACCAGATTATTTTCATGGAGATATTACTCCACAGTATGGTTCATTAATAAATTACTTAATTAAGAAATTAATTAATTCATCCATTCATTCAAATAAATTATGCCAATTTAAACTGTGTTTTTGTTCTGTACTACAGTTAATAATATTAGTTGTTTCATATTTGGTTAGTTAAATTGAAATTTTTCTAACAGCAGCTTAAACATCCTTTCAGAATGTTGAATAAAATATTGTGGTCAATTTGATCTTTCCTGGGTTTAATTAATTATGCAAAGATGTTTCTTAAATTTAAGTCTGCTTGAAATATAATTCCTGGCCACAAATGGATATTCTTTTTATCCTGCTGGGTTAAGGTCGCACTGAATATCTTCTGAATCCCTACAGGACAAATTTGTAATGGTCGTACCGAGGTGACGTAGTTTGTTGACATCAAATTCTGATTGCATTGTTACTAAATACCCTCAAAATAGGTAAAATGATAAGTTGGGTTTCATCCCGAAAGCTGGTGTTCTACTCACCAAACCTTCACATCTCTCCAACAGTAATAACGTATTGGTCATTTTTATTTTGCTACATTCTTTAGGTCAACCAAAATTGACCTAAATGGAAGGCCTGGTTGTTCGAGGGACAACCAAAAATATATCATTGGGCCTCAGTAGCAAACATGCATGAATAAAATACAACTAACATTAATTAAGGATATTTTAGCTGGTGGAGGTGAAGAATTTGGATTAAACTAAAGCATTGTCTTTGCTGCCTTGTTTTCAATGACAATGCAATTTTCTGAACATATTCAAACAATGAGTCATTTGTTTTGGAACTGAATTTACACAAATCGTTTTCTTACAACGCTACATGACAGGATGGTGTTGTTTTTGCCACACATAACACTATTGGATGTCGAACTAAGTACACAATCTTCACTTCTGACAGGGTGACCTTAAAAACAGATGTTTCTCCTATATACGTCACATTCCAAGAAAAGAGTAAAAACAGATAGTAGTCATGTTTTTATAGCTGTTCCGTTTCCTAGATACTCTCACTTTCACATCCGCTACGTCTCTGGAGAGGTCATTCAAAGGCTCAAAAATTTATATTGAAGTCAAGTCCTCAGTGCAGGCCTAAATGTTTAATATGTTAATCCATCGTTTTATAGGTTCCAATTAGTCAACCAAAACATTTTCTTTGGACTGAATATGAAATGATAAAGCACCCTTGATTGATATTTAACACCATTTATGATTTAAAAACAACTTTGTAGTGCATTTGTAAACATGTCAATTTGAGGCCATAAAGGTCTTATGTGTTTGCTATTGAATTTTACATTGCATCCGAGGAACTGACCTAATTATCTGAGTGTTTAGGCTAAGTAGTCCAGCCGTTTCAATAGAAGGTTCTCAGATGTTTAAATGGTCATTTCTCAAAACTTACAAAGTAGTAAATAAACAGTCCAACTTGGACTGATTATATTGTTTTTGTAATGGTCTTCAAAATATCAAAACTGATTGTGTATCTATTCGGTAACTCTTTCTCCATTCCACCATATGTTTACTCATAAATAAATGTATTCATGTTTTAAGAACCTTAAAAGACCTGTTTCTTATCTTCTCAGCTAACCCTCTTGAATCATGTGATGTTGTTGTCAGTAATTTAAACGTACATACGACTTTCTTATTTTTCAACAGTCTGCCTTATCGTATGGTTTTTGCTGTGGCCACCGAGGACTCTATTTTGTTCTATGACACCCAGCAAAGCATTCCCTTCGCTTACGTCTCTAACATCCACTACACGACTATCTCTGATATAAGTTGGTGAGTTCACAGAATCAACAAGTGGTTTATATTGCATTTTATGGGTTGTCTTGAGAGTCAGAGCTGAATGAAACTATCATAATTACATTATAATGATAGTTTGCACATATACCCTGCCATATATGGGGATGTTTGTTGCTTCAACTGCAATTTGCATAAGATATTTGCAATTTGCATAAGATTTGCATAAGTATTGAAAGTGATCAAACTAAGACACCTTCCCCTAGAGTTTTGTTTAAAACATGCGCAGTCATCTGTCAGTTCCTTATCAATTTCATCGAATTTCTGATTGGTTCTTAATTTCAGAAACCTATCTCATAGAAGTTTTGTAAATCACATGCAAACAGAAAATGAAATATATTGAAAAACTGTGTTAACTCTCTCTCGACTAATTGATAGGTATCATGGAACTATAACTCACCAAAATCAATATAAAACTCTGCTTTCAGCATGTTTTGTTTTTGTCATTATTATTGTTAGTCTGCAGACAGTTAACAAAACACCAATGATGGGGTGGTTTGTACTGTTGGGAATTTCCTGCCATTTCCATGGCAACTAAAACTTAACCCCCAACTTTAAACTGTGCTAGCAAATCTATCAAAGATTTTTTTTGTCGTTAAAAGTGAGGTCAGAAGATGATGTAAATTTGCAAAGATGGGCCACAATCAATTCGGTATATTTTTTTATCACCTCATATGTATTTGTTTGTGTCCAGTGAAAAGAATGAAGAAATTTGCCCAAGTTATTCTTTCTAGAGCTTTCCTGTTGTACTTGTCTTATGTTATAGTATATGAACTCATTTAGAGGTCACACAAGTGATTTCTGGCTGCATTGCAAGTATAACGTGCCAAAATAGTTTATCAAAATGGTGCTACTAGTTGCTAGGGAACTTTTACAAATGTTGCACAGAGGTTTATAAATTTTTGTTTTGTGTAAATGTGTAAAATATCGATGTACATGTTGTTAACACATTGCAAAAACAGAAGAAAGCCAAAAAAAAGCTAGCCGCATAAGAAATGGAGAAATTTATTAGAGTTAAATTTGCTACTTGTTAAGTCTCATTACAAGATTTACAAGTTTGAAAACAGTATCAGATTTGTTCATGAATATTCAAAAGTTTAAGCCGGCCATGAATTGCCCGACCAATCATGGCCCGACTGAGCTTGGTTGTCATAGCATGGGTAAATTGTGGATAGTTGAGCAGTATGCATGTGGGCAAGCTTATCTCACTCACTTGCTTCACCTTCCAAATGCATACATTTAAATATTTCTGTAGTCTTGTGCTTTCGATTTGTTTACTCACAAATGGAAGAAGAAACTAAATATCGTAATCTCTTGCGAAAATGCGTAGGTCTTCTGACGGTTCTTGGCTGGCAGTTTGTTCCACCGACGGATATGTGACGATAATATCCTTTGAACCTAACGAAATCGGAGAAATCTACGAGCCGCCTAAAGTTGTGGCAAAGAGTCAAGTCCAAGAGGAAACCCCGGTGGAGGAGGTAAAGCCTCAAGAAGAGCCAACCAATTGCATCACTCCTAAGGAAGGTGGGGTCTTGCCCGAGGAGATCTCTGTCAAACCAGTAGGTTCCAAGAGCGAAGATAAGGAAGGTACAAAGGAAAAACTGAAAGCCGCTTTGAAAAAGGACTATCTTGAGCAAATGAACGGTGAAGATAATAAAGCGCCTAGGCGAATCACCACAACACATATATCCAGTGAAAGGGAAGTACCTGTACCGGTTGCTAAGGAAAACGTGGGTGCACCAAACAAAGACAAAATACCTCCCAAGATCCATTCTGTTAATGGCAGTGCACCAAGAAGGATAATGACAACTCTGCTGAGCAGTAGTGCAGTCAATTCAACAGTGACAGGGTAAGGACTTTTTTTATCACAATGTCTCGTTTGTCAGTCATCAGTTTGTATATTGCCAAAATTTTGAGATTTGATTTTCCTCAAAAATGCATAAGAATTTCTCTTATCTTATTATACCTTATCTGTATCTAGACCTAATTTGCATATCATACTCAGAGTCTGAAGTTGTTGTAGTCGTCAACCCAATGCAAAGCTAGAAAAAGTTTTTGAACAATCTTTGATTTGAAGAAAACCCTTCACATGCCTTCAGTAAGGGAGTAAAATAGTTGAACATAATTTGGTGCGGAAGGTGACAAAATTTAGGAATGAACCTCGACCAGCCGTTTAAAACGACGATGATGTTCACTCGTTTTACGTAAGCGTCCAGTCGCGTATATCACTGTTATTCATAAAGTGTTTGCAGCTTCCTTGGCCATGTTCTATATGTAGATGTTAAATTGATGGTGCTATTGGTACACTATACTTGGAGGATCCTAAGGCAATGTTTAAAGAAACCTTGAGGACTTGGTTTCTTGAGAGTTTCCTTCTTTAGTAGAGAGGAGTATTTGTCTTTACAAACAGCTCTTTGCCACAGATCCTTAGTTACATATGTCATCTTTAATAAGATGTAGAACAAGGCCAAAGGAATGTTGCCGTTTCTTTCCTCTTTGTATGAGATGTATTCCATTCTTTACATTGAGGTTTATTTTATGATGTATGTTACTTGTCGAGGGCATAGATCTATGAAAGTAACAGAAGTTTCTTGCTAAAAATGAGACACAAACCCACCCCATCATCTTTGGTTCATTATGACAGATTTACTTCACTCCTCGCTTACCTGTCTCCTCACAACCTTAGCACCTCGTTCTACCTGCCTATAAAGTCCTGGTAAAAAAATAAAAAAACAACAAGAGTAACAAAATAATAATCATTAATAACTATGACCTGACACCCCCAGTTACTGCCCTTTCTATCATTGAAAATGTCTCACACGGATTTTCATGTGGAAAAGTTCCTTTGGGATTTCGTCTTGGGTTTTTTTGGCGATCGTTGGAAGTTTTCTTTCCTTGTATTCATAGGAGTTGGTTTATTATGACAGATCTTTGTGAAGATGACCCCCCCCCCCCCAAACAGCTAAGAAATATCTTGTTCATTTTGGGAGATATCCTAGTTAAAAAGTCACGACTGGGAGCTGTCGTTTTGTAAATCTGTGATGTCATAGCGCCGTTAGGATATGAAACTGTTGACTTTCTCTTTGCTTCAAGGTTAGATTGTTAACAGTGCTGAGACTGAAACCAATACCATCATTAGGTCATGTCAAGAAGTTCTATATTTTAGCAATCAGCATTTACAAAACCTATCTCCATTACAGAAAATAAGCATATTAATAATAAAGAAGAACCTCCCTTCCCCCCCTCCCCCTCCCCCAAAGCGCATGTGGCTCGATGTTGTCATATTTAGACTTGGTCAAGTCTAAATATAAATCGGGGGAGGTTATTCATGACAGTCATCTTAAACATTGATAATGAGGGATGGCTTTGTCTCCGTTAAGCCTGATCTTCAATTCCACAATTACTGGCAGTATTTTATTGCTGGTCACATAATTAGATGTCTTATTTTGTTTCAGAACACCTGTGGTTCTTCATTCTAACGTTCAGAAGCCCCCCTCTGCTGCAACAAAACAAGGTATTATTTTATTTCATCTGAATTGGTTGTCAGTTTTAAAAAGTTCAATTTTTCCTGGTTGAAGGAATTGCCTAGCAATTGCTTGAAAAAGATAACCACTTTTTTTTAGTTCTTCCGCGATCTGTTTGCAAAGTATTTAAATTGGCTTTTTTTTCTGGTAAGGATTTAACAAACATTTTACGTTTTTCTTCAATTGCATCTTTCTTCAGCTTCTAATCAACCAAGGAGAGTTACCTTGACAACCATTAGTACTCCTTAGTGGAAGGAATGTCGCACCTTTGACTGGTAGAAAAGTAAGAGCCATTACTACAGTACTGGGCCTAGCCTGAGGTGTTGTTGCCATGTGAAAACTTCTCACTACTCAAGGCATTTGTCCTACTAAATGGAATTGTTTATCCCCATTTCATCAGGGAACTATTTTGCTGCTGTGGAAAGACCTGCTCGCGATGGTCGATTTCAAAAGGAGAGATATGAAGATATCAGACCATTGGATGAACTCCCTATTCGTTTGGCAGCCTTCTCTATTTGGTTTCAAACTATTACTGTCAAAATATTGGCAAAGACGATGTTATTTTAAAAGTAGACATCTGCGATAGTCTCATATTAGAATGTAATACTAACAATTTACCGCTAGTTGTTCTTGTGGATTATCAATTAGACGTCATCCATACAGGATAATTAGACAAAGTGGGGGGGGGAGGGGAATGTCAGTGATCTATTACACTACACTCGATTGATATAGAAAACATATTTCATCATTTTTTTTCATTTTCGGGGTGTTGGTAGAATCCAGAAATGGATTTTATCATTTACTAGGAAAGCCCAAAGCAAAGACCTTTTGTTTACGACCAGCTGATGACAAATATAATACAATAACAGGACAATACATGTTTATATAATGTATATATTTCACAACTTTTTATCATCTTAACAACAAAAGTTCTTCCGTAAGACTTGTTATTCTGATGTACTCAAGTTTAATGTTGCATGTGACACCAAGACCAATAAAATTGCATGCGAATATTTCTGGTTTTTTTTTTTTCCTTTTCCCATACTAAGATATTAGATGGTAGGTATTGAACAGAATTCCAAAACCTATCTTTTAATCAAAATTATTGCTGCAATAAAGTCTAATGAATCATTAAAAACGGCATATTTAAAATGGCACAGGTAACAAAGTTGACGGCAAAGAATTGTGGCTAAAGTCGTCTTAAGTCTGTAGATTTAAGACGACATTTCTGGTCGAAAACTTTGTCAGTTAACACCAATCTTCAAAATCATAATAATAATATTATGTGAAGCACAAAGAGAGAGCATTTTATGAATAGAGAATTAATTAACTGTAAATTGGTAACATATGTGACCAATCCGCAAACCCCAAAATTAAAAAAAAAAAAAAAAAGATCAGATCAATCGTTCGGAAATTCAACAAAAACATATATTGAAAGAAAAACAAATTCTATCACTGCATGGTACCCATTAACCCATTAAAATAAAATTGCTTTCAGTTTCAATAGATCTTCCTGTTTTGTTTTTCTTTGAAATATTGTTATCACAAGCAGCACAAGTTAAGTACGATGACAGACGATTTTCGTACTATAGTTTCTATATTCTTTGTATGTTTTTTTTTTTCTACAAACTATAAATTCAATTGATTTTTCTTTCCTTGGTGTCACCCATTGACAGGTGCTTGTTTCTTCCAGTGGGTTTATATTTCTTACACTGTTGTCACAGGACAGCTTTAGAAAGTGCTGCAACTGGTGGTGGGTTTGTCTCTGTGGACAAAACTGGTTGTTAGTTAAATGCTGCTTACTACTTAAATGCAGAAGAGTCTTCTATATCGGTGGTCCTGAAGACTTTGAGGCTAATATCTTCCATGAAGTCTTGAGTCAGGACCCCCCCTGCCCCCATCCCAATCCTCCCCAATATTAATCTTGCACTAAACAGATCAAATTGAGGTTATACCCTAACAGCTGCAAAAATATATTAAAGAGTAGTTTCTATTTGTGCGTATAAGACCTAGTAACCCCGCCCTCCTCCACCCCCAAACAAACATCAAAGCGCTCGTGCTCATGACATATGACATTTTGAGAGAAAACAAATGACATCTGAATATTACCCTAAACACTGATTTTTCTCATATTTTTGTCAATTAAATGTTATTATGTCAACCTTATAACCGTGGATGTATATTTGGTACAGGTTACCTGTTGGTCTCACCCTTGATTTCACATAGTAAACCTGCGACTTGAAATCCAGAAACAGCTAATTGTGAAATGATCTTTACAGATTTTACAAAATTTTTATCATTTGATTGAGAAATTCCTCACATTGTCAATCCACCTACTAAAATTCTCTAGATTTTGGTGAGATTTTTGAACAAGCAAAGAAAGCATTCGAACCAATAAGCTCAGGTCTTGCATTCAACTGACTAAGCTATCCAACCCTTTGTTTGTCGCTGATGTTTGAGTCCCTATGGGAAGTCCCCCGGGGACACGTAGATGTGGTGCAATATACAGCCCCATGAGGGGTTGTTTGAATTTTTCACATTTTGGTGTGTGGGTGTGACAAGTTTACCAATGACCAGGGCTTAAGTTGTAAAGTCGTGTGAGGGGGGGGGTGGGGTGGGGGGACTATAAACCTTAAAATTTATGATCCAGCAACATTCGTTGTAACTTGGCAAGTTAAGCTGAGAAGTGATTTCCTTTCCAAATTTGCGAGTGGCTTTTTTTCTCTACATGATTTACTTAGAAAAAACTTTAAAGACGAGAATTATTTGTAAAACCACACTATGCTGTTCCTTCGAACCAATTAATGGCAGCAATTTCTTTAGCTTGGATATCAAGAAAACTCAATAATTTCATATTAATGACAAATTCCTTGCATAATCTACCATTTCAAGTCAATCATGCAGGTAAATATTTATCATCTTTTTTATTAAACTTTGAATAAAACAGAGATGAAGATTAATCGATAATGTTAGATATTAAATGATATATGACAAATCTCAATAGTTCAGCCCATCTTGTCATCTATTGCAATCTTTCTCTTTTGGCAACCACGACGATGCACAGGTCGAGAGTTTTGAATCGGAGGTCTTATATCATAGATCACTTGGGGTCAGCAGCAATTAAAGGCATTGAAGACTCGCCCTAAACCGCGTGCGGCCATGTGAAAAAGTTAACTTTCTGTTGCTTGCAGGTGACGTTTTGTTCGTGTCGCTAAAAAATGCAGACAGTAATGAAACGTGATACTTGTTATCTTTAGCTGGACCTGAGATGTCCATCGCTGTATCCATACACTGTGCTGTGGGTATTGACCGCAGCTGTATGTACTGACTGAACACTAGTGTCTAATTACTGGCGGTAGCAAGCTGTGTGTATTTTCTGGGATCGATGGTGGTGTCTAACACTTCTGTTACACCTCATTCGAAACTAGGTCAGATGACCGGCATTAGACGTTTCTTTTTGCGCGAGTCTTCACACCCTTTAAAGAACAGCTTGCTATTTCCCAAAAGACTATCTGGAAATCCCTCCAATCACCTGGCCTATCCAGGAGCTGGCTTAGTCTCAGCCTGATAGTAGTTTCTCCGCATACTTCTGATTTAAGTTGCGTAAATCTAGAACGATTTGAAGGCATCTGTGGAAGACGAGGGCGTCCGGTAGGTGGGTCAGATAGAGGAACCTCTCCAGGAGGCTGGTCAAGCCGGACTGTAACTCCCGCACTGCTTCAGAATCTTGCAGACCTCTTCGATCTAAGCGAAAGAGAGAAATATCGATTGGTATAGAAACGTTTTATATCGTATTTCTCACATTTGTAACAATCGCTGTAAGCAAAACCAGTTGAATTGAAGAGAGGTACATGGTTATATATATAAATAGCTGTCTACTTTATCACTTGTGTAAAAGTAAGTTGGCCTGATGTTTCGATCCTAGCAGGATCTTCTTCAAAGGCTAAATGACTTTATCAATTGTGACTCATAGTTTTCACTAGGGCTTTGTACTATTTTTTTTTCTCTTTTTTTTTCTGGATGGAGACCATTCTTGCATTCATATTTGTGAATTACATTTTGAAAAAAAAAAAACACATTGTTCGTTTTGTGACTTGAGAACTGCATTCAAATAGCTGTAAACAGAGGAACATCTACTTTCACATGTATGGTAATAGTATGAGGTATCTCTTTCCCAATAGATTTCCTGTCCAGTCTCTTATGTTATCTGTAGTTGTCTGCTTGATTATTTTCTTTTAGCCCAGGCCAAATCTATTACCCAGTCAGGTAAGTACTTTTTCTAACTAATGAAACCAAACCACAAGACTGAAACTGTATAATCCCACTTGATCTTGCTTGAGTGGCATTCATTGCATACACATGTGCAGGAGCTTAACTACTACCACAATGTTTATCATTGACCGTCACCACAAGTGTGGATGGCGGCGGGGGAAGATAAGTCAACGATGATTGAAACGCAACACCACCCGATAGCAAAAGTGAGCCAGTTAATTGCATTTTTTCAAGGAGGCTGACATGTACTTGCAGAATTTGCCAATCTTGAGAGTTACTGGACCAGGTTCCTATTGGGAGACTATCACAGTAACGGGAGCCTATCACAGTAACAGGAGCCTATCACAGTAACGGGAGCCTATCACAGTAACGGGAGCCTATCACAGTAACGGGAGCCTATCACAGTAACGGGAGCCTATCACAGTAACGGGAGCCTATCACAGTAACGGGAGCCTATCACAGTAACGGGAGCCTAGTTACTTTAAAGTTGCTAAGGTTATATTATTGACTTGGGGCAATATTCCTTGTGAACGAAACAAACATACTTCGCAAGAAATACTCGTCTTCTTGGACAACAAAATCTGTAATCTTATTATCACTTGCCATCATTTAATGTCGATAACATGTGTTTGGATCCGATCCTTGTATGATGCATTGTAGGCTAGCTATTTAAACCTAGCCCCCATGACTGCTACAAAATATTGGCGGGTCTCAGCTAACTTAGTGTACACCATTCGTTTTGAAATTAAGCGTACATTAGATCTATATTTTCTACACCGCCCCTCCCTCCCCCCCCCTCCCTCCTCCTCGACCAGTAATAAAAGAGCAACAAGATATTTTACGCTAGTAGATGTGTCTGGTAGGGGATGTTATTTCCAACGCTTGTATGGCCAGCCGATATTTGACTTAGTAACCTTTGACCTATTAAACTTTCTTACCTGCTGCTACAATGACTGATGCCTGCATGAGTGCCTTTTCTGTTAATGAGAGCTTTAAAGACTCCATCAACTCGGATACTTCAAACATTGTTTCGATGAAGCCGCCAATTTCTGAAAGGAAAACATTTAATACATGTAAAGCATGGTTTCCCAAACCTGGGGTCGCGACCCCAACTGGGGTCGCGAAGCAATTCTTGTGGGGTCGCAGGCTTGTTTCAAAATATATAAAAAAAATCTGAGGGTACCCAAAATTTACCCGAATTTGAACGTTCGCAGTCAAAATCCTACACAATTCACCCTGAAAACTCATATTTAGGGTTTTATTAGCGGCCATTCTAGCGTTTTTCCTGAGTGAATCTGGCGTTTTTTGCTCAATTGTCGCTGGCCACCCTTCTTCTGTATATTCACTATATTGTTTTCACATACAACTACAGTACTGTACTACAGGTACATGTGGGCCTGCACAACTTCATTATTCTGGAGACACAAACTTGGGGTCGCGCTCGGATGGCGCTACATGAAATGGGGTCCCCGCCTTGAAAAGTTTGGGAACCACTGACGTAAAGGAACGTGGTCGTCCAAATCAAGTAAACTTTGTAGTATGAAAAACTGATGGGGTTGTAAAGATAAAAGACCATATTGACAAATCGAAAAGCGGGCACCATTTGAAAATGAAGCTCTTATCAAAATTTTAGCTGCAAATTAATCAAATTTGTTAGAATATTTTTTACTTTACCAAACTATTTTGAATTGCCTAATTTTATACCCCCATTATAGATCCTGCTAGGATCGAATGTCAGGCCAACTTTACTTTTACACATTCTATTGCACAGGCTCTCTATTACACATGCTCTCTAGTGGATAAGCAGTTTGCTAACAGTTTTATTTTAATTTTATACCCCTTAGAACTTAACATTTTGTCCTATAGGATAGAAGCCTCTTTTGAAATAATGATTGCAGCTTGATTGCATTTAATTGTTTTATTTACCAGTATCTTGTAATTCTTCTTTTGTGAAGCTCTCCCCCCACGAAAACTTGATTCTTCCCTGAGCGCCGTCAAGAAGTTCGCACATCTGCAGGAGAAGTACCTCAAAGCAGCCAGCCTTCAGCAAAGTCAACTGCAAAGCATGATGGGAATAGAAGGTAGGAGTAATCCGGTAAGCAAGACAAATTTGTGAAATGAAAAATGAACGACGTACATCACTTATTGGCATCTAAAACAGATTTGTAACGAGGTAAGACTCAAGTCACTTCATGTCAAAAGTAAAGTGACTTTAGTCACTATATATAATATATAGTCACTATATATAATATATATTCACTATATATAATATAAAGTCACTATATATAATATAGTCACTATATATAAAATATATATAAAAATCATAATGAGTTGGAAAATCAAGAACAGTGAAAAAACTTCCAGCCTCCACCGGGATTCGAACCCGGGCCTCCCGCTTTATACGCCGACACCCTAACCACTAGGCTATGGACGCTGATTGTTTGTCCAGAGGTTCGAAACCGGTAAGGTAGGTCGTAATTCCAGTGTATAGGCATTTGTCACCTGTATCGAACAATACTAGTTCTGTGTTTGGTCACATATTTTGACTTACTCTAGAGATCAAACATGATGCTAACCAACTCAAAATCATTTGTGATTCCTAAAGCCGGATCTCGAAAGAGATACTTTACACAGACTTTTTGTTAATGAAATTGAGGTAAACGGCAAAGGCAATGAATATATATATATATATGTATGTATGTATGTATGTATGTATATATATATATATATATATATATATATATATATATATATATATATATATATATAGATGTATTAAATATATATATATGTATATATGTGTATATATATATATATGTGTATATATATATGTATATATGTATATATATATATACCCAGCTGATCACACACATGATATTTCCTGTAGTCGTGACGGAATTATCCCAAACAAACAAGAGCAGCAGGTTTACCTACAAAGTCATTAACAATATAAACACTACGGAAGTTTCCACAAGCGGTGTGTGGGATGTTGTAGTCTTCCTGGAAATAAAGTGTCACATTGTGTGTTACCAGGACAACCCTTAAACTCTTAAAGCTCATCATGGCATTTGATTTAATCCTTGACATTTCCAAGAATTATTTCTACAAATTTGAAGTCAAAACTGTGTTCTGACAGTGACAGCAAAAATGAATACAACTCATGTCTTCGCATTGTGTGTTACCAGGACAACCCTTTAAATCTAAAAGCTCGTCATTTCATGACATTTGATTTAATCCTTGACATTTCCAAGAATTAATTCTACAAATTTGAAGTCAAAACTGTATTCTGACAGTGACAGCAAAAATGAGTACAACTCATGTCTTCATGGAATTTACGAGCGTTTTTTTTTCACACTCATTTATTTTGTTTAGAAAAACTATATTGGTACATAAATATGGAAAAGTGAAAATAAATCGGTTGTCTCTTAATTAATGCAGAGACAATTGGTATTTTTAATTAGTTGCTCACCTGGTCTGTCTGCCTGATTGTTTCAAATCCCAGAATACTTTTCGCAAATGACACAATTTTACTGATGGCAGGAGCAAACCTGCCAGAGAATTCTTCCGGGGATAGTTCTTCTCGGTGAGGTGTTTGACCGTTACTTCCACTGTTCGTGTGGTTATATTTCTAGGGTATCAAAAATAAATTAAATGAGGTCAAATTTTATCATCTCATAAAGTATGTACTGGATCTATATACTGTACAATACTTACATTGTATTATCCAAGTACATAGGTCTAAAGCTAATTAGACATACTATTTCAGAGATATCTGATTAAGAATTGTAGGGTTCACTAATTAATATTTATGATATGCACACACAAATACAACATGGTTGTTTGTACGAATGAAGTTTGACCTAAAACCTAATATGTCAAGGATGAAAATCATGGAACATTTGGCTCTTGTCTTGTGTTTTAATGCCATTTCTTGAATTGGTGAATACATATCATGCCTTGTTCATTTTGGTATGGTCAAAATCACCCCCTACCCCCACCCCCACACCCCTTCCAAAATGAGCATATTTCTTTGAATGACTGGAGGTATAAAACTCACTTTCACATTTTCTCCTGATGTGTGCTGTCTGATAATCACATGAAGTATCCCCTCCAAGCATCGTCTCTGCGAATCCATCTCTAAACAGTACACCTTCGTCAACGAATCCACCATCTCGATCCGTTGCAAGAGTTCCTTGGAGTTGACGGGCGAGATTAACTTTTTGTCGCTCTCCGATAAGCTCGGCGGTCGATGTCTTCCGTTGAACGGATCTTGCAGAAAACTTTTGCTGTCTTCGATCGAACTCGGTTTACCGTCGATGCTCGGTTTCCACAACGGTTCCGAATTTGCGGAGGATAAATGCCTGGACGCTGTTATCACGCCGTTCACCGACTGATCGATTGCACCGTCCAACCGAGGGTCCTGGCCGGTGTAAGTAGAATCGTGGCCGTCGCACGCTGGCATATTACTATTGCAAGTCAATATTTCAGATTTGGGTTGGTTCAGACCGTTAAAGTATCCGCTGCATTGTTCTGAACCCATACAATTAGTCGTCGTGGGAACTTCTTTATCAAGTTTACAAAATTTCTGTCGTGAGAGTTCTACATTCGCTGGAGAATGGCTTCTCTTCCCTGGACCCTTTAAGGGGAAACTATTTTTGTCATAGCCATTTGTAGGCTCTGATTTTGGGATGCAGTTTGCAGGCATGTGATGAAACTTTTGTTGTCCATTGGAGGGTGGTGTATTACTCTCTACAATAGCTTGTCTCATTTGATATTCAAAGAGTGTTGCTAGGGAAACGGAGGTCATAGGTGGCTTTCTGTCGGCGTGCGTGACACTACCGTTCATGTCGTAACTCGAGCCGTTGTGCAACATAAAGTTGGCCTTGTAATTCTGCGAATGGCCTAACACACTCTGCTGAGAAAGTAAGTGCTCTAGCGCCCTCTGTGATGTTCCTGGGTGACCATTGCTCGCAGGATCGTGATTGCTGTTCCTAGTATGATGACCGTTATTGGTGGCAAACGTCGGTGGCATCTCATTCACTTGACTTCTTTGGTTGTAACAATTAGACCTTGTATGGACTGGGGAGAGACTGCTCTTCATTGAATTCTTTCCAGACAAAACCGGAATGGGGTGGCCGGACATTTGTTGTACTGCTTGATTGTCTCCCCCAGTGACGCCGGACATCATGCATTGTTTGTTACCGTATGGAGGGTATCTGTTCATACCTACACCGTTCGGAGGAAGGTGATTGGTCGATACTCTATGATTCACACTGGCCGATGTAATCGAGGGGAGTATGGTTGTCGTCATCGTCGAGACTGGGGAAAGTTGCGGGAGGTTTCCGTTACGTATCAAGGATGTTTTGTTAACGTGGGGAGGTGAATATCTGGACGTAGTTGTGACGTTGTCTGCCATGACCCCTGTCACTCCTAGATCTTGTCTCACGTCGACTGAAGCGTGAGACACAGACGGCTGTGCACTCCTCGGTGAACAACTTGAATCTACTTCGTTTGAAACGTTCTTGGTGAATTCTTCCGAAGGAGACACTTTGGGGGACGGCAGGCCATTGGTTGGCGTCTTCTTCTCGTCGCACCTGTCTTCACAGTTTGGAGACTTTTTGTCTTCGGTGGATTGGTCGTTGCCTCGTGGTGTCGTCGCAGAGTGGCTGGCAATTTGCAACATCACTGCATTAAGCTTTTCTTTTTCTCTCTTGGACATCCTGCCAAATCGTACAGCTATGAATGACAGAGACATATATATGTTTATGTATGTATAGGTATGAAAAAGGATTCATGTATATATATATATATATATATATATATATATATATATATATATATATATATATATATATATATATATATAAAAGCTCATTGCTGAGCATTCAGTTATAAAAAATATCAAATTATGAACATTGTGTTATTTATTACCACCATGAACCTGGCCTTCTTATTCCTTGAAGAGAGATAACAATTACAAGCCTTCAGGGATATAATAAAGATCATTGTGACTTGGCGCAATATTACCACACCAGTCATACCAAGCCAAGTAATAATAACATGCGGTGACCTAACACACTTTACTACCCAGAGAGCCAGTTATAGTTTTGTGATTCCTTGCCATACAATTTGCTCAAAATTCCAAAACATACTGTATCTCTCTGACTAATGTAGAACAAGTGAGTTAAATTTGTCCAAGAATTGAGTAAGAACTAGAAAAGATTTGTAGAAAGCCCTTGTAGACATCTACTATGTCATTCACTCATAAGGATTTTACAGTATAGAATTTTAAACCAAAATATTTTAATATCCAGAATGAACAGTCTTTTCTTACGTTGATATAAAAATACTCTGTGGAGAATACCTACCATTCCTAGACATTCCCATTCGCAAACATTTCTGTAGCCTACACGACTGGCACTGGTTTCTGCTATTCCTTTGAATTACACAATGGTTCTGGTTTGGGCAAGGCCTGTAAGTCAGATTTTGTTGAACGGTTCTTCTGAAAAAACCCTGAAGAGTAGAGAGGGAAAAAAGGTCAAAAACAGAATGAAAGAATTGTACAAATATGGAATAAATGCAAACAAACAAAGGAACACATTTATCAATAAACGAATCACTGGATCATTATGAATGTAAATTATTACAATGTAAGAGAATTCCAAAAAATTTTAGATACCTTTTGCTTGGTGGGGTTATTAGGCTGATTTATGAATAAATTAAACTTTTCTCCAATTTCTGTTGAACCAAGGCATAAAACGGAAATATTGTTTGTCTTTGTCAGTATCCATACAACCACAGAAAGAAACAAAATTGACATCAGTCTTGACATCATTGTAATGTATTACAGGTCAATATTGCTAAGAGAGGTTTCTAAAGAAAAGAAACTTGAGATGTCTTTTCTTAGAACTAGTGACATAGCTTACCACAATAAGTGTGATACCAGGGAATCAGGGAAGTTCAGGTAAAAGTTAAATGTGTTTTAATCTTGCTTCAGTTTGTTGTCATATAATCACAGGTGTTCTATTGATATTTAAACTGCATCTTACTTGCATATAAAGGTGTCATTTATGCTGTTTCTGGGTTTTTATCACCTATCAGTATTTCATTAACACAAGACCTAAATTCCTATCTTACATTTCATTATTCCACCCCAGGTGCAAATCCAGTGGGGGGGCAGGGGTGCCGTTGGAGAGCCTCATTGCCGCAAACAAATTTCTCTCTAATTTAGTCTTTTTCTTTCCCCCCTCCCCCATACCCATTTTTGTTTATGTATGTAAAGTTAATACTGCCCTCTTATTTTAAATTACAGTAAAAAAATATATCTGTATTTTAATATTAAAATGGAAAATTTATTTTCTTATTTCGTAGCATCGGCATATCGCCTTTGTGTTTTATAATTCTGTCACTATCCTTTCTACTGGGACTTTAATTCATTACTACCAGCACTTAATTAATTGCTCATTAACCAATATACCAAGGTTTACACACTGCAGTCCGGTAGATGAAAAGATATTAACACCCAAGGACTATCTTCCCATCTTCATCATCACCAGCAGCAAGCAGCAGCAGCAGAGCTATTTAACGCTTTATTTTACCGCAGCACGCCAGTCGGTACTGGGCATCATAAAACCCCAGTATCGTATCACCTACTTATTATTAAATGCAGTACCCGCATTCTGGTTTCGACGGTATAGATAGATATATATATATATAACCGCCTGCTTTCATCTCATCCCAGCTCTCTGGAGGATCTTACGAAGCTCGACCTACTTTTTACTCGGTTGGAGTGTTTACGTACAGAAACCTAAAGCCAAGATGAGCTGGTACATGCCAATTTGACTCTTGAGCAGAAACATGTGAACTAATGGTTGATGCAAATAAGGGCAAGACAGAGAGATAGAGAGAGAGAGAGAGTCTTGCTATAAAAGGAGGGCATATATAGTTCGGGGAATGGCGCAGGCACCAGCGCGGCCGGTCGGATTTTTCTTCGGCGATAGCCGAGTCTTGATCAATAAAAAACTAGAGTGTGATATCCATCTGGATGGAGATAAGACTTAGGTCGAATCGACACCGGGCCTCCGAAAAATCTTTTCTAGTTTGTTATAAAACTTAGAAGACCTAGCCAAAATACAATCATAGTTGTATGGAAGTGCTGAGAAACTAGGGGAGGGGAGGAGGGGGAGGGGAGAAGGAGGGGAGGGTAGGGTAGGAGGGGGGAGGGTAGGAGGGGGAGGTGATGGGGATCAAAGAAGAGGAGGTTCATGGTCAGTGGAATAGAAGTGAAATTATTTTCACAAAAATTACTTTGGCAGAATGTTGTTATCAAAACTTGAAAGGGATGTTGATTTTTGGAGGTACTAGCAGTTTAACCTAGACAATTGTTTGGTATTGCTACAAGCCTGGGTAACAATAGTGCCTGAAGTGTCCTTTTTCATTTTTTATTGTTGTTGTTGTTGTCAGTTTAATGATACTACAGTGTAGAACATGCCCCAGTGCTGCACTTTGATCTACATAAAGTAACCTCACCTTCAAGATTAAACAATATCACGACCCATCTACGTAGACAGTCGATCAAAATAGCCTGTGTTTTAATTCAACGCCAAGCTTTAACGGCAGTCATTCAATAATGGTTTGACCCCTCTCACGACTTTATACTTGCAGATCACTAAATTAGCATTTTTTCAACCTACCAGGAGCCCCATCTGCTCTATTAACTGGTTCAAAAATTGTCTCTCTATTTGAAAAGCACCGATGGCATGATTTCTGAACCCCCCCCCCCCCTCCCACGGCGACAGACCTGAACGCAACACTTTGTGATCTGAATGAGACTAAGTACTTGCGAGATTGAATGTAGGTCAACATGCACACGTGTTGATCGCAAAGAAAACACCGGGGCCTCGATGCCAAACCAGGTCGCCGCCGTGCCCCGCGAAATATGACCTCTCCTTCCTGGTTTACGATGTCACGCCCGCTAATGATTGGGAGGAAGCAGTTCGTTTATGAAGCTAATCTGGGCTTCCTAAACTAACATCAAAACACAGAGATATATTTATGCTGCAGACTGGATCGTATTTTACGATCTGAACAGTTCTGGAGACGAGCCTGTTTTTATCTAGTCTCCCATTTCCAACCGTACTGCAGGAAATAGAATGTTCTGTGAGGTGTGAAGTGCTGACAGTTTGTTGCGATTCGAGATCGTTGCTGCTGTGTGAAATGGCACGGACACTTAACACAGTTCCATGCAGAAAGATACAGACTGCAGGTTTTAAAGGATTAAAATCCCTCATAAACATTGTAGACAAACCCTCATAGGACAGTATATTGTTTCCTGTAAAAAAAAAAAAACATGTTCATGCCACATTCCATCTCTGAGTGTTCGACAGACCAATTTGAGTGTGTGTTGTCAACTGTGGTTGGTATATGTAACATGGTTGGAAGGAGTTGTCTCGGGCAAAAGTGACGTTGGAGACCGATTCTTCTCACCCATGAGGGGGAGGGGGGAGAGGGGAGGGGTTATCAAGCTGGACAGGGGCCTGTAAGGCTCAAAATATTGGCATGCAAGAGACGTAAAATTCAAAACTTAAAGCAGATGTCCAATAATATCAGCGATGAGAAAGACAGGAAAAAAATCTGCTGTCAATGATTTATAAACCGTTGAGCATTTTGTGTTCTCTGCGCAGTATGTAATCATACAGAGCTTGTATCTTTAACACAGTGTACAAGGCCCTTAGTAGTAATATGGTGTGTAATCATACATAGCTGCGTATCTTCAACACAGTGTGCAAGGCCCTTAGTAGTAATATGGTGTGTAATCATACATAGCTTGTATCTTCAACACAGTGTACAAGGCCCTTAGTAGTAAAATGGTGTGTAGACATGCACATGGTAATATAAAGCCACATGATCTATACACATATGTTTGTTTGTTGTTGTTTTTTTCATAGGAAATTATTATAAGGCATATTGGTGGGTAAAGGGTATATGCACACAGTGAATGGGCAATATAGTGTTTGGTAGGCTTCAAAAGTCTGAAGCTACACATTTGCTTCAACACCAAACTCCTCGGTGAGTCATTCATGACTAATCTGTCAAGTTCCCTAGGGTCATGCTCATCCCCCTTCCCCTCCCCCTCCCCAAAGAATTTTCACCAAAGCTATGTGCTGCCACAAGAGTCTTGTCACTGGCCTGAGTCCTGTCTCCCACACCTCCCCAAGGCCTGCCTGTCTGTCTCAGGAACTGGAACAGCCCAGGATCCTGTTAACCTTATCACCCCCTAAAAATGTCAGTAGAGGAACAATTACATGATCATAAATCAATTTTTGGTAGGCAATCTGAAGCAAGATATTTTAAAAGTTCACAGTTTGCAAACAGACTCATTAGCAGTACACAACACACTGTACTTGGAAAATAAAACACCTATCTTTAGTGAGCAAAATGCACTATGTTCGTATCTTAGTACCCTCCCTACTTGCATTGAATCCTCCCCCCTCTCCCACCCCCCCCCAAAAGGTTACTTATCTGTTACAGGGGATACAAAACAAGGCATCCTGTTTTTTGTTTTCTTAACCCAATTTGAATGCCAATCCCAGCAGTCTATTTTGATCCAAGCGAACAGTGGGTAAACAGATAATAGAGCAACCTTAAAGAATCTACTGTTACACTACCATACGTTTGTCCATTAACACCTACAATTTTTTTTCGTTTTTTTTTGTGTTAAATCTTCTCTTATTTCCTCATTCTCTTTATATATTATCGTTTGTTTTCTATGGCAGTTCTGGGTCACCAAGAGGTCAAGTTACCTCTCATGTAGTGTGTCAGACAGAATTAATTTCCCTTTTGGAGTTAACTTGACCCTCACTGTATAAAATGATGATCATAATAAAAATGTACTCCTCTACCCGATTTCTGTCCTTGTCAAGTCAGCCGATCCAAAAACCTGCCCTACTTTCGTTGAGCTAGTTTAATCTAACTCGATGTTGGGAGTCTGTGGCAGCAGGGTCACTTTTTGACCTCAATATTGCAACTTAAGTTGAAACTAGGTTAATATGTACAAACAAGATAATGACCAATTTTTGGAGAATCTAGGAAGGGACTAGCGAGTATTATATTCCTTCCCCGTTATCACTTTCTTTTCCATTTCTTTTCTAAATCCACATGAACTTTTGCCAATTTCGATGATTGAAACAAGCCAGAGTATAGTTGATATTTAAGCCATTGTACTTTTTTTTTCCTGGAGCTGGTTTTATTATTTTCTTTTCCCCTGGTTTTTTTTTTTTTTCCAGGTATTATTTTTAAACCTCATGTTTGTATATCAGAGTTTAGCTTGACAGACTTGTGCGGTTTTGAGATTTCACACATTTTATGAGAGTGAGGAGGGATATCACAAAAAACTTCATCATGAGGAGTTGTGCATGATGAAACATTATAAACATTCATAGCCGATCTGTTCGGCGATGATTGTTGCTTGTAAAAAAAAGATAATTAAGATTTCAGAGGGGGAAGGAGAACAAAAGGTAAAGGAATGAGTTCAGAACAGTGAACCAAATCTATTTAACAGTGATTACATGCACTCTTTCTTTCCGTTACATTTTTTGCAAATCTTAGATTTTGTCGACGGGGCACCTCCCCAGTTTGCCGTGGGTGTGACACCATATACTACAACTACCACGATGAGGACAAATTTTTGACATTAATAGCATAATTGTACTCTAATATGCTAGTGAGTCAGATAATGGTCACCCAGGCTTGATTTGCAACCAGCACTTTACTGCCACTCTAAAAGTAGCGAGACATTTAATCGTCTTCAGATTTTAATAATCTGCAATGGCTGAAAATTTAGAGGATCAGGCCCTGTCTGCATTAGACCCAGAGTACGGTGTTCAACCCATCCCCCCCCCTCAACCCTCCCATAAACATGGATCAGACCACCACAAATTGACCCTGTGATAGACTGTAGGATCAGCGAAAGATCAGACCATGCACTTAGAGGATCATGGCCTTGTCTGCATTAAGGGTCAGAATGGTCTGACACCAAGCACAGGGCTGGTCTACTATTAACACCGGGGGGGTGGCAATATCCGAGCAATGGATGCAACTAGTGAGCCACGTACTGCATGCTGGTATGAAATAACAAAACTTGATCCCAACCTTTTAATTTTAACTGAGTGATGGGCAACATTAACAGCTTAGGCCGAGAATACTAGCACAGCCCATGTACCAAGCCTATACCCTACTTTCAAATACAAATCGAACAAAAAAAGCTAGGTCTCATTTGGCACTGACTGTTAAATGGCTATAATTACTGGCTGAATCCACCCTTTTGGTCCAAAAAGTCAATTCCTAGATCTCTTTCTAGCAAGGATAAAACAGCCAACTGATTTCTGGTTGAAATGTAAATATTTTCAGTCTGTCTGCACCAAATTTTGACAGCTGCTAGAGTTACTCTTTTTTTGACTAAAAAGATTCTGACGACCAAGAAGATTTTGAGGAAATCTTTAAATAAATCTCTCACCGTAATGTCTTAAGAGAGTATCAAGGTTGCTCTTGGTTAACTGAATTTTTGCTGACATCAAGTGGATTAATCGATATCTATAAATAAACGCACCATAAGATCTCATGCGAGCGTCAAGGACATAATATCAGACTATATACCCCTCCTAACCCCCTCCCCTCTTTTTTCCTTCTTTTTCCTTTAAAGGCCGCTTAAATACTAGGTCGAGAATGCAGGATAAAAATATCATATAGACACACGATGGAACAGTATTTAATATCAGCAGGAAGACAAGCCAACAATGGTTCTGCCTATCCCTTTAAATTGGACATACATCCCTACAGAGGTTACACCAACATTGATGCCAATACCATCACCACCACTATCATGATCATAATCATGTTATATGTTCTCAAAATATAATTGCACTTATGATTGCAGGTTAGAAGAAAAAATACTTCAGATTCTTTTGGGAGTCATTCTATTCTATATAATCAAAATATCAATAATATCAAAAATATTTTTGTCACCTTACAACCTTCACAGGAATGTACTCCATAATGGAAGCCAGATGCTTTATCTCCACAAACCTGGCACAGTATGTTCATATCTGCATCGAAATCTGAAAACAGGAAAACAAGGGGGAAAAAAACAAACTTATTAATTGAAATGGAAACTGAATAAAGTACAAATGTTTTGGATGACACTAACAGCTGACACTGAAGATTTTCATTCATATATATATATATATATAGATATATATATATATTTATAGATATATATATATATATATATATATACAAATATATATATATACAAATATATTTATATATATATATATATATATATATATATACAAATATATATATATACAAATATATTTATATATATATATATATATAAATATATTTATATATGTATATATATATATATATATATTGGTCCTTTTAACTCCTTTATTGTTATAACAATATGATGTGTAGCCTTAAAGCATACAAATTAACAGTGGTTTAACAACACTACACAAAGTCATTGGTAATATATGCAAATTTTGAAAGATCAATTAGTCAGGGTATTGGTCAGCTTTTCGAACGAAAAATATTGCATCCATTGTTTGAAATTTGGATATAACGGAAGAATTACTGGACGTTAATCAAGCTACCAAGAAATGAATATTAAGGCTGAGATTAAACCGCTGAGTTGCAAATCTGCGGGGAAAACCATGGATTTTTATTCTTTTCCAAAATAAATTCATCTTAGTGCAATTGTATGAAAAAAACTTTGCTGCATAGACAACCATAAAGAAAAGCCGAGGGTGTTTAAATCTTTAACAACTATTATTCACCCATGATATCGTTATGATATAAAAAAAAAACAGTGAAAAATGGCTGAGTTGAGTTATCAGAAAAGAAGCAAGGAATCTTTCTGCTAAAAAAGGATCTTTAAATATCAGGAACATAATTCTGGCGATATAATTTTAACAACTATTATTCACTCATGATAGTGTTATGATATAAAAAAATCTGTGAAAAATGGCTGAGTTGAGTTATCAGGAAAGAAGCAAGGAATCTTTCTGCTAAAAAGGGATCTTTAAATATCAGGAACATAATTCTGGCGATATAATTTACGAATATGTTTAATTGCAAGCCCACAGTGAAATAAGTCAATTTTCTGCCTGTACTGTCAATTGACTGACCACATCTGACTAGTTATTTATAGCTAGACTAACAATCTGCTGTCTTTTGGGTCTATAGTCTTTCGACCAATCAGTGAGCTCGATGTGACTGGATCGTTACTCGACATGTAACAAGCAAAATGAGAGTCTCCTTCACCCAAACCGTTCCTCATTAGATAACTGTCATGCTCCAGTTACTTAATTAATGCTTTGATTTGGTCTCGGCAAAACAGAGCGTGTTATATACAATTCCTAAGGGTACTGGCCTAAATGTAGGCCACATGGTTACCACATTAAATAATGTGTGTTAATATGGACTGACAATGGAGAACTTCCATGTCGGAACAATTGTGACATTTAG
Organism: Apostichopus japonicus; assembly: GCF_037975245.1. Taxonomy (NCBI): domain Eukaryota; kingdom Metazoa; phylum Echinodermata; class Holothuroidea; order Aspidochirotida; family Stichopodidae; genus Apostichopus; species Apostichopus japonicus. The sequence goes on from NC_092583.1 coordinate 9,685,933, forward strand.
ATAAACCCTATACAATGATGGAAAAGGGAGGGTATTAATCTAATACTATCATCTATAATGCTATACTGTTAAAGGCTGAATTCACAAATAATAAATGTGTTTTAAGTTGTTTTTTATTTTTTTAACCTTAAGCCCCCAAAACCCGACTGGTGATAACAATGAAACCATGTGATGAGCAGCTTAGTTGATTTCACAATATACTGCAGATGAGGTACTCTTGGGTATTTCACTGACATAGTTAAATTTATTGCCCTGATTTACAAATTAGGTCAACGAGTAATATTCTCTGGCTGATCGGGAGAACGAACAGAGTGCAGAAGATTGTCTCACCGAGTCTATATAGATACCATAAAGTGACCCGATACAATATGATACGGGTATAAGCTGCTGATATGTGCAATGCAGGCAATCGGTGTTCTGTGATCGGCTTATGGAATGATCGTACAACATTGGCAGTGTGTATGTACATATAACAATTGCATTCACCATAGAAACTCAACATATACTCTAACAGTGAAGACAAAAAAAACATGAAAAATCCAGGGGAGATTGTAAACTGGTACATAAACTAATGCACATTGCTGATTCTTTGTATAAGGCCATCACAAATCAAACCTTACGTCTTTGTCATCAAACTTCCTCAAAAATTAAATTTATGCGTGGCAACAGAAAAGTTATCCAATGTTTACATTCACACATATTGTTCAGTCTTCTGGCAAAATTTACTGCATATTTGTTATCCTTTTTTCATGGAACTTTAGGAGATTTCAACCTGTGCTGATTCTTTGTTAAGGCCATCACAAATCAAACCTTACGAATTTTCATCAAACTTCCTCAAAATATTAAATTCATGCGTGGTAAAAGAAAGGTTATATGATGTTTACATTCACACAATTGTTCAGTCTTCTGGCTAAATTTACTGCAGTTTTTTATATCCTTTTTACGTGGAACTCGAGGAAATTTCAAACAAACTTAGTGGTTTGCTAATTATAGTTTTATCACTTTGGGTTGGACGTTGTACGGAATTACGTAGTTTTCAGTCAAATAACGGTGATAGGTGATTGATAGGTGCTACAAATGGTTAGAAGTTGAGGCTATGTAGTCTATAGACACGGTGGAGTGACCTGTCCTAATACTGTGAGGAGACAGGTAAGCCCCGATATCAAGTGAAGTTAAGGTACCAAAATTTCTACTGAAATGACAGATTAATTACGACCACAGAATCTGAAGAGGAGAATTCTTTATTAATTTTTTTTTTTTAAATTCTGATTTTCATTCTTTTACTTCATTTTACCAACGTTAAAGACTAAAAGTATAACCATGATATTTAATGATGTAAAAAACAAAACTCAAAATGTCAATTATCAATTTATTTGAAAATGTTCTTCTTCATGGGTGTGTTTTATGTGCGTTTCAATTCTCTTTCTTTAAAGCCTGCCGACTCACTGGGCAATCGGTAACAGACTCGATCTCCGCCTTCGCAATCTTAACAACGACAATTAGATATATATGCATTTGTCACACAAATTAACATTGAAAACAGCTGCTGAAAAATTTGTGTAGAATCCTTCTCTGTTGACAATACTTCAACAAAGAAGAAGTCAAAATTAAAACAGGTGTTGAACCATATAAATATGCACTTAGTCCCGAAATAAACAAAAGATGATAAATCTAGATTTAGAAACCACATAGTTCCCTCTCAATGTGACTCAATGTGTGCAGGGTATACTGAGTACCTATAAAAGACTACTGTATTGGTTGTCGGGGCTACTACAAATTACCCAACAAACGGTGTTTAATGTATATCGTTATTAGCAAAGTAAACAATGTAGTTTGTGTACCGGTCTGCCTGTGATATCTTACCCAGACTGAAAGGTCAAATTAGGGACACTTGGCGAAGCTGCCAGTGAACTGATTCTGAGAATTACACACAGACTGGTGTCATCATTATAGGGAACAGGAATACAGATTGTATATCAGTTCGACCGTTACCAAGGCAATGTGTATAAGGTTAAGCATGATATTACTCATGGAGGAGGCTAATTGGCATAAAGAGAGAGGAATGGGGAGATAGACAGATGCAAGGATTTTTGAGATGGGGTTGAGGTTGTTCGATTTCGTTATTACCGATATGCCCTTTCATTTCGACGAGTTACAATTTGTCGAGACTAACGAAGGAAGAAGGACAATGAGTTTCGATGAAACAATAGAACCAATATGAAGACGAACGATAAGATCGATAGCAACGATCTTTGTGTAGGGAGCTTGCTTGCCCACGCAATGTCCGAGAGGAGTTGTCTTAATTGTATATAAACACTACGAAAGAAATAAAAGAAATTTTTAAGTTTTTAAAAAAAATGAAAAATGAAAAATTGATTCAAATATGATGAGTTCTAGTATCTCAGAGATATGACCTTTTGTCTTTGGCAAAACTTTAAATGACATAAATAAAATCAATCCAAATTTTGCTGGCCAACTAAAATGTTCTGACTTTTTGTATCAGTTTCTATACTAGTTCCTTAATTGACATTTATGTTTACGTTTGATCGTTCGTTCGTTCGTTCGTTTGTTTGCTTGCTTGTCTGTTTTTTAATTTTATCCGGAGTAAGAGTAAGGGTATGCCTACATATCAATTATTAAGAATAACAAAGTTAATCAAGCCATATAAATAACTGCCAATTTTTTGTGATATGTTAGTATAGTTAATAAATTTCTCTGGCTTTAAACATAACGGATCTAAACTCATCGCGAAGCTTCTTCAATCTGTGTCAGTCAACTGAACCTCGTCTAAAAAGTTCTGTCGTAATTATAATTCATGTCCTTATCAAATTATTCTTAAGTCTAATAATAACAGATTTCGCAGAAAAAACGCCCTCGCCCCCCTCCCCCTCACAATATATCTAAATTTGGTTTGATTTGAATGATGTATCAGGCCTTATTTTTTGCCCTGACTAAGATAATCTCTTCTTCTTTCTGTTTGCCCTAATAGCCAAACGATGATACTAGGGAGAAAAAAAAAAATAACAACATCCGTCTAGAACCACACAAGAGAGAGAGAGTCAGATATTAAAGATGTACTGATGTTATCAAAACATTTCCCAACATTTGCCTTTCAGGGAAAGATCCTGTTTGGCAAAGAGAGTATAGACTTGTTTTTGTCTCATGGTCAACTAACTCTGTTCATTTCCCTGTTCTATGAAAAAAAAAAAAAAAAAAAATTTTTGCATAAATTGTTGTGTATAAGGCAATGGTATTGATTCATTCGTATGGGAATATTTATGAAATAACTCTCTACAACATATATTTTGGTAACATTGTCATATAATGTTAGAATAACATGAAGAATCATTTGATTTCCTGATTGAGATTATTAGATAGTTGATATTCAAAGCTATAGATATTTTCTTCATTAATCTTCATAAAAATTTAAAAAGTTATGTTTAAAAAAAAGATAAAGTTATTTTTGACACTCTACTTTTAAAGTGATTTTCACTGTTTAAGACCACATTTGGTATATTAACATTAACATCATTTTTGAGGCCACAAGAATCTTATAGTTTCCTTTTTGAGTTTTTGTGTTGTATTTGACAAACTGACCTAATGGTCTCTGTGTTAGACTGAGTAGTCCATCCACTTAAATTGATAATCCTCAGATGTTTAAAGGGGTCATGATTTCTCAAAACTGTGAGTGGTGCAAAATATGATCTTTACAGATAGCAGTGTTTTTGTTTTTCCATTTGGTGTTCAAAAGTGGAAAGACAGAAACATGGAACTCCCTCATACCCATCATTTGCCCCTTTTTTCCTACTAATATTCCCTTCACTCAGCCCCAATGGATTTAAGGCATAGTGGATAAGTAGAGTGCATTTTGTTGGGAGGAGATAGGTAGAGAATTGCAACGGTACATCAATGATATCTGACCAATTCATTTACTGCAGGCAGGTGTGGTAACAACTGTTAAATTTGTGCAATCAACATGCATTTAAAATTGAACTAAACCTCTGCCTATGAGACTATAAAAGAAGAAAAAATGAAGCAACAAGAGTCTACAACAATTTAAGGTATTATTGAACAGGTATTATTTCAAGTCAGGGATATTATACAGCCAATCACTTAGACATTTGACATGTTTTGCAGTGATAATGTTTCTGTTTTAAATGTCACTTTCCAAACTGTACTTTCGGGTTTAATACTAATAGTACAACGCATGCAGGAAGTTTCAAGTTTCTGGTTTTGCTTTTCCTATCCTGGGCTATACATGCCCCAAATCCAGGTTAATTTATGCATCAGTTTCTAGAAACCAATTCAGCCGGCACTTTTCCAGCGGCAAAGAACTATTACCAGCAATTTAGGGAAAGATCATCGACTGCTTAGGGAGCTCTACACCAGCCATGGTGAACTTATTTGTTGGGTACTCCCCTGTGATGAACAATTAATGACTAATTGTTTGCTGTCGAAGTGAACTCATCTCCTTATGCTTTAACCTTTCGGGGTGTGAATGTCTGTGATGTCAAAGATAATAGATTAATCAAGGCTCACTAAGGAATCTTCAAAGGATAAGTTAACCTGAAAACAGAAAGATGAGCTTCAACAACTGATTAATTAGCTGATGAAAAAAGGTCTTAAAAAAAGGAGCATAAATAATTTTTAAAAATAGAGCGTATTAGGTACCAGCAACCCGGTCTGTGTTTTATATATTGAGGCCATCCTGGGTTATATTTATGCAGTACTTTTGCAGTACGTATGGCCGAAAAATCAGTGATGAAAAAAGGTTGGGCATGAGTGACCGTTATAAATTGGCTTACTAGCATATTTTGGGCCAATGCTGTTGACCTTAAAATTGTACTTAATTTAATTACTACTGTTCATATTAAAAACATCAAAGGAAAGCCTTTAGCCTCTGAAGAAGATCCTGCTAGGATCGAAATGTCAGGCCAACTTACTTTTACACATTCTCTTACACAGGCTCTCTAGTGGATAAGCAGTTTGCTAACAGTTTTATTTTATTTTCATATTAAAAACAGTCTCAAAAGAATACAAAATAATTCCATGAGAGAGGAATTAACCGCATGTTATATTAATTATGATACAATATTATTATTGTATGATATACTATGTGAACTTCTGGTGAAAACCCAGCAGCAATATTTATGTTCTGATCACTCGAGGTCTTTAAGAAGTGCTGAACAATAAAGTAACCCAGTGTTTAGAACTCTTAGATTACTGTAAATCTATACATAGACATAAATGCTCCAATATTAATTCCTGGCTTTCATCTCATCATAAACAGACTTTGAGTCTGACAGATGGCAATGTGTACATTCTCAAATCTTCTCTCAAACCAAAATAGGGTCATGGATCATGTTTCCAGTTTAGTTAATACACTATCAGGTTCACAGACGATAGGTCGTCTAAAAGTGCAAGCTCCAACCTTCTCATGGGGGTCACCTACACTATTTTGACCCTCAGAACAAATTTACCAAAAAAAATATATATATATATATATCCCAAAAAAATAGGTACGATATGCTGTTGTACAGCACACCTTGATTCGATATCATTCGATAACCCACCTCATAAAATAACCTGTCTAAAAGTTCAAAATTATTATCACATTTTTAGCCTACTTCGATAGAACCAGCCCACATCTGTGTAAAGTTTTTACGACCAAGTTTTTTGCCGCCATGCTGGCTCCGTAGCATTGCGCCCTCCTATCGTACTCTTGGGTATTGTTAAATAAAAAACTAAAGCGCTCAATAAAGCACCCTCTTCTTCTTTCTCTCTCTCTCTCCCTGAATTTTTTTTTCTCTCTTTTTTTGGTAAAAAAAAAAGAGCGCAAAATCGGAGTACAACGTTCAAAAACATTTAAGCCACTAGCTTTTCCCACCCCTCTTTCCTCCAAAGTGACACTATAAATAAGCAAAAAACTAGATCACCAATAAAAGGCCACACACCCATAAGCTGTCCACTGACCCAGATGCATGCATTATCTCCTAAAATGAGGTCAGAGCTATTCATCGTGACCTAATTACGAGCAATTCCAAACAATGGTGAGGTGGCTCATACATGCAAGTACTTACTAGCACTAGTATTTCTTATGACTTAATAGCTATATTCTATATATGCTTTTCTGTACAACCCAAGTCAATCATTCTGATTTTTTTTTTTCCTTCCTTTTTTTTTTAAATTCTATTTTGTGTTTTTGTCTAGTTTTTTTTTTTATCTTTTGGGCTTTTCATTCTTCCCTTTGTTAAGATGCCTTTTTCTTTTAATCATTTTTTTTTTTTTTCTTCATTCTTTTTTAAAAACATTTTGTCATCTGTTTTGGCTCAATGGAGCTCCACATTTTTTCTGTTAAAATTTATCAATAGCATTTTGTTTTGTTTTTTGTATCTCTCCATTTTTCTTTTCTTTTCCTAAAAGGTTGGTTGATAAAAAGAAGCTTGCTATGAATAAAACCATGAATAGAATGTATATATATATATATATATATATATATATATATATGTATATATGTATATATATATAGTTATGGCTATATCATTCGGCACCAGTGAAATGACAAAAAAAGAGCAGAGAATATCAACACATTTTTCAATCTTTAGTTTTCACTCTTTTTACGACTTTCGTTGATTCAGTTCCAAACATGTGGCTTTGGGACAGTAACAAACTAAGGATCAAGGTTTTACTAAGTTGCACATGAGGCCTAAAGTAAAATGGCCTGTGCGGTCCGCTTGAGATACAATGTTTCCCAGAAACGAATTACCGATTACAGTTAGCTTATATTGCAATTATCTGACAACAAATGGTTTGTTAAATTACTCAAGAAAAATTGGTTACCTTGTCAAAACAAATAACCAAAACTAAACCAATACATTTAATGGTACAGATAAATTTGTCTACAGCAGATGTTTCTATGGGTTTCTAGTACATTAGTCTACTTTGAATACAAACATTGGGACAGATGTTCTGTTATTTGTTTTATTATTTTGTTGTTGTTGTACCAGTTAACTGGACCTGTTGGGTTATAAGGAGAAGGCATCAATTCATTTGTGGAGAGGGGGCAGTGAGATCAAAATCAGCAAAGGTTACTACTTCATGGGGGACCAAAGCACCTATCAAGAGCAGTTATGTAATTGCTGTATATTCTATGATAAGCCATACAAATAGAAATGATGCAATGTTTCTCATCACATGCACACATTCATGATCCTGGGATGATGCCATGTGGTTCTCAAATATTCACTTTTGGAAGGCACCTGCAATTTCACTTTTAAAACAGTTTAAAACATTATATCGCAGGGAATGAGGTCATTCCTGACTTAATTCAAAACCTGTATTTGAAGGTTTGAATATTGTAACAAATGATGGTTAGCTTACATATCTCCACACTACTACTGAACTCTCCTTTTCTACCCATCAGCATACCATAAGTATGGAATTATATTACCAATGTGATCCCACGGACTCACTTCCATTCAGGTCACCTATAATTAAGGGAGTTTATTCTTTATGTTTGCTTTCTTTAAAGTTAGGCATTCTCATTTTCTATGGCAAAATAAGTTTATCTCTTCATTATGAGATATTTTTTCCAAAATATCTTGTAAAGTATGAGAGTTTGGTCAGGTCACCCTTTTTCGACGTATGAATCATTGTAAGTTTTTCAACTAGAGGGTCACGATAATAAGTCACGATAATAAGTCAGAAACACAAGTTGGTCACCTTCGGCTTTCGTCCTCGGCGATGGCAGTCATGATCAAAATTCTGACTTGCAAAGTAACTTTTTGCTTTTGTTTTGCTGTGTAATGTATACAGTAATGCTGTAGATATTTTTGAGAAAAATCTCTCGCATTTCGATGCGACCGCATAAACACTTATCCCTCACCTTAAGACACTTTCGTACCCTCTGTAGCATAGGCTGCTCATCCACTAGCGTCGCCTATCTTTGCATATAAGAATCAAGGCTCATTATTATAGCAAGAACTTTGGGCAACCATGTGCAGCTCTGAAATTATGAACTGTTGTTGATCTTTTACTACTGATGCGTGCATGCCGCCATTATGTTCAAATGGAAGCGAATCAACAGGTGGTACAAATTGGGCTTTTACAAAGGGGAGTGTCTCGTAAGAGGGTTTTACAAAGGGTGTCTTGTAAGGAGCTGGCCATTATTCATTGATTATCTGCCTATTGTTGATGTCTTTCGGTGTGCAGAAATATTTTCTGATGTTGATATTTATAACTTGTAGAATGATATGACAAATGACAAACCCCATAGATATTTTGAAAGGTGGCATATCAGCTCTTCCAGTTCTATGAAATGTGGGTAATTTAACATGTACTAAAAAGGAAAATGTGTAAGTTCAATCCTTTACCATGTATATATACACAGAACATAATGTTAAAAAAAAAGAAAAAAGGACAAAGGATAAAATCTAGGCTAAACAATCCAATTGGCCAAGTGTGGTAGGCAAACAACAAAAACTGCCCTTTTTTATTTTGGTTATCTTCTTTCTCTTTTTTGGTACAATTACCCATCTGTCCTCTTTTTCCCCAATTTAAACAATTAACTTCTACTTAACTCTGTTATTGCATGCACTTCTAACACCAAATATGACATTGCTCACACTACTAAGGTTTGTTACTTCTCTGTTCCAGTTTCCTACTATCCCTTGTCTATACAGCGAGAACATATTTGTTCCTGCCTAACTAGGTCACCTGACCTAGTTATATAATTAAATTCGGCCAGCTTCTATTTTCTTTTTCTCTTTGCCAATACACTTTTTTTTTGTGTAATATGACACCGCGTTGGCCATTGGCTCTGACATATGCACTCATAAATGTGTCATTCGCAGATTTTATACACAAATTACATCATGCCTGGGGGCATAAAGATGGCTAAATTTTTTTTTTCCATCTTCTTCTTCTTCTTCTTCTTCTTCTTCTTCGAGAAGCAACTAGATTCTTGCCAAATCCTAAATATTACATGAACTCCACCTAATTGCAATCTCAGAGATTTATTAACTAGGTCGAATTTTTATCCAATGCATTCAATAAGCAGAAAACGTCGGCGATGATTTAAATTGAGCATTTAAAACTTCGACTGAGTATACAACTAACTATTTCATGTATATATGTAAGTAAGTTATTCAATGATACGAGAACTACATTATACCTAATATCTCACCAAATATTACATACTACATATATTTATATATATATATATATATATATATATATATATATATATATATATGCTACAAGTTTCAGCTGTTTGTAGGGCACATTGAATACATGTTCTAATTTCCCTGCGTAAAAGGAAATAAGATTTGCATTTCGTCATGACAACTATATCTGCAAGTTGCAAAAAGTCTATCCCATAACCTACTTAAATTGTAGGGGTTTGATTTCACAAACAGCTTGTTATATTGGTCTCAGGCCGTTAAAAAGAGCATTCTTTTTTTTCCCCATATTTTCCGCCCAGTTTCTAGGGCAAGTTATTTTGAGAGATTTAAGTTTGCTATTTTAACAGATTTTTTTGCTCTCGCCATTTTTTTTCTTTTCTTGTTTGATTTCCTATTTTTTCTTTCCATTCTTGTTTGTCTGCAACCTTCAAACTCCAGTATAGAAGACAATATGAATTTTTGAAATAAGAACAGGCCTGTAGCTAGAAGTAGGGACAGTGGGGATCCCTGGTGTGGACTACCGTGGCCCCCTTCCCCCATCTGTGCTACCATCATGTGCAATAAAATTTCACAAGTTTACAGTTAGTGCACAAGTATAATGTGACCCTTCTTGAATTGTTGGTACCACTCTTTAAATTGCCTCCCTCGAAAAGTATTCCTTGCTCCACTCCTGAACAAGATAATCTCAACAAGTATCATTTCAAAATTTCAAAAAATTTCAAAAATTATAACCAAAATAATATTATAAGTAGGGCTCTTTTAATATGTCCCTTTGTGTGTTAATTTTGATTTATGATAAAAATTCCCCCAAAAGTGACCCCAATTTGCTCACCATGCAATCAAATTGCAATATTATTTATAACAATTTTTTCTCAAATGATGCTTTCATATAATCATGCAATATACGATCAATTACTATTTCCATAGAAATAAAACACCAGAGAGTGGTAGCGGTCTGTGACAATTAGAACACACCGAAGGAAACAGTCATTTGAACTGTTTTGACTACTACAGCAGCGGCCCACAAATGTTTAGGCTTGCAACCCAATGTATCATCCATGAGGACTGAGATGTATGCCCTTTGACACACTATTTAGCGCCCTCAGCTGTCTACGAGCTCCCAGAACTGTTGTCTGGAAACTTCTTGAGACCCTCACCAAAAAGTATTTGTGAGCCACTTTTAGAATTGTACTGTAGCAAAATATTTATCACAATAATAACATTCTTTGTGGAAATTTGATGTAAAGATTAGTGAAACTACATTAATTAATTATTAACACAAATTCCATTGAAAAACCAGTTTGGTTCGATTATCAGACATATGAGTCACATAGATACAAATATAGATATCGTTGTGTCTAATTATTGGTCACTAAGTATAGCCTTCCCTACTCCCTCCCCACACCACCCTCTCCTGATCTGAGCTGTTGACCCTTGGATCCATTTTTATCCAATTCCAGGATTTTTTAGAAAAAAATTTACTTTGACGGTATAAATGTCTCAGAGAGAGTTAAAAATGCTTTGCGGTTGACACTAAAATGCTTGTTAAAGTTCATATAAAACAAGTGACAATTCCTTTCTAAATTTCTAGCATAATTATTATCTGACAACAAAATCTAATTACCTTAAACTGTAAATTTCTCCTTAGAGCACAGCTAGCTGCAAAAGGAAGCAGTGAACTATTAAATTTCCCCATCTGAAATTAATTTGGAACATAACAATTTGGAACATAACAAGCCTATTGCTTAGCTAGTATTTCTTCTCGTTTTCACTTTCGTTGTAACATCTCACTTCTCCTTGTAATTTCCTTCTTTTTCTCATTTCATTTTTGATCGTGATACTTGAGTTACTGACATTGTTAATCAGGGAATAATACTCAGTATTCATATTTTGTGTAGCAATGAGAATTGGAAGCAATAACTTATGAAAATTTAATCAGGGAAAATTTGGTAACTCTCATAAAAAACATTCCATGCGGGGTTCACTTATATGTGCACAGAAACTGCTATATATATATATATATATATATATATATATATATATATATATATATATATATATATATATATATATATATATATATATATATATATATATATATATATAAATATATATATATATATATATATATATAAAAATATATATATATATTATCTATAGATATATATATAGATATATAAATAGATATGTATTTATTTGTACACATATTCATCTTTGCATTGGTGAGACAATCTGCTCAGTTTGTATACTTTGGACAGCAACAGGATACTGGATAAATGATTAATGGAATACAATGTTGAGGAAATGTCAGTCTTAAACATACTAGTTGAATTTGCTTTTCTCTGAATAATGAAAAGGTCATCTCAGAACCAGTTCCAAATTTTAGCAAATTGATGCTAAAAATTTGCCAGAAGATTTTTAAAAGTGATTTCCTCAAGGCCCTGATCCTTCAAGTCCTCCCTTAGGGCAATTTAGTATAAATGTATTAAAAAGACAATTAACTATCTCATTGTATGAATGTGGATATAACTTAACTTTTACAATGAGTCAAAAATGCTGAATGTTGGAATTCGAATGCGAGCGACCCTCGGCCGACTTTTTCATAGCATAATTGGGGAGAATAAAGTACTGATATTCTGTTAATCTAGCATAATTGGGGGACAATATAAAGTACTGATATTCTTTGAATGCCGACATTGAGGGACTAATTTATATATTCTTAAGGGCTACATAATTTTTTTTTTTATTTATTTACAAAAGCTGATCTGGCTAAACTAATACAATAGCACCATCAATATTTTTGTGACTTAGACATAAAGACATCATTCTCTGCTGTATTTATTTCAATGGTACACCATCCTGTTCTAGTTTTTGCATGTGAGTGATTTATTAGCTGACTTTATTTTTGGTATATTTGGGGAGAATATAAATTACTGAAACATATTCCTTAATTTCCTTTAATGCCAATGTAAAGGGACTAATTTATATATTTCTAAGGGCGACACTAAACGTTTTTCGGTTTTTTTCTGATTTTAGTCACTAAAGCTAATCTGTTGATTAAACTAATTACAATAGCACCATTAATATATTTGTGTGTTGCTTAGACATGGAGACATCATTCTCGGAATGTATTTATTTTTTATGGCACCATCCTGTTCTAGTTTTTGCAAAAATATATTTTTAATCACCATCTTTGTTTATTACCCAAATCAAAACAAAAATTGCAGTCCTGCATCGAGTGCACTCTTTTGCGAGAGGTCGTTGAGACTATTAAAAATTCTCAGATTGACTCACATTACCGAGCGTTCTACTTGAGAGTAAACAGTCTAAGTACCGGTTGGGGTGAATAACCATATAGCCGCCAAATCATTATAACCGTTTAGCTGCAAAGTCATAAACAAAAAAATTCTACAAGCAAGATACCAGCATTTTTTTATTTGTTCTTCCTCTAGACAGCAGAATAGACTAATAATAGCACAGTCTGCCTTGGATAGTTAATTGGTGTATTCAACTAAAAAAATTGACAATTAAGTAGTAAATTAATTATCAAATAATATTAAACGATTTCTGGCGACAGAAAGAATCTATTAAACTTTACGAGAGATTTCAAACGAGATGACTTATATGAAAGGCAGCCAAATTGAATTCTGAGGTTGAAAATTTTTTCCTTCAGCTCAGAAATTTCAGTGCAATCATGGGTTACAATTAAGAGCAATATTAATGTAAAACCCCAACACTGCAATCTTACATAGATTCAGATCATTGTATTTTTAAAAGGTTAACTTATTTCATCTGAGGGTAGGAAGATAAGTGAATTTTGTGACTTTGGGCAGTGGGAATAAAGTTAAGGGGCTATATTCCCCTTCCCTAGCTTTCTGCATCGCAAAATGGTCAAGTTGCTAAACAAGTATAAAAGATGTATAAGCAGTTTGCTGCAGAGATATTATAGTATTCAATAAGAGAGAAAAAAATTTGGCGCCTCGAAAAATGCTACACAAAATGTGAAAACTAAAGTATTTTGTGAATATGGATGCTCGCACTCTGGATATGCATGCTTGCTCCTGAAAATGCATCCTTCAATGATTCTTGCAGCCAAATCAAATTCTGCTGTAATATATTACTGCTCTTTAAACAAGCTACAGTAGTCCATTCAAAGACACAAGTTCTACTTTAAGTGTGTAAACCCTATCCAATTAGTTTTAACATACATTTTGAGTATAAAGTTTAAATGGAGTAATTCAAATCCAGATAATTTGGTAAGAAGCACTACCTGTATATATTTCAAGCTCAAAATCCATAGTATTTGCACTTTAATCTGTCTTTACCACAATTCTTCCCAACAATTATACAATTTTCAGAAACTAAAAAAAAAATTACAATATTCTCTCTTGATGAACTGGGCGCTGTGCTCCCCTTTGAAGAGATTGGGGCAAATTTATCATGCTGAGACAAACAAAAAAGAAGCCATAAGCCTTCCAGATCACAAAGATGCAAAAATCATCAGCCCAGCCAGGCTAGTAGGTCAACTTGTAGGTCAACTCAGGATTTTAAGAATGAAGTAGGACAGAGTGACCCTGTTACTAGAAGGGAGGGTATTACATCGCTGCTGACGTAGCCCCCCCTGGGCTATTAATCTTTAGGCTCGTTAGATTCTCTTTGCAATAGGGACAAAGAAGATCAAAAGGGGGTACATGTGTTTTACTGCATGGTATTTGTACACCTGAAAGCATCTGGAACGGTATTATCCATAAATACGGGAATCTCTACAGCCGAGGACAGGGTGTTTATTTGTATATATGTACATAACCGATGGACAGAGCAGCATATGGGTTGTCAGTTGTCTGATGATCACTCACTATATATATATATATATATATATATATGTGTATATATATATATATATATATATATATATATATAATATATATATAAAAATATATATATTTATAAATATATTTATATATAAACATATATATATATATATACATATTCCACTTTAGGCAGTTGGTGTCAACATCTGCTCTATACTTTGTTGGATTTTATGGAGGAACTTTTGCATTGATTGCATCGATCCTATAAAAAAAATCAATTAAAAATATATAAATCACTTTTTGATGTTGATTATCAAATCTGTACACAAGGGGGAAGGTGGGGGAAGGGAGGGAGGGTGTGGTGAGGGGTATGTTTAAGTATGCACCCCTTTGATCCCCCTATTTTACAACAGTCAAAATTGTCCTGGCTAGAGAATGGCCTTTTGTGCTTCGGGGAAATTTTTGCACTGCATGAAATGTCAGAAGTATTTAAACGAACTGATATTGTTCCGAATAATACCACCAATTTGCAACTAATGTAGTTTACCTCTACCTCTCCCCCAGGACAGTGTTCAATAAAATGGTCCTTTAAATTCTGTCCTTTTTTCAAATTTAAACTTTGACCTTTCCAGCTTACTGCACAAAAAGCTCAGTTAAAATTATACCGTTCTATGCAATTTTCATATCAATATTCACGATATTTTATTGACTTATCGTGGCTAGCCTGTATTAGGTCCCTTCTCTTGAATAGTATCTTTCTCTTAAAGTCTTACCGATGTAGCTTGCGAAATTGTGTCATTTCCTTCCATTGCAATGAATAAACAGGTGTTTTCAGACATTTCCTCCGTGGAATTGTAAAAAGTAGACGATATGAGTATAGGACTGTTTTATAATCTTGATCAGGCCACATGTGTAGACTATTTTGTTTACATTTGCGTAATGAACATGCTGACATGGGCGGTGGCAGTGATTCTACAGTAAATCGTTCGCGCCATAAGGGCAACAGAAAATAAATTTCTTTCTTTTGATTGCGACAGCTTTTCTCCATTAAACCTGTCTGGTCAGAGCTGCATTTAGAATAAGAAACATTGAATCTACTTTGAAGTTTGTTTTCCGAAATTCATCAGCAAAACAGGTATTGAGACTTTTTCAACTATTTAGTAACACCACCCTATAAAACATTCTGCGTACAGGCCTTATTATATATATCGCAACCATGTGCATCTCAGCTGTATGCTTAGAGCTCAAACTCTTCCTTCAGCTGGGCAGGAGATGCTTATTAAATTGCTAAATTGAGTAAATTCCCTTTCTTTGAACTGTACAAGCAAACCTAGTTTCAGATATTTATAGCTTATTTCATGTAAATTGACCAATCGTAATGCATTTGCAACCACAATATTTTTCAACAATTTGAACTGTAATTGTTGTAACAAGCTGCCACGGAAAGTCATCTGTCCATATAGGCAATTTATCGGAATTCTTTTGGGCCATTTGTGTCATTTTGGTGGACTTGTCGTCAGGGAATAATTAAAGTTATGACAAAAAGAATTGGTTAGTACAATAAGTGTTACAGCTAGTACACTAAATTATGTAAATTATGAAAGAGCAAGAACATCATTGGATAGAAATGAAGTTCAAAGGTCAAAAATGAAATGAAATGGTGAAGTGAAGATTTAAACAGTAAAATAATCATTTATGCTTTTTTCCAATCATAGGAGTAAAAAAATTCGAACAAAACAAATCTGATCCGACTTTTATAATTTCGATCTGTATTAATTGGTATAGAAAGGTTTTAATTTTATATGAACACATGGATGAATAGATTAATTAGTATATATCTATAAGTATATAACCTAGCTAAGATGACAATGGGATATACTACTCATTTAAATATTGCCATGGTTTCAGTAATTCCCAACAATATAGTCTTATTATTATATTCTCTCTTTCTATATCGACACTGTCAGGCTTGGAATAGCTGGTGTCGATTTTCCAACAGACTGAATGACTGACCGTTGCGTCATTTGTTAACTTATTTTAAACCTCATTTTTTGGATTTTTCCAACCTGAATTCGGGTTAAATCAGACAAAGGCTCTGGCCACATGAAACAGAAATGGGGAAATTAACCCATTTTAATTTTTTTTTTTTTTAAAGTGATTGGTTAAAATTTGTCCCAGATCCTAAGACTACCACAAAGGTTGTTGTTTACCGACATTAATCAATTGGGGCAAGAAAGGATTTGAACCGCCTAAACCAGGTGATAACATCCCTACCGATGCTTATGGACTCGGTAAAAAAACGGTTGCTAGGGCGGCGGTTTCTATGTTAAACAATCAAGAGAGTTGTCAGGTTACATTTGGTTTGACACAGAAAAAACTGAAATAAAAGCTGCTTTATTTGTCTAAGCTCAAAGAATAACTAAATTGCACAAACAGAAAGAAAGAAAGAAAAAAAGAAGGGTGTATTATATTGCTTCTTTTTTTCTGTCCTCATTTGACCGCCTTCAATTGGACACTGGAAGTCAAACGCAGGTCAAACCTGAACAATATTGATTATCACGATTGTTAATATAAAATGGGACTTTTATTTCCTTACAATACCAGTGACACAAATTAAACAGATACAGGGCTGTCAAGTGAGCATAAATCTAGTGCAATAGCATATTTGTCTATCACATCTTCGTTCAACCATCGGTAGCCAGAAATTTATGCCACTTTCTAGCTGAAAAGTTAATCAGTATTATGTATTATACAGATTTCAATTTTATGTTAGAAATTGATAAAAGCATTTTCTTTTTTTCTCCCTGAAGATTTTAACTCCTGGAAATTAAGATCAGATACTGTAGATTATTTTGAATCCTGACCAGCAAACTCAAATCGGGGACTGTGAAAACTGTGAAAATAGTCTGAAAACTCCAGCAATTTGTGCCCTAGAAAGTTTGTTATACAGTAATTCGATCTCTCCTCTGGTGGTGACTGGAAACATGATGACGTGATCCTCTTGGAAGTTCGGATGCCACGAGAAACAGGAAACAGGTTTCATTCTTCTGCACGTAAATCGCCGCTCTATCATCAATTTCAACACTTTTTTGAAAATCTAGTTTTTCAATGGCTCAGCTAGTACAACCGACTCCACAGACCAAACTATTATATTTAGGAATTACGTTACTTTTACAATGACATGAAGAAGGAATTTAATCTTGTTGGAATTATTCCTGTGTTCTGTTATGGAGTAAATCTCAGTAACTCTCCATGTAAAACCGTTCACAAACAATAAAGACAATCACATTGTTGCATTAACATGTTCTAAAGGTGATTGATCCTAACGTTAACCAAACTGCCCACCTTATATCGATGAACAGTCACAAAATAAGGTCGTTGAATGTTAAAGCTACAAAAGCTGTAAATGCATATATGCGGCTATGTATATAAATATTCTCAAGAGTTTGCAATAAACAGTATGCATATAGTTATGACATTAATAATGAGTTCATGTCGAACCATTACCAAAAAAAAACCCACCAGATGTTTCCATGTCGAGGAGCAAACAAAAACTATCCATAAACTCTATTTTTGATAGTTAAATTCTGAGAAATAACCAGCAGCTGTGGGGAGTATTTATTATGATATTGCAGACAAAATCCACCCAAACACAGCTAACCAAATAAAGAATGAAGTTGGGCAAATGAGAATGCATACACTCAAACTAGTTCAAGGAGCAACGGTTCTACGATACGTACAAGTTGTAAAACAATATCGCCGCAGTAGAACATATATGCTTCATGTAGCAGCTACTGTCACGCCTTCTCCCATTGCCATCGATGAAAACGATTTAAGTGTTTGCAATCGTAAAACAATTTTTAAAATTTGTTCATGCAGTTTGATTTTCCTATTGTATAAGTTATATAGTAAAAATACCAAAAAGATTATGGTTGTATACATGTGTACAAAAAAAAAACATTTCCCCTAATTTTCTGCGACATTGCTCACTGCTATAAAAGTTGTTTTTACAACATGTACCAGATGAACTAATTTTTTGCTCTTAACTGCATCTAGCAATATTCTAGCTAAATGACCATATGTACCATTTATGTTACGACATATTTAAGCTCAAAGCAAACGTTTTATATGCATTGATAACTGAAGAAAATGGACAACAGGCTCCCTCTGGTAAATTTTAAAAGACAACTTTGTCAAGTTTCTTATTCTCAAAGAAAACTATACTTTTGTAGTCTTCATAGCCCTTAAACATCAAATAACAAGAACTTGCTCCAGAGTAGAGGTTTTATACAAATTTAAAGCAAGGAGGAAATTTTCAAGAAGATGATAGAATAGTTTTGACTGAACCAAAAAAAAACATTTATTTGATTTATTAGGGATTATCGCGTAAAGATATGACTGTTAACTCGACATGATTTGTATACATTGAAAACTTAAGCCTAGTAGATACTTGTTTGTTTGGTGTTTGATGGAAGTTTGTAATAATAAGTATTGTTCTACTGTACAGTAGATGTCCATCGCTTTTGTAGTTGTCTTAGTACGAAACTGCAAAATATACCAACATGAAATATTTAAAGCTAATCCTAAAACGCAGAAAATGTATCCAAAGTTAAGAACCCATTTTTTTTCTCTTTTTTAAAACTTTTCATAGTTCCAAGCTTCTTTGTTTTCAGTTTGAAACAATGCCAACTTACGGTTTCATTGAATGTTAATACAGAGACCAACTACATTTTTGTTGTTGCAAAGCACTTATTTTTGTATAAAACTTGATGAATATCTTTTTGAAAGTTTAATGGCATTTACTTATAATATAGAAGAGAATCTATCAATATTAGTTTGTGGTAAAAATGTCTACATTTATATATGAATCGGAACACTTTAAAACTTTGAAAGAATTTAGGTTCAATTATTATATACTTTTTATACCTTGTGTCAAAAGAATTAAATATAATTGACCAACTAGAAGCTTACAAAATGACAGAAATAAAATGCCGGGGAAAAAAGCAGAAGAAATTTAAAAAATGTAACACATTTAATTATACCACATCCCTTCATGAAACATATGATAGCAAACCAAATTACTAAAAAACTTTGTAATATGCCAAATATCCATTATTGATATACTCTTGTTCTGTACTTTCACAAAAAACAAAAGTTATTAAGTTTTACTTGCAACGATGCCAGAAAGGGACAAAACAGAACTTTTTCCTTTAATGAATCAAACTTTGACGATGTGTATTTTTTTTTTTTTTCTTACGTCTATATATATTTTTTTCTTTCTATACAAAATATTCCAAACAATATTCCTTTGTCATACCTTCTATTTTTCCAATCATGCCATATTTCAGCACCTGAATAGTCTAAAGGTAACTATCAAATCGTAAGGTTACTTAATAATACGATCTATGTGTGGAAGACAGTAAATCAAAACAGAAGAGGTCAGAGATATTTACGAAGCAAAACAACATGTGTTACTTTACCTAGAGTACCGACTTCAGTTCTGTCTCTCATTTCACAGTCTAGGACATTGGCACGGATTTTCATTTCACCGCCAGGTAGTCCCTCCATTGTTATTTCGGAACCTTGCATTTTGAATGTTGATTTTTGTCCCATTTAGCGGGCTCTGTTGGTTCAGGCGTCTCTCGTTACGGTCATGAAATGATAAACAGTCTGGAAGAAACCCCCGAGAACCGGCTTCTTTTTAGCGATGCAGGGCTGTCTGGTTCTGAAATTTAAGCGGGAGCATTTTTAATACTATTTATAAATGTTCGATAGTTATGCGTGGACCAAAAAAGAATGTTAATATCTTAGCGATGCCAAAGAACTTTTGGTATTCACCAGACCCATATTGCAAAAATTTGTCATCATGGTCTTCCCGTCAAATATTAAAATAAGCGGGAGCCAGGATTCGACTAGTGGCCGTGACTTCTCATCTGGGGCCCACATATATGTTAAACAAATAGGCGAAGTGCTGTGTTTTTTTTTTTTTAACGGAGTAGTGTCTAGCTAAGTCCCCATTTTAAATTGCTGATATGCTGATTACATATTTTCATTTCGTAAAGAAAAATATCAATGTGCATTACAAAGCTGAATGTATAATATGCCTAGCATAAGTTGGAAAGTCACATGTGTTACATTTTCTACTAAATACAAACTACAATTTAAAGAGACTAAAATGTAGCGTTATTAGCACTGACAATTGAATAACTTTTTTTCGGCGAATAGAACCCTAGTTACGCTTGCCAACTGGCGATTATTTTAATTTTCTTAAAGTGGTCGCTCATGAATAGGTTATCACACGTCATGGCAGGCTTTTTCAGTTGGCCTTTCTTGAGGAAGACCTTCATGGTCTGAACAAGCCCGCCCCTAAGTTCAAGGTATAAATTACACGCGTAGTTTTTCGTTTAAATTAAAACCTGGCTCCTGGTCCCGGCCAATCAGCTCCTAGACCTACCAAAATGACTATGAGCAATGAAACACTGTTCCCCAGAAATCAGCTCCTAGACTTCAGAAAGCTTTAATTTAAACCTTGCGTGTCCTTGATATTTCTGATGCGAAACAAATATGCGACAATAAAGTAGGCTAAGTATCACATTAAACTAGTTGACACGAAAATGGCTTAAAACCAGTTATTTTTGTACTGTAAAGCAATAAGTTATTTACTGTTGCTTAATAAGTCTTATATTCAATACCCTGGCTGACTTGGCATGTACACAACTTCATAAATTAAATGTATCTTGTAGACAATAATTACCATAATTTTTTTTGACATAAATTTCTACAAAGTTGATTTGATACTAAGTGCAAATTTGAAAGCAACCAAGGATTATTTTCTTAATTTGATCATGAAATATTTATTTTATACTGATTAATATTTCTATAATTACAGTTTTGTGTCTCATATATGTGTCAAAAAACAGAGTTAAATGATGAACTATTTAATTGTAATGTAATGTTCATATTTAATGGTTTGCTCCAAAATAATTGGGATTTTTTAATAGAAATCTGTTTGTACTTGAAAAAAACTATGTAACAGTTGGTCAGAAAAAGTCAAGATTCTGTGTGAATTTATCTTTCTACACATGAACTAGATAAATGAACAATCTTAGCTGAATCAGAATATTATAAGACTAAACCAGGCAATAAAAGTTGCTGTAAGGAAATAAATATAAATTTAGAGCAAGAAAATCTACAAAAAATAATGCTTTTACATTTATAATTGCTCCTGATTCATATTTTGGATAAATGATTGCAAATTTGTTTTGAATTTTATGTACAGACAAATATTTTCTATTTTCATGCAAATAAAGTATGCTTTCAAGTGAGGCTAGGAGGAAAAACAACAGCAAGAAAATTTGAGGGAAAAAAGGATGATAATTTTAGTCTTATCCAATGAGATCGGGACAAATTGAAATAAAAACTGAAAGAGCAGCAAAAAAGAAACAAATTTTACAGAATGATATCATTGTATGTTGTAGATTACAAACACTTGATCACTAGTCATTTTCAGTTTGAAATTTAGTTGCCAAAATGCCCTTTTTCTAAAAATTGCTTCCGATAAAACGTCCTTCAACTTAATTTCTGGGTTAAATACATATAGGTTAAGCTTCTTTGATCATACTTATATTCTTATAGTTTAAAAATATCTTACTGTCAAAGAGGAAACTTTTCTGTCGATAAAATTAATGGTATTGAAACAGAAAGGTTTTTATTGTTAATAAGCAAAATTTTAATATAATTCAAATTAAATTTGTTCCACTTGTTTCAAAGATACTCACAAATCAGGAATGTTCAAGTACTTTGCTTCAATTTTATTTGATTCCGTATTGAAAGTAATTTTATATAGTTTTTTTTCAATTAAATGACAATTTTTACAGATATTTTTGGACAAAACATGAAAAGAATGAAGAAATGGTCACAGCATTTTGAATTATCCTAGTATTAAAAACTTTGTCAAATATTTTATAAACTAAATTATTTCAATATTTTAAAAAAGTGTGTGGAAAAAATATTTGATTTAAATAGAAGTCTGAGACATTAAAATCCATCAATTGCTGGGACTGCCTTATTTTTTTCAGTAAGTACTTCTTTTGTTTGTTTAAAAAAAAATACTAAACAAATATTTCAAGTGAGTGCTTATCAATTTTATTTAATTGTTGTCTTCATTTTAACCCCAAAGTATTTTTCCCGAAATGTTTCCAGTTTTTACCACTTGCCCATCACATCTCTGTGCATTCTTTGAAGAAAAACGTAGAGAGTCTTCAAACATTTCCACATGCTTTCAATTTGTTGATTTTTTTAAAATAAGCTGGAAAATTTTGAAATCCTTGAGCATGAAACAAAATATATTGACTTGTAGAAATTTGTTTTAGAATAGTGTCATATAATTTATTTTAATCTATACACATTGCATAAAATGTTTGCAAGCTACCCACCCATACATAACATCCTCATCCCGATACCCTCCTCTTTTCTTTTGTGGGAGGGTTTAAAAAGATTTAGAAATCTTAACTTTGTATAGAGTAAAATACAATGACAGATCCCAACTAGAGCATATGTGTCTATTAATTTTTTATATATATTTTTTTGATACTCAAGTGTTTTAATAATGTAACCTAAATGAGTTGGAGCAAACTGAATCGGTCAGTGTATTATATGGCTACCTGTTGACTCCCCTAGTTTAAGTAAGGTCTAAATGTGTAGGAAAATCAAACAACATGCTTATTTGCAATCAGAGATTTAAAGTCGCTCGGTAACATCCTTTGAACACTCACTTAGAAACCAGGTAACAACTTTTAAGCAAACTTGAAGTATTGTGTTGTTAGTTGTTTACATGACATCTATGGGCTATTGTACTTTTTGTAATGCAGATTAAAATCTAATGTTAGTATCAATTAGCCTAAGCTCAATGCAGATTATATAGCTTAACACAGTCAAAACAAGCCATGCAATTTTTTTTTTTTTTTTTCATTTTTTTTTTTCATTTATCAAGTCACTCTCGATTAAGGACCTTTAGTCATTATATCGGTGAGATACGTTCACCGGTACATATTTTACACCATGGCTGCTTAAAGTTAGGCCTATAAAACTCTCGTTATTTTGACCAGTCAAACTCACCGGCTGATCACATGTACATAGTCCCGTGGCTTGATGTTCGGAGGTTTCCCTATGTATTATTCTTACAATCCAATTACAAAAGCCTCTGCTTCGGGGCTTCTGTTACCGTATCAAAAGGATCAAACGTAACGACTAGCGCATGATATCCCCCAACAAAATTGTAAACAGGTAGAAAAATATGTCTTTCACCTCCACTGCAAATCGTCCCCAATTTCTCTTTTTTTTTCAAGAAAACTTACGCCTCGTTGAAGATAACTTCGACCGATTTTTAACTCCTCAACTTTTTTTCCCTCGACGTGCTTTAACAAAGGGAGCGCTGAAACAAAGCGAATTAAGCGGTGACTGCGGCGTAGGATTCTTAACGACTGGTTGCCTGTGTCAGGGCCACTCAAGATAAGAAGCAGTCGATTCAGAAAGTAGGTCATTCACAAAACACCACAAGCTCACACACAAAAGGAATGCTAGCTATTCGTGGAATTCTGACACCATTGGCCTAATTCTCTCTCTCGAAATTGCCCAAGTTTTTACCCGTTTTCCACCGGTGAATTACATCTGAAAACCGACCTCCATGTAAGCGAAATGTACCGTAGCTTGCAGTAGTGTTGTACGAAATGCATCTAAACGGTAACAAATTGACTCGAGGAGCCAAAGAAGAGATAAAATTGAAACTAGAAATCATCTGTGATTATCGAGCCCCACTGACCTACATATCGGAAAAGCTCATCGAACCTAATGATTATTCAACAGGCGACTGACCTAATTTCAATAACTGTTCTGATTGGTCGACTGTCGGCTGAGCTAATGTGTGTTGAAATGGGATAGTGTCATCATGTAATGCTACAGGTACGTAGATACTGCGTATATTTGCCTACAAAATTATCCACAAGGCTGAGACGGTGCAGGTCGAGACTCTTTTCCCCGGCGGTGATATGTATTGGAACTCAGCTTACTTGGTCATATTTCCTGCTTATATCGCGATGAACGTATCAATTTAAGAATTGAAAAATGAATTCCAGTACACTGTTGCAAACTGGTATGAATGTCTAAGTACACTATAGAGAGTGCGCTCGTCCAATTACTCAATAATACGTGAAATATTCTCAAAGAAGGCTTTTCAGTTCATAAGCCAAAAATGATAACAATAGGGAGAATCCCACTCTTGCCCACCCCCTCCCCTTATAATTCAGTGGCATAGTCCGGAGGGGGTAGGCCCCCTAAATATCTGTCAGGCCGCCCAAAATAAAATCAGATATATTTTATTTTTGATAGAAAATAGGTCATGCCTGCTCCCCTAAAAACAGACGTGAAGTTTAGCCACGCCCCTGCCATAATTAGAGGTGCCCCTTTGTGTTCATGAAAGGAAATGAAAAAGTGCCGTTTTGTTATTTAAGAAGGGACCTTTTGTTGATAAATTAAGAAAACTATTGAGAACACTTTCTCATGATTGTTTTGACCTAGAGTTGGATAGAGTTCCAACTTTTGCTTTAGGGGATGTGAAGTTGTCAATACCCCAAAGACTGTAGTATATGTAAATGCATCCGAATTTTGAAGAAACGATGGATGTACCTTTGTTTTAAAGAATAAACTAAAACAAATTTGTCAGAGTGCATCTATGTCATCACATGTCTTTGCATTAAGTTCATTTTTGGTACAAAACATGTATACTTAAAATACATTTATTACGAAAACGATACTATGAAATGCAAACTTCATCAGGATGCTTGAAATGTGGTCTTCTTTCATAAGCCTACAATAATTTTCCCGGGACTATCCTTTCAAGGTGATTTTGCGCATTGCCTCCTCAAAACAAAGTCGCGTGTCCCATTGGCCATCAAAGTTGGTGACCTCTCCTCTCCCCTCCCAATGTTGAATCCTCTCCGCTTTATTTGATAAAGGGTATTAAGTTTACACGTATTTGGAATTGATGTTGTAAGTGTACTCGTATATTTGGAAAGGATGAGGGAGGGATGGGGTGGAAGGTGGTGGGGGAGGGGGAGGGGAACAGTTAGCACTATGAATATGTCAGTTTACCCAGCGTGTGTAAAGCATAATCAAGGACGATTTCCTTAATGAGAGACATGAGAGAGAGATACACGGTCGGGTATAGGGCGCCGGGGAGGGGTCGGGAAGGGTTGAGACTGGAGAGTCAGTCACCAGGAGTGGGAACACACTACCCAAGCCCCTCACTCCCTTACTGCCAAGATTAGGCATATGAACTGACCCCCCTCCCCTCCCATCTCCCCTTAAAACACAAAGCTAATCTACCGTGATCGACTTTTGATTTCATTCTCGTATACCTCTCCGAATAGAAAAATATCAGTACCTTAACAGTTACAATAAGTTACAATAATAATGATCAAAATAATATCAGTTTAACAATTGAAAAACACATTGCAAATTATTTTTCTTTCAGTAGGTGCCCGAAAAAAATGTCAGCATATTGCCCGAATTTTCTCAAAATGTTTTGGTTGGGGAGGGCTGCAGCCCCCTCCAAGCCCCCGCCTCCTACGCCAATGTCCATACGTGTATATGATTGAATTAAAAGAGGACAAGACAACATCCAGACGCGAGTCTAGGGGCGTGGGATGTGCAACCCCTCCTCCGTCAGTCCCACAAAAACATTAAAGTAATTGTTAGCACAACACTGAATGTATAGAGTTAACTCAGTTATAGCATAAATATGACTCACTGGGCACCATTTCACATTTATTTCGGATAGGTTCCACAGACCCCTCCCCCCTCCCCCGCTGTCTCTACTCTCATCTACACGGGACACGGCATCAACGAAAGCATGGCCAGACCCCACCCCTATTTTTGAAATCCTGGACGGCCACCCCCTGTATATCAAAACAAGTGATAATGAAGTACCAGTAAACAGGATGCAGTATACAACAAAGCGAACATTCATGTGGTGGTTTCCAAGTAAAGACACAGCCAAGACCAATTTTTTTTTTGTAATCTAGATACGATAAAACGGTTTTTGTTGACTCGGAGTTTTCATGAAGATCAAGATGAGATATGATCAAAATTAGGGCATATTTCTTTTCCAGTCAAAACTAACATAAAACACCCAGGAAATTAAGCCACTGGGTCCCACCAGGGGAGCCTCACTGGTCCCTTGACCCCATAGGTGGCTTCATCTGTCACGCGGTTTATTTGTCACATGTAGTAGCCTTTTATAAACCGTTATGTGGTACTCCGCGGTGTTCTTGACACGGTAGCTGCTAATGTTGCCACGACTTGTTAGTTTATTCCAGGGAGTTTGTTAGGGCACCCCTGATTATATCGCACTTCACAATTTTTGTCCCCGTGGCATTAAAATAATTACTCTTGACAAATCCTGTCTCTTATACAGTGTTCCTTTGACCTTTCCATCAGCCGTATTTTGAAGGAAAACGAGGACGGAGGGAAGGCTAAATCCTCGAGTCACAAAAGCCGAAATATTCCACCTTCCGTAGTATGACCTTGTCCTACTTTTGTTCACGCCATTGAATTGGGTCGCGGTAGTGTCCATATTTATATCGAAGCCGCACGTTACATTGAGTATAGATATATACAAACGGGTGTTACGTAACCGTGTAATGTATATTTGTTTTGTTCTGTATACTGCAGGGGCTGTCGGTATCTTGGGCAAACCGGAATTTCCGGAATACTGACTTTATATATAGAGACACAAGCAAAGGGCTCGGATCGGTTGCTGCGTGGGATATAAATATCTTTTGTCAAAACTCACAGAAAACTATAGACACCAAGGTCATCCTTTGATCGTGATCCCCAGTGTATACACAGTCCGGGATGTAAAGAACTGGGGTACGTAACTGGGGTAACTGGGCCAACAGTTCAATGAAAATGGTTGGTTTCTTGTGACCAGGCCCTGTCTTGGGTGATTGTTCTCAACAGTATACTTACTTTGTCGCATGATTCTATTGAAATGAAATGTTTGCAGTTTTTATTTCCATAATTGTGTTGGCAATATTTTTGTGTGCAAAGTATTCGAAGGCCCTCATATCGGTCTACATAGGTATCCAATAAATGCAGTTTTCACAAAGGTGGACTTAAGGGGAGTGAAGACTCGCGCACAAAGAAACGTCTGATGCTGGTAATCTGACCTAGTTTCGGATGAGGTGTAACAGAAGTGTTAGACACCACCATCGATCCCAGAAAATACACACACAGCTTGCTACCGTCGGTAATTAGACACTAGTGTACAGTCAATACATGCAGCTACGGTCAAATTCGGGTCAATACCCACAACACAGCGTACATAGCAGCGATGGACATCTCATCAGGGAGTTGTTATGGAACTCCCTGACCTCAGGTCCAGATAAAAGATAACAAGGTTTGACGTTTCATTTCTGTCTGCATTTTGTAGCGACAAGATAAAAACTTCACTTGCAAGCAACGAAAAGTTAACTATTTGCAGAGGGCGGCACGCGGTTTGGCCGGGACGAGTCTTCAATGCCTTTAAATGTATATCGATGGTACATATTTTGTCATGCGAAATCCAGCAGTACAAGTTGATTTATTTTAAGTTATTAATTTTTAATAGTCTCGTTGTGTATGAGATGCTAAGTCCCCTACCTCGCAAAGTACACAAAATACTGATTCATTCTGAGTTTCAACATGAGAAGTTATTAATGAGAGTACAGACATTTATGGCACACTCTACCAAATGAGATATCCAGCTCTTTGTTGGTGGTGATCCCTATAAAGCCATTTCTTTGCTGGGGGCTGGGGCATAGGGGCTGGGGGCTGGGAATGGGGGATGGGAGCTGGGGCCTGGGGGCTGAGTTGAATGACTTGACATATCTTTTCTAGGTAGTTATAATTGGATGACAATGCAAGTTTGCACTGAACTTTCGTGACTATCAAATGATATTCTGTTGGTTTTACTGAACTTTACAGAACAGTCCAGACAATGAAATTTTCACTCAATGATAGTTCCATTCATGAAGTCGGAGCAAGCTTCCTTAAGCTAGCCGCCTAACATGTAGGTCTTTCTGTACCAACGTTGCCCTCCTGTAATTCAGTAACTTACTAACTTAAACATTTACAGAATACCCCATAACTCCTTATCTACACGGTAGCCTATCGATCATTATTCAAATCGTGGTCGGATCAGAGTTTCATAGTTACAAAAATATACACTTCGAACTTTGAATGATAAAACTTTAATGCATCGTGTACCCTATGCATCAATAATATTCCTTGACTCCGAAATCAGCGAACCACTCCATGGTTAAGAATTTGAACTTAGAAGAAGAAGAAAAAGACCAAAAAACGTGCTATATCAAACAGTGGCTTGGATTCCGTATCCATAGTCACTGCAAAGTGAGAAATTTGCTTAAAATATTTTACACAGAAATTAACTGATTTTTCCGCGAAAACTCAGAACAATACACATCTTGTTATAGCAAAATGCACTTTGTAGGTAATGCTCGAGGTAGACAAGTTAGATTTTTTATTCAAATTGAACCCAATACATTCTCAATATGCTCACTGCGAAGGGAGGTATTTTTAAAACTCCAAGAGAAATAAGTACACCGCGAGGGCAAATATCATGCTACTTTCATATTTCACGTAGCATATATTCTTATTTTAATTTAAAGATCAATTACGGCCAAAAAGGCGTTCCTTAATATTCAACGGCAATATGCATAGCAACCGTGCATGTACATGTGCCTGTGTATCGCTGCTGCAATATCTGGTAGCAGAAGACAGTCAATGTGCCAGTTTCGTTTCTTTCTTTTTTGTGGTGTATCATTACTAAAGTTGCCTTTAAGCGGTTGTGTATGTGGTAGTCACTTTGTTGAGATAATCAAGAAATCTCTTATATTGACTGAAGTAAGTAACACATAGGCTGCTAGCACAGAAACGGAAATACCATTAGGGATAAGCCTTACGTTTCATACCAAAGAGGCCTACAATAGTAACGTGAATGCTCTGAAGCCTGTTCCGCGAAAGTCTCGTTTTACACTTTTCTTGTGTGTAACGTGTGATATATACCTACAGTCAGGTCTGCATGAATTATACGAATGTCACGAATCGAAAGTAATGCGAAGTAATTGCAAGAAGAAATTGAGGGTTACTGTTATTGTGTAACCTTAAGTTATTCTTACCATTCTGTTACAATACTACCATTTAGTGATAATTAGTTGAAAATATCACATATTTAGATACCTGTCATTGTCAAGTCAGATTAGGCCTAGGCTAGGCCTAGGCCTATGTATATACCAAAATTCTAAAACTGGGAATGTGTTTAGCTTTATTTTACAGAAAAGAGACCATGAATGCACATGTAGTGTCCCTTCTTTCTAAAAAAAACCCTTAAAAATACAAAGTGTGGCTATTTTTACGACTAGTCGTAACAATAATTTCCGGTTACGCATGCGCAGTTGCTTTAACATGGCTATTTTTACGACCAGGAGTACTATTTTTACGACCAGGAGTAACAATAATTTCCGGTTAGGGTTACCCCTACTACAGGCGCAGTTGCTTTATTTACTTTACTGCGCATGAATTCGCTGATGTCGTAAGAATAGTTTATAAATAATTGTTCTGACTGGTCGTAAGAATAGCCACAGCCTTTAAAATATGCCTAGGCTACTGTATAATGATATGGTCCATCCTCTTCAGCTCATTACTAATAAAATATGCTTACGTTTGCATGGGCCTAGTACTAATAGTGACAGTATAGATATAGTTAGCTAAGAAGACATCTTCATGCCAAATTAATGTTGTTTTGCATATTTCATTTCTTGAGAAATTGGCCACTGATGGTCTTTGGTTTATACTTGTCATGAGATATAGGCCTTTAACCACCAGTCTGCCCCTTTTGAAGTTTTTAACTCGAAAAATATACTTACATCTAGTTTTTTTTCCGCTTTCCTTTGTATAGGGTTTGGTCAAAATTTCAGGAAATGTTATAGGTATCATTACTATATTTGTTGGTAATGATGTATATTTCTTCCTAATTCACTGAGATTTTGACCAAACAAAGAATTTGATATTTCATGTTATTGTGCTCTTGCAACACCTATCTTGCTACTGTAACCTAAATTAGGCCTAACAATAATATAGTTATAGCAACAGACTAAAACTTAGGCCTAGGTATTTTAATAATATTATTATTAGGATGGTGAACACCCCCACTTACAAACTATAATTATGTAAATAATTTCTTTCTAACAATCAGCAAATAGTCATGTTTGAAAACACAAACTTGATATTAGGCTCAAGCAGCGGAACATGAACGAATGTCACTTTGTTATAATAGCCTTGTGGAAACGACGCTACTTGTGGCTTGTCTCAAGCTATTGGTGTTTATTATATTGAACTGCAAATGTTAATTAAGCAAATATATCATATCTATGTTAATACTGAAAAACCTCTTTGCTTTCACAACTACAAGTTACGCCATACCGGTACTTTTTCAAAACAGAGGAAACAGTGCTTACACTAGTTGTTTTGAAAGAGATTGTCTTAGTAGGCTCTGTTATGTAGAAAATCTTCCTACATATGTTTGTGAATATTCAGTCTAATAGAGATAATTTAAAAGTAATATGCTACAGTAAATAAGGTTTTAACTTTCGCCTGCTAAAATGGTAAGACATGTTTACACAGTTTGAGAATGACCCTGGCTTTGAACCTTGTACTCCAGTTCGATTTGTAGTGTAACCGTATGTTTGGGTTCCTGCGATAAACTAGAACCAAGGGAGGATCAGAGAGGGTTTATGGTTTTGTGGGTCTTCCTTAATAAATGAACTTCAACTTCCTGTTCAGTGATTACAAGCTCAGGGTTTGATACTGAGCACAGGGTCTAATGTAAATGCGGAGGGTGTAAGATCAATCGACCTTCGGTTAATGCTGAACAGACACCGCTATGGTACGCCCAAGGGTGAAAATAAGTTGGTGCCAAATGGTCCCTTTAACTTGCCAAACAACCCCCTTAGATCCCTGGAAAAAATGTACTCCAAGCCATTTCTCTTTGTAGTGCATAAGCCAGTCATGCATGCTCTTCCATACCTTTATTTTTTCAGAGGAAAAATAATTAGCCAAACTTACTCTTATGTGCAAACTTCTTGTTAAATGATAGTCTTGTTATAAATGTTAAGGAGAAATTATGGATTAGAGTATGCCATGTGGCCCCTGGTTACACTCAAATTCAAGGTTAATATATCCGGTATTGCATGGTACAATGCTGTGCAAATTGCTATTAGCAGGTGCAATGATGTGCAGCAGTTTTTGTACACTCGAACCACATACGGGTATGTTTAGTGCATACATAAGTGATCGGTTCAGCCTGTAACTGTCTGATTCACTCTGGTAGATAGTATAATTTCTCAGAAACTGTGCCCTCGTGTCTAAGCATATAACTGAACCAACCCAATTCATTCACCATTGAACAATTTAAACCTTTCTCTTTCAATTGTAATGACGTCTCATTCCAATATCTTGAGAAAAGACCTCCACAATTTCCAGTTACAAGAAATGATTATATGATTATCCTATTGGAAACACAGATCTTACTGTTGATTTTGACCAATAGCAACCAAGAAAACCTGGTATAACTCTTGCCCCTTGTCATTGGTCAACTCATTCCAAGTGGTTTGATAATTCACATATCTCTCCCTAAAACATTTTTAAAGTTCATTTTGATTGGGCAGGAAAAAACATTTTAACATCGAATTGGGACAGGCTAAGAAATCTTTAAACCCTCTCTTTGTATTTCTTTTGTTTTGGGATTACGTAGTACCTCATCCGCGTGCCCTTAACGATGATGTTGTCATTTAAAAACGTAACCTGTACTTTTCCCATACTCTGCGCAGTTGTGTCAACCTATAATTTCATTTTCAATGCTGTTTTATTAAGAATATTACTTGTATTCAATTTAACTCGCTTTTATGAGAGGAAAAAGTTGATTTTCAAACACCTGTTTTCATCGTCTTTTAAGTTAGTGAACGGTCAACACCACTTTTGTCCAGGGAACTAAAAATTGGAGACAGTGATTTCGTACACTTGTGAAAACATATCTCTTGGCATTCGCCAGAGAGAATTTAAAATTAACTTTTGTTTGTAACCTCAAAATTGTTCTGCAGTTCATGAATCGTTTCTAAAGGACAAATTTGGCAAGGCTGTTAATATTTGAGAACAAATATTATGAACAAAAACTACCATAATTCTTCCCTGTATTATAATGGGATTGTCCAACATCTTTGTTACGTGAGTTGCAATAAGAACTTGTTTGTTTACGCACGATTACCCCAACCACGCCAATTCACAGACTGATTCCATGAAAAAATGCTGCTATGCACAATTTAGAGGTAAACATTCCCATATGAAGTGTTTTGTAAGGGAATGTCCAGAGCCTTCAAAATCGCTATACAAAATTATTCCCTGAATCGGCCTCTGGTTACAACAAAAGTAGCCTGTGAACCAGTCTAGCAACCACTTTCAATAGCAGCCAAATCCATAGAAAGTTTCCCCTGGTCCTCTAAAACCTTAATTTTACCCTGAGTGTACCGTAAATGGCAGGTGTATGTATACCACAAAGTAAATGCCATCGTTCACTCTCATTGGTGCCATTACAGTGCGAAGAAAAGAAAGCATATAATCATGAAACAAGATTGAGACCCAAAACTTTTTCTATATGGGTGTAACTTTGCTTTCTACCACAGCTCCGTGATCATTCAAGGAGAACTATTTCATATTTGAAATTTCAACACCAGACAAGAGACAAGGAAAACTCAAGGACAAGGACACTCCGAATGGCAGACTTGAAAGAAGACAAGATTGATTTTAGGAAGTTGGAGAAGGAATTGGAAAATGCCATGAAAGCCGATGCTAAGTATTGGCGAGAGAACGATGCGAAAATGAGGGCAGTAGAACAGCGAGTGGAATCCTACGAGCAGTTCAGGTAAGGGAAAAACTCACTCTTTTGTGCGATCACTTCAGTCCAACTCTTTTGCTTTCTTTTTTATTCTTTTGTGTTTTTTGGTCAATTATTCGTCCACCAAGCAACAAGCTGACCCAGAAAAAACAAGACGATGATATATATGAA
This sequence comes from Apostichopus japonicus, assembly GCF_037975245.1. Lineage (NCBI taxonomy): Eukaryota > Metazoa > Echinodermata > Holothuroidea > Aspidochirotida > Stichopodidae > Apostichopus > Apostichopus japonicus. The sequence continues at coordinate 9,719,103 of NC_092583.1, forward strand.
TTAAAGGAGACCGGTGGTCGTTCGATGACGTTCAAAAGGAAGCTATATAGCTTGCTTCAGTGGTTAGCCTTTGTAATGAACCATGACTGGTTTTTAGCTCGCAGGTATTATACGCTGCATGAGGTATTAATGGAGTCACAGAAGTGAATCAGTCTTTTGAAATATTTAGAAATAAGTTTCTTCATGATATAGAAGATAGTAATATCAAAATGAGAAATTGAGAGTGCTGTGATAGATCAGGTCCCTGAGGAGGAATGGAGTCGAGGACTGATGAATACACAGCCTGGTAAGAGTGGAACTTTGTAAGAAGAAAAGGAGAAATCGAATGCAAGAATTTTTTTTAAAAAGGAGGAAAAACGTAAAACGAGAACACTTGTCACTTATAAGATTTTAAGTGAAATGTGGAGATGGGCATTGAGCACTACGAGTGGAACAAATAAAAGTGTTCATTAAAATGTAAAAAGTGTAAATTATGAAAGGTTTCCATTTAATTTGTAGCAAGATCTACTTAGGCTGCAAAGAACAATTTTAGGTTTCAATTGGAATTTTTTATTTTTTTATTTCTTTTTTCAAACTAGTTCTTTATCTCTAGTAGGGTTTGATGTTATGTTCCCTTTCATCAATAAAGGATGGAAAGTCAAATATATGCAGTATGTGTCATCTCTATTATAATCCTTAGGATTAGACTCAAGTATAAGGAAATGTGAAATTGGAAGTGGGTAGCTCTAGGGCATTGTTGCAAGCCCCTTATAGTTCAACTTCCTGTAAGCAATATGTGTGCTGCCTGAAGTCCAACGAAAGATAACTGTTCAAGTTATTAGCTTTACATAAATAGCAATATTGGAACACTAAATGATACACTGATTCATACATACTCATGCATGACTTTTAAATTCACAATGCAAGATTTTCAAAATAAAGACTGTTTTGAGAGGCTGAGCACATTTGAACTTCAAAGTTTGCTTCAAATGCATTGGCCTCATTTTCGGGCACGTCGTTTATCACTGAAGGTTACTAGGTGAGAGTAGGACTATAAAGTGTAGAGCCCTAGTTTTCAAAGAATGGGTTGCCACCCTTGAAAGGGTTGCAAAAATTTTGTAGGGTCATCAAACCTTCGGAAAGAAAGGAAACTACTGATATTTTGTCGGAAAATTTAGTGGAAAGATCTGGAACATCAAATACTTCAAAAGTTGCAAAATCTAACGCCATTTTGCAAAATACGTACGTCTGTCACTGCATTTTCTGAAAAATAAAATCCAAGGGATTAAAGGCACATGTTGTAGTTATTGAGTGTCCAAAATGTGCATTGCATTGTATAGATGTCTTGAAGTCTGGGTACTTGCTTCTGTATCAAATTTAAAAAAAAATTGATTTTCTGTGACGGACGTACGCACGACAAGGGACCTTTGTAAAATTGTTTACCTCTGGAAAAATGAAAATCCCTTCTATTTTAATTGGTTGTAAATTGAATCAACATATAATATCACTTTAGTGTATATCAAGAATATTTATTCCTCTGAGGACCAAAAATAGGCATTGACTTAATACACACCTCAATCTGCCTAAATCCAATCGATGTTTTCTGTGAAAATTAGCTACATATTATGAAACTCAATAGGTTTAGCTTTTGTTTGATGCCATACACATACATGTAATGATGCAACGTTTTTAATTTTTGGCGAAAAGGTGTACTAGTTTACAGAACTGCCCACTGGTTGTTTTGATTTCTAAAAGAATTAGGCAAACAATATGACAATATTGGTTCCGTGTAAAAATAAACATTTAAGTTCAAACAGTTTGTGTTAATCATGCCATCACAGCATCATTTACTTTCACAGGCAAAGTCATTGAACTGGATGTGTAATATAGTATAAATACTTAAACTTGATACAATTGTTTCAATGTAATCATCTGCGTGGTTAGTTTAGCAGACTTTTCAGATCGTGGGGCAAATAAGGGATCCCTCAATGGGTGAAATTTTTTAATCATAAAACATGTAAACACACACCCTTCATGTGGTGTCAAAATCCTCTTGTCTTTTTTAAATAGCTCAGGGTATTGAAAGCTTCTTTACTTTATAGCCCCAACATAGATTGAAAAGGGGTCCCTACTTACCTCGTCACAGTTAATGTAAGTTTTTAAGTTGGCCGTGGCTATTCTTACGACGAGTCGTAACAATTATTTATAAACTATTCTTACGACAAAGGCAAATTCAAGCGCAGTAAAGTAAATAAAGCAACTGCGCATGTAGTAGGGGTAACCCTAACCCTAAACATAACCCTAAACCTCAATCCTAACCCTTACCCTAACCCTAACCGGAAATTATTGTTTCTCCTCGTCGTAAAAATAGTACTCCTGGTAATGAAAATAGCAACTGCGCATGCGTAGTCGGGAATTATTGTTACGACTAGTCGTAACAATAGCCACTTTGTTTTAAGTTTGATGTACGGTTGGTATTTACACTGTATCATGTCATGTTTGATGTGGTGTGAGTTTGTTTTCATTGCAAACTGTTGTTCTTGGTGTCAGAATCTTTTCCTGGTTCCTTCTTGCTAGACACAATGTTAGTACATTGTTACAAAGTTGTTTATTAGTTATAATTTTTTTTATATATTATATTTTGCACAAAAAAATATGTAAACATTTATTAATCATTTTTTTTTTTTTAAATGAAGGATTCCAGATCATGATGATGATTTTTTTCCCCTCCCAAAACTCAGTTTTTCATTTTATCATCATCAATATTTTTTCCAATCAAAATCTGATGTGATCTAATTGTTTAATGTTAAAAGATAGTGCAGACTACCCATGCTGAACAGTGTTATCATTACGTACTGTAGGGGAAAAAAGGCTTACTTCACATTTTCAAAATGATGAATCATCTTGAAATTTTGGTTATGGCTATAACTGTCAGAATGAGGTCAGTATCTGCTGCTCTGATATTATTATTATGCAGGTATAATTTGTATACAACCTTGCTATGTTAGACTAAGGGTCTTGTTAATTTATAGCTCCCTGCATCTAGCAGTCAAGAACCAGGTTTGTGTGACCACGGGGAGATATTATATTATAAGAATATTTTAAAATAAAATAAAACTGTTAGCAAACTGCTAATCCACTAGAGAGCCTGTGTAAGAGAATGTGTAAAAGTAAGTTAGCCTGTCCCCCTCCATCTCCCCTTGTCCCCCCCCCTCCCCATCACTCCTCTTCTCACAGCACTCTTCCACCCCTTTTATTCTCCACACCTTCTGTCTTTGTCCTTCTCCAGTTTATTCCCTACCCCCTTCCCCTACTCCTCTCTTTGTTCCTCCACTGTTTATCTCCTACCTCTCCTCTTCCCCTGTTGCTTTCTTCTCTCCATCCCTTTGTGTATGCCATGCTCATTAACCTGTCTGCATTCTGTGTGTTTTGTCCCTTCTGTTACTGTTACTTGTCATTTAGCCTCTGAAGAAGATCCTGCTAGGATCGAAATTCAGGCACACTTACTTTTACAGAAGAATATTTTAACAAATTCAATGAGAACAAACTACTATTTATCCTATACTGTACATCCCTGTGCCCACTTAATTGAGCCTAGGTCCTGGGCTGTAGTCTCCTGACCCCTCTACCCCCCCCCACCTCCCTTTCTCATCAGGCTTGGCTCCCTGGTTCACACAGGATTCTTGTCGGTGCCTTTACTGTTTGATATTAAATTTGCCAACGCATTCTTCATCTCTGCTTAAGACATGATGAGATTCTTCACCAAGACTTTTTTTTTCTTTTTTATTGATTAGATTGTCATTCTTGTTTCATCACTCTAAGATTTAATCATTGTCTCTCTAAGATGGATTAAACTCTTTTCGACCTACTTTTTCATGGTCTGGAACCTCCCGTTAAATTACAGTTCAATACTTGTGCCCTAGTTTTTTTTTGTATGTATTTATTGCCAAACCATTGAGTACTTTTAAATTTCTATAATCATTGCTCATCCCCAAAATTTTGCATTATTTAATATTAAAATATTTTCCGAAAACAGACAAGTTCTCACCACATGTATTACAATTTCCAAACATTGTCTGGGATAAAATTTGATCATAGTTTTAGATGGCCTATGACATATTGCCTCCTTTTATATGTTCCTGCAGCTCTGCTCGGTTCTGTTGTTGTGATTTCTCTTTGAATTTTAATATTGAATGCTGTACTGAAATGTACTTTTATCATGGACATTACTTACAGCATGTAACAGCTAAAATAGCATTCCATGTGCACTTTGTTTAGACTGTTATAATATCACTTGTGAAATGTCTAAATCTGTGGCTCACTTGATTACAAGGTACTAACTTCTATCTCTTTGTCAGTCTAAGTTGCTTTGAATAGAGAGATGGGCTCTTTTATGATGTCAGGGATAAATTTATCTGGTATTCCATCACAAAATCCTACATACATGTATACGATTAAATAATAATGATAATACTTATTTATCCAGCGCTTTATACCGACGGTCTCTATGTGCTTTACACGAAACCAAATGAGTACAAACGTACAGCATGCTGAGGAGAACAAAAACTAAAAGATACACAAAAGGATAAAAAAAAATTACAATGTCCAATGAGGGTAGCACACATGAATTTAAGTGAGTTTTTAAGAAGCAGTTAAAACTTGGGTTACATCTCTATGTTCCGACGTCTCTATGTTCCGACGTCTCTATGTTCCGACAATACAAAATTATTTTTGGACTCATAATTTTTTTTGACCACCTTTTTTTCGGACCTAACTTTTTTTAACCAAAATTTGTTTGGACCAAAAATGTTTCGGACCCAACTTTTCCGGACCAAAATTTTTTGGGACCAAAAGTTTGGTGCACAAAAAATTTCGTCCGAAAATGGGGGTCCAAAAAATTGGGTCCAAAAAGTTTGGGTCCAAAAAAATTTTGGTTAAAAAAGTTGGATCCGAAAAATGTTGGTCAAAAACAATTATGAGTCCAAAAATTATTTCGTATTGTCGGAACATAGAGACGTCGGAACATAGAGACGTCGGAACATAGGGATGTCACCAAAACTTGTCTTTGGTAGGGGCATTCGTAATGTGGGTGGGGAGAGTGTTCAAGAGTTTGGGGGCTGCAAAAAGAATGCTCAGAGTGCGTCTTAGTTTTTAATTTTTTGTGGCTTTTAGGAGAATAGCACTGTTAGATCTGAGTGAGCGAGTTGGAATTTGTAAGGTGAGTAAGTTGGAAATATAGTTTGGGGGCACTCTAAGATCTATGAGAAACATTGTTAGCAGCGTGCCTTTAGAAGTTCCACTAGGTGATATCACTCTCTCTTCCTTTAGAACCGAGCAAGTAGTGGATGGAAGCAAATGTGTGTTTTGAGGTGGGAAAAGGGTGTTGGAGGGACGGATGGGGTAGGGGTGGTTGAGAGCATGCTTTCAATTTCTTCCATATGGTAGGTAGCCACACTACAACGAAGCACACTCAAATACAACCCTGTATTATAAGTGGCTATATAGTACAGTATATATACATCACAATGTCTAAACATTCTGTAGCAATAGTGTAACTAATTAGTTTGTTTTCCTTTTATAACGAGAAGTGGGTTGACCACTTCCTTGGTCAAAGGCAGATAAGTTGTTATCACCATATTAACATTCTGCAAACATCAATTTTTGCAGCTAATTATGAGAGACATAAATGCCCTTCACTTGTCTAGAGCTCCTGAACTTAGGCCTCTTTGACTCCTTGCAGCGTGATCGAAATTGAAGTATAATGGTTGCTTACTGGTACCCTTATAGAACCTCTTTACCTCTATGATACTAACACCTATTCTAGATGTCAACTGTCTGGTTTTATTACTATTATTATTGTTATTATGATCATTGCTGTTGTTGCTGTTGAACAGGTGACACTGGTCAAAGAGACAATGTTTTATCCAGCTGTTCAATATGATAAACAAGAAGAGATTCAAGTACCTAGCCCCACCCCCTCCATTCCCTCTCTTCCCCCCCCCCTACCTCCAAACTATGTTAAGTTTCATAACTCATCCAAATATCAACCAAAGTTAGCCTGAGTGAACCTTTACCAAACAGTTCTATTTCTCTCTTGCTACGGAATAAACATGACTTCATTTCTCATGGAATGTTAAATCGCTCTCTCTCTCTCTCTCTCCCCCCCCCCCCCCCCCCCGTCTACTGTCCTAGTTTCCAGCATCCCCTACAAATGAAAAAAAAAAAGAAAAAGAACTTCTAAAAGGCAGGAAAATGTAATTTCTATGAGCTTTCTCATCAGGGAAACCAAAACACCAATCAAACTTTTTTAATGACTCTGCTGGAAAAATTTTGTCTTTTTCCAAAGCGTTTGCCTCCTAACAGAAAGTAGAGCACAAAATGACCTGAATTTGATGATATATCTTCAGGGCAATTTGAAAAAGATTTTTTTTTTTTTTTTGCGATAACAGAGGAAAAGTTCAAGCGAACTGGCTGTCTCTTTACTTAGAGTTTGATGTCTTCTAGCTGTGTCTGCTTAAAACATCTCTGTCCTACTTTTTAGGCCGATAAATGTCGAGTTGCCATGTCCATAAATCAGTCGGGACTCCACAACTACATAGTACTCATATTCGTTATCTTGTTAATGCGTTCACCCCCCCCCCAAGTACATATCAGGGTATTGGCTAGCAAAGATTCATTTCAACATTGTTAATAATAATCAGGCATCTGTAGTATGCATACGTGCAGTTGATCGTGATTCTGTAGCTTGGAGTAAAATATCCGGGAATGGTTTCCATTTTATTAGTGCTTACGTTTAATGACTTTCAAGTGTTCTGTTCCCCCCCACCCCCAAAAAAAATACGAATATAGAAATTTGCATGGTGGGAATAACTGCTCATTCATTTTTGCCTTTGACCCCTTTTGTTCTTCACAAATTTAGAAGGTGACAAATCAATGTTACATTGTCAAATTTGTGAGTTTATCCAAAAATTAGCAGCATATCTGTAAGAGCTAATTTATCATTTTTCAAAATTTAAAAACATTTAGAACTGGAAAAGATTGAGATTTTACAGATTAAATGAAAATTGATCTATTTACAATTATAAAGTGACATATATGAGGACTTAGTCATTCTCATTGAAAAAAGAAAAGACCAAATATATGTAAGATTTGACCCCACGCCTAATAGTTCATGCCCAGACAAAGTAAATGGTACGGGCTTTTTGTACTCCATAGTGTCGGTAAATATTTGCCATGTTCACACAATTTGTACACAAATGACCTTTTGACTCGAACTCAAAAACTGATTTGGCTTTAACACTTGTTGATGTCTGAAACCATAACAGTGTCAATCTATTTTTCTCAACTTTTCTTGAACCTAGGTTGAGGATTTAACTAGCTGGTAAACTCTTCCATTATAATCAAAGTGCCTTGGAAAACACATAAATTTGTCTCACACTGTATTATTTGCTCTTCTCTGTGCCTACTATTTTGTATTTTTCCGGTACATTTCACGTCGAGGAAGCTAGGTAGTCCTGATAGTGTCTGCTTTCCTTTGAAAATAGCTTTTTGAGTCGATTGCAGAAAAAAAACCAATTCGGATAGTGACATGAGAACATGAAAATTTGCATGTTTACACGTGATTAATAATATAATCATAATAGTATGAAAATATTGAGGATCGATTGGATTCCTCAACTACTAGCTGATTTACCCCTTCATTTGGGTGAAAAAAAATCAAAATTACTTCATTTGGAGTCATACTAAATCAGGTTTGGCTAATTTGCTGATCAAAATATGAAAACAAAAAACTGCATTTAAGTCAACTGGGAAAATAGATTGGGAAAGTGTACAGTACATTTCTGAAACTTAATTGATATATGGATATATATCCAAAAATGGATGTCTAGTATTAATATAGAATCTGTAAATTTGAGTTCAGATGTTGAATTGGAAGCCACCCGATGTGTAAGTTGTAATCCATGTAAGCCCTTTGCGGTTTTCTCCCAACGTTTGTGGTTGCTTAAGGGTTGTCGTAAAAATAACTGCCGATTATTATTATTATTATTATTATCATTGAAAGGTGATCTAAATATACATGAAGAGCCTGACATTTTGTTTTGATTTGCCATGTGCACTGCTGAAGGGGTCAAAAGAAGAAACCCCTCTTACCTGGAAGAGGAACTTGGTTTTATCGGATGATTTACTTGGGATTATTATGAAAAGTCTTTCGTTACTCTCCCTTGGATGACCGTAAGGATCTAGGTTGGATTTCCTGAAGTGAAGTTTTAGTCATCTAGGCCCACAGCTAGAGGCAAGAAAAAAAAAACAACTTTTATGGAATAAAAATAAAAGTAAAATGTAAGAATTGAACACATTATCCTGCTTCAAGCATACATATGAGGTGAAAAAAAATCTTGTTTATTAAAGTAGCAAGCATGTGGCTCATGTCATAGTGTGTTGTTGTTTACAGACTATTGTGGTCTTAAAAATATTAAAAGAAGGAGAGATTCTTCGATGTACCTGTGTATGTACCATAAGCATAAATTATGGATATTGCAGATTCCATCTTTATAGCTGGGCCAAAGCCAAAATTGGTCATCCTCAAATCCCAAAAGTAAAGTTATTTCTGTGGGAGAAATTTATTTTGGGCTCATGGCAGTACTAATTTTCACTTCAGAATAAAATAAAAAAAACCTGAAAAATTTTGTTATCAGTGACATAGAGGTCGTTGAAATCTAAAAAGATGCACACTAGGTGCGAGGGACGGAATTTAGTCTTATTGACCTAGCTGAAAAAAAGGATGGGTGAGGTAAATTTGGTTTCTGTAATTTGATGTTCATCTCTAGTGCAAATTATTCATTGGAAAAGTTTTGAATTTTTTTTTAATAAAAATGAAGAAAAATAGGAAAAAACGGTTCAAAATTCCGTCCCTCGCATTTTTTGACACAATTTTTTTTTTTGAGAGAGAGGAAATAGTACAGTATGCATAAAAATCTGCAAAGTATCAACTATCAGTGACTTGAACATCTGTAGTGATGAAAGAAACTGAACAAAAATATGAATGGTGCATTATGGGTAATCAACATTTTCGCGAGGGACGGAATTCAGTGCGAGGGACGGAATTCTGTTACAGTTTGGTGCTACACGTCTGTAGTCCTAATCTGTTGCTAATAGAAATAGTTGGCAGAACATACATGTAAATTTCAACGACACAACTATAGCAGAATTCGACAGCATGCTGAACTTGCAAAGTTGAAGAAGGCACTTCCAGGAACAAACAGTGCTATCTATCATCCAAGTGGACTTCAGCGAGAACTACAGTATGCTAACAACTAAAAGAATGAAATACAGTCGGCATACTTTGGCCACGAGAATTTCACATTGCACAGTTTGTGCATGGTACGCTGAAGGTGAGGAAGGTGAAGTGCAAAACCTTCTGTGTCATCAGTGATTATATGTCACATGACAAGTTCTAAGCTTTGCACTTCAATAAAGCTATCATTGAAAAGGTCCAACAATTTGTCCATTTCTGGATTAGAGGTTCAATTTTGGTCCGATGGCTTTGCTAGTTTAAATCAAAATATTGCTTTTACTTCCTTGCCACCCAGTACCCATGTGACATTCCAATAACATGGAGTTATTGTGAATCTCACCATGGGAAGGGCCCAGTAGATGGGGGTGGGGGGAAAGATAAAATCAAATGTGTACTGTGATGTCAAAGCAGGTAAAACTTCTCATCTCTAGTGCCAAGCAGTTTGCAGAATATGCCAACATAGAGTGAATGCAACAGATACATTCTATGTAGCTGCATATGGCATAACCGTGCCTAGGCTTCTATGCCAGACAAGGTACCTGAAGTACCAGGTACACACAAGGTCCATTTTATTGACCGTACATGCAGTAATGGTAAGAGCAAACTGACTTTCTTCCTACAGAGTCAGTTTTGTGAACCAGTTGAAGAGATGCTCAGGGAGCAGTTGTATGACTTAAATGATGGAGTTGAAAGTCAGGTAGTCGTGAGCTATGATCAGGAACCAGATCCTAATCTGAATAAAGTGGAAAACAGTGGTCAGGTTGAGTAGAATGGGGATCAAGATCAAATTGGTAGTCAGCTGGTTAACAATGATCAGTTACCATGGAAAGTGGTGGGTGGGTGGGTGATACAGTAGTTGAGTATAATGGTCAGTTGTATCCAGGAGAGGTGGAAAACATAATTGTCAGTAATTCACAGGTTAATGCCATGGCAAAAACAGGGAAGTATTGGAAGTGGCCAGAAGCAAAAGACCTTCTGTGGTATTCAAGGGATATGGTGAAAGGAAATATAGCCCCTGTTCTCCCTGTATGCTGAACCAGAGACCATTATTTGTGTAATGAATTGTAAGCATTCATATCAATTTGTTGCACTATGGTGAGCTGTTTGTTGATTTCCAAATCTACATCATATCCAAGAGTTTGACATGTTAATGTTCCAATTTATATTGAATTGCATTTGATGTATGTTGTGTACAATAGTTCATTTTTCTTGTTAATGACAACTTAATGAGTTAACATCATGATGGGGGAAGAAGTTTTTAACTCTTTCATATGCTGTTTGGATCCGAATCTAAGCAGAGTTTTGTTAATGAATATGTGAATTGTCAATTTGAATTACAATGGTGACTTTGTTTCCTTGTATAAAGTATAAATGTTGAATTTGTACAGTAAATTAGTTTTCAGTTTCCAAATTTAAAAATTATATATTGTCCCACACTGTTGTATACACCTACAATATAAAGGTGGAAAATAGATTTAGTATTTGTGTTTGGTTTAAGATTCCTCATTTCGGGGAAGTGGTGGATGGAGGTGACTTAATTATTATTCACCAAGGCATTTGAGTGGTGAGTGATGGAATGAATTTCAATTTTGATTCCAATTTACCTACATTTCACCAATCATCCCATCACCACCCCTTCACCCCCATCTGTTCCTTGAATGTGTGTTCATTAATTGGATTGTGTAATTTGTGATAATATTCCCACTGCTTGTGGGAGCTTGGCAATGACAAACAGAATTTACAACAGCTTTTTCTCTAATTAATCAACATAAACAGCAATTCCGTCCCTCGCATTCCGTCCCTCGCACTGACTTTTTTTGTGAAATTAAACCGTAACCTAATTTAGCTATGAGATTTTTAAAACACATTTCAGTTAATATCAGAAGAGTAATTGATCTTGTTATAAATGGTATGACTGGATATAGATTCCTCCTAAATTTGATAATAATACGTCAAATGTTTGGAGTGCATGCACACCCAGTTTTTATCATTCCGTCCCTCGCGCCAATTAATGTTCGTTGCTATGGCAACATGTTAAATTTTGAAAATGTTTCAATTGTTTTATTATGTTGTATGTTACTCTCTTTATTTAACCTACTACTGGATTTTTCATATTTCACTACTGTTGAGCTGGAATATATGGAAACGTTTATCAAATTCCGTCCCTCGCACTTACGGAGGTTTTGGCTTTGGCCGCTCTGGCAATGTTTATTTTCATAGTAACGAGGTAACATATATATATATATAGGTCTTCTAATGTTAACATTGTATCTCATGATATACCTTCCTCCGTTAAGCCAGGATTTGGTCTCTAATACCCCTGCTGGTATTTAACCACATGGTCGTTACTTTTAACTTCAAGATTTCTCTCCCCTCATTTGGGGATTAAATCTATTAAATGCAGCCACCATGGGTATAACGGTGCATTCTTGAGACAAAGAGGATCTCACAGTCACACAGCATTACAGATAATGGTGGGTATGGGAGACAACATCAACAACATGTACATGTGAGCCAAAAAAATAGAAACGAGTTTAGGCACGCTTTATCAGATTCTGTGTAACATAGATCTCTGTTATCGATGCATGAAATTTGAGACAAGTTGTTTGTTTAATGTGTAATATAGAATGGGGTTTCTAGAACACATGTACACTTTAGTACTCTCTTGCCACCTCACAAGGGGGTTGCCAACGTAGTTTATTCGCTTCGATTGACAATCATGTAATGTAATTGCCGAAATTAGGCATTGATTAGCTTTTCCTCAAATCCAGGTCATTTCCTTACACCCTAAGTTCTGATTTTTGTTGTTGAAATATATATATATTTTTTTAAAGCTAAATACAATGGTACTGAAATTTGGTACAGCCAGCATGCTTCTTCATACCTAGTGCAAATACTGCAGGGGTCACTATTCTTCGATTGACCCATTTTTCGGGTGGCAGCCTCAATTGCCCTCGCACTACTTGTATTATAACCTGACATCCTCTTTCGCTGCTATTTACGTTTTTTTTTTCTAGTCTCTGGCTTTGTGCTTTTGGCCTCTGGAGCCTGTTGGCAAGATCAGCCCTAACCTACATCCAGGTGAATAATGAATGATCGGGTCAGGTGGGAATATCTCAATAAGTCCAAATTGCCTTTGGAAGAATTGCTGGAGAGAAAACCAAACAACATCAGAGTGACATTCTCGTTAATTTTCCCCGTGTAATTAAATCATGATTAGAATAAGTTTTGTGTCTGATTGGGGAGTTTTCTCTGTTTGGGTAGAAGGTGAACTACGTCAGTAGGAGACTTATTTTTAGGAAGCTGATTTTGTGCTTGAAACTAATCCATAAATGTAATACATGATTGTAATCCATTCACAATTCTCAAGAGCCACTCCAGTATTTATTGCACATGTATATATGTATGTCTAACAAAATGTGAGCTAAACTAAGAAAGGTGCATCGAGCTTTGGCTGAAAAAAATACAGATCATATTTCACACTGTAGACTGATATAGTGCTAATTCTGTTGTTTACGTGCTAACATTCAGAAAGCGTACAGATCTGTAATGCTTTCATATTGTAATGTTCTCACATGGGCCAAAAGGATACTAATGTTATAGGGAGGTGGATTTTGTGTGAATATGTGGGTATGGGGGTGGGCTAGGGGGTGGTAGAGGGTTCATCTAGTCATAAGAAAATGATTAGTAACATAAAACTAGCATTGGATTGTAGTCACTGTATTTGGACCAATGGATTTTAAAGCCTTGAAGCTAAACAGTGATAAGTGACTAGTGTTACAGGGAGGGTGGAGGTGTGTGTGTGAGGAGGGGGGTCATAATGTTATGAGAAAAAAATTATTATAGCTATGGCATTGAATAGCAGTAGTGACTGTAGTTGGACCAATTTGTTTAGCCTGTAGATAAAACCAATGTGATGCTAATGTATGAGGATCACTGTCATGAGTAGCCTATGCAAGTTCTAATTAGGGAATTCACAGCATTAGTATAATCGTAGACTTATAGTTTCCCCATGCACACTTGAAAGGTCAGCAGTAAGCTATACATACCCCTCTAAAAATTTACACTTGCTGAAAGGGTTATATCTCTATGTTCTGATGTATCCATGATCCGACGTCTCCATGTTCCGACGTCTCTATGTTCCGACAATTTTTTTGGACTCTAATTTTTTTTGACCAAAATTTTTAACCAACACGTTACGGACCAAATATTTTCGGACCAAAATTCTTTTGGACCAAAATATTTTTATGACCCTAATTGTTTTTTTTAAAATTTTTTTTGACCAAAATTTTTTAGGACAAGCACTATTTGGGTCATAACAAACTTTGGGCCCTTTTTTTTCAGGTCAGAAAAATGTGGGTCCAAAAAAATTGATTCCACAAATAAAATTGGGTCCCAACAAATTTGGGTCCAAAAAAATTGAGTCCCCCCCAAAAATTAGGTCAGAAAAAATTTTGGTCCAAAAAAATTATAGAGTCCCCAAAAAATTTCGGAACATAGAGAGGTCGGAACATAGAGACGTCGGAACCTAGAGACATCGGAACATAGGGATGTCACCGCTGAAAGTTTCCATACATAAGCACTGTGTGTTGTGACTTTGTACCCTTAAGGCCTCCCCCCTGTATTTTTTGACATGAAGAGGAGTCATATTGGAAAACGACACATTTGAAGGAAGACAATTGCAGTGAGCGTAGTAAACATATATAGTGGAGGTAAAATTGTGACCATAGATGACCATCTTGTATAAATTCTAGCAGGATTGTCAGTGTAGTATAAAGGCAGTGTGCCAAAAGTAAGATGCTTAGGGGCCTGCAGCAAGGCTGAGAAGGATGTGAAAGCTTTTCGTTGAGCAGGTTTACACAATAACCATCTTTACAGCTTCACACCCCTGTTGCAAAAATCTCTATTCTTTGATATTGATTCAGCCCTGCTGCAGCTCTTTTCTTTTTGTTGTTGCCTGATGTTGATCTTACATAATTTACATTGCCTGTCTCCTCTGCACTCTCTCTCTACCATTGTCTGTGAATGAACTGGTGTTCCTTTTCCCCACTGACCCAGTACCACAGTGAGTGGTCACCTCCGGTCAACCTACCTCTTTCTCATTCCTCCATCCAAAGTGCCTGGTTGTGTGCCATAAAGACAAGTCAGACTCTTATATGATCAGTGAAAAACAAAATGGTACACCCGTGTGCATATATATTGTGTGAATGTGTAAATTGTGTAAATTATAATATATAGTCATTTCCTTAAGGTCAGTATGGTAAAATGAAAGATCACAATACAAAGCGTGCCTTCACAAGATAATTAAAATTAGCTCCTTCAGATCAACTACCCAAACTTGATATGACATTGTATATTGACCTTCTAACCAACATGAAACTTACAACTTTCTAATTCATTCAAGGTTTCGGTGTTCCCCCTCCCCCCTCTCCCCCTCCCCGCTCCCCCCCCGTTTCTATGTTTTTAGATACGACTATCTGACTCCCAAAGATTTACGACACAGAGACCATAGCCTGCAGTCATAACAAAACAGGCACAATATATTATGCATAATTTACAAAATTTTCTTTCTGCATTCATTTAAACAACTAATATAGAAAAATTGGTTTCAACTTACTTTCAAGTGATTAATATTGTCTTACAAAACCTTGCTATATATGTTAATTAACGAGACTATTCAAGAAACAATTGCAAATCTTTAGTGCCTTTTTTGCGGAGAAGAGACGGCCACTTTATCTGCACTTTTCACTCGAGTGAAACAAATACAGCAGGACAATCACGTGTATGATAATAAATGCCCGAAAGCAAATAGCATATCAATCTCATCCCAAACTTACTAGCCACGGAGAGAGAGAGAGACTTTCTCGTGGACGACCTGACCTTCTTTTTCAGTCCATAAAATTAGAACAAGTGGACCAGAGTGTTTCATAAAAGGGGCTCTTTTTACAACTCAAGAGCTAAAAGACTTGCTCGGTTTTCCTGTTTTCACTCCCCGTTTCTTACTCTCCTAGTGAGAGCCCATCGTTGTTGTTCCAATTTGTAGTTGATACAACCTCTTGGCTTTCAGATAGTGGGGAGATGGAGTGGCAGTATTCTCTGTTTGTCAACCTGATCAATTAAGGTGTATTTAGGACAGTGGCAGCGGTAGCACGATGCCGGTCTCTGGCTCACTTCTCTTTACTCTTTCCCTTGTTTCAAAGGTGACGACAACTCCCCGCCACACTCTAAAGTTCACAAATCTGACCTGATTGCTAGGGGAATGGTAATACAGTAGAAATATGAGGTTTGAAAAACCAGCAGGGAAAACAAACAAAATCCCATTTTCTCTTCTTTTTATTATTTTTTTCTCTTCAGATTTTACTTGACTGGAATGTGTGTGTATGTGTGTGTATATATATCTCTTAAATTCTTTTTCTTTTCTTTTTATCGTCAAATTTCAATATCTGTCTGATTCGATGGCACGGTTTGGGACAATGTTCAGGGTAGTACTTTGCAGACAATTTGGTGGAAGTTCAAAACTGTTGGCTTTGATTTTCAGAATGTGCTCTCCAAATGGTGTTTCAGTATGATGAAGTTTTTTTCAGACACAATTTGCTTACCTCAGATTGTAGATATCTATCAACTTACTTATTTTGATGTTGGAAAAGTTATGTACAGTCTTGTAAAGGCATTAAAATGTTCCAAAGGAAACATCTTTGTTACCACACAGAAAAATAACACCTAGATTGATCACAGCTAGAATGTCTGTTTTCCTGCCTACTGTATATCTTAAAAGGGAGGAAAGGGGAGGGTGTTAAATTTATTGTAAAGAATTTCACTTTCTTCAGTATCCCTTCAGTTCACAGACCTTATAGCCAAAATTGCAATTAAAACTGCTGCTGGGAGGAAATGTTGACAAAAAAAGAAAAAAAAAACTTAGGTATTCGTGTAAAAATCGCATGTTATATGAATCATCTTTGGCTTTATGGCAGCAATATAATATTCATGTACTATCCATGTAGGTCTCTCTCTCTCTCTCTTCGTTTCAAATATGGAGCATTATAATGGGTCAAAGGTTGTCACAGTATCTGATGAGCAGTTTTACGAAAAACTGATTGCGTGAGCTTGTTGTATTGTGGACCTTTTGTATACGTTGGTTACGGATTTTATGGGGCGTGTGAACTTCTGTCTTTGTCAAAAATAAATTGTTGTGGTCAAGACATCATTTTGCACTTGCTCATTTAATCAGCCTTGCCCTGGTTTAATATATATAAATATATATATTGAAAGTAAACAGTTGTAAACAGATACTTGTAGGAAATGGTCATTTACATTTTGGTTAAATCTCAGATGGGGGGGGGGTGGGGGTGAGGTGGGGGGGAGAGGGATGACAAATGTTGATTGGTCCTAAAGGAGTGTGTCCTCTCCCCTATAAGAAAATTTGTTGTTGGTTTCAGGAGAATTAGATGCCAAATGGACCTATCAGTTCATTAATGTGTAGGACAAGTATTCACTTTCTAGTGTGTGTTATGAAATGTAGGCCATTTGGAAGGAAGTTTGATTTTTTTTTCGGGGGAGGGGGTGTAGGCCAGTAAGAGGTAAGGGTCATGCATCTCAGCATGACTGAGTGGTTGATTATTTACATATTTTAGACCGTCGGAAATTGGTATCATTTTGGTCATGTCTACATTAGAATGCACTACATATATGCAGCGTTAGAAGGACTTTTGTTGTTACTACTACTACAGTACCATACTTTTACTGTACATAGCTGTTAATGTTACATACAGTGTAGAGATTGTCGAGAGAGAGAGAGATCTTCCCTAAAAAGCCTAAAACATTGTCTTTTCATCCAGGGTCCTTCATTTAAATTTGAATATTTATGGGGTGAATCTCCTTAGTCAGAAAACAGTTCAATTTTTGCTGGTAGCTGTTTTACATTACGAAGATCCATATATGTTACCGATTCTCTAAATTGGCAATAAGGCAAAGTTCTGTGTACAGTCAGATACGTGGCATTCCGACAATTGCATGCGTACATGTATAGTGAGAGATGTTCTTCAACATTTGCTTTTTCCATGCATTACTTAATTAGGATGAATCTTTGGGCAAAGGATATATAGGTATAGACTGCGGGGCATGAGGGATCATGAGAAGCACCTATAGAGGGGTGAGACATCCCTAACCTTCCACCCTGTGGCTACACGGCAAAATTGGTTGGCCATTCGTTTTTTGGCTGAACTGCTAGACTTATACCAAATGAGCTAGTCTCGTTACCGTGACTGGTCAAGGGTGCAAATGCTTGTCCTATAGGATGACGATGCTAAGTGTTGAAAATTGTATTAATTATAGAGAAAGTAGAATGGTGGTATAAAATTACATTTTGTTATAAACATTACTAAAAAATGTGCTAACTTTCAGCGGGAACATGTCCATACGGTTTCTTGTGATGAACTCCATAGCTAAGGTAGCTGTCTTTTCATGGAGAATTGGATTAATTCTTAATGTTTTAATGTAAGCTCTCTATCCATATCTCCTCTACCTCTCACCCTCCCTCCCCCTCTCACCATCCCTTCCCCTCTCACCATCCCTCCCCTTTCCATCTCACCATCCCTCCCTCCCCCCACCATCCCTCCCCCTCCCACCATCCCTCCCATAGCAAACTACTAGCTATACTACTTAGATCAAACTGACTTGTCTATCAATTTTTGTAGAACTGTCTGGTCTTCGTATCATCTTCATGAACGTAATGTTTCTTACATATTTTACATTTAACTGTACAATCAATCTCCGTTTTCTTTGCCTCGCTGCTGTGGTACCTTTAGATGCATCCACGTAACAGGAAATCCACGTAACATAGTATCTAGACAATCTCTTCACTTGCCAATATGGACTTCGCTTAAAGTAATACGAACTCCATCCTTTCATCATTCATGTTACAACTTTGCTGGGCTCTTTGCATCGCATCTTTTTAATCGTCTGATATAAATTTCTAATTATAATCTGACAATTTTATCTTAATTCTTTTATTTCTTGTGACACTAAAATAGTATTTAAAAAAATATATATAAAATTAATAACCTTCCCTGCAATATTCTTGATTTTGAATAATTATGTCATCATTCAATGCATAATAATTTAGTTGTTAATATCTGAATAAAGTCAAGTTTTCTGAGGTCAGTTTATGAATCATAAACTACCAATCAACAAATACTAAGTGTTGATACCAGATAACCTATTTCCTAACAGTGAACATTTTTTTTTGTCATGTATAATTTTCAGTATTCCTTTCTAAAAAAAAAAAAAAAAAAAACAACCCAAAAATTGTTAAGCCAATGATTTTCTTGCTTTAGGCAGTCCTGAACATATCATATATCAATGCTTCTTACTTTTCCATATAAACCTAAGCTTAAGCTCTTTTATCACTCTCCCGGATTCTTGCACTCGAGAAAAAGTTGGATAACCCCTACATGCATCAAGCCGATCTCAGTTTACTCGGGGCTCTGGACAATGTACACATTTCTGTGGAGTTCCTATTTCGTTTTCTAGTAACTATAACATGTATGTACAGTAATTATATGTACAATAAAACTGCATAGAAAGTTACTGCATCTTTGGAAAAACCATTACAAAACTACTGTTTCAACAGTCACGGACGACTCCGAAATTATTCGCATAAATTGACATGATTGCTGAGTCAATATTTTAATTTCTCAGAAGCAGTCACAATATGATCTAAATAAAACCGTTTGTAGCAGCATTCGTCAACTCATGTCGAAGGGGTTAACCTGTACTTTTTGAAGCTCGGGGTCTCTTTATGCAAATATCTTTGCACAAATCAAATTTGTTACAAAGTGACATGTTTCAGCCCAATTAAGTGAGAGTTAGATCCCAAATTCATAGAAATCTAATGGGGGATTTGGTATACTATTGTTTGTAACCAAGTGGGAACAGTAGGGTGCTGGAATCATGCTCGTAAAGCAGGCCTGCAATATTTAGACTCTTTCAGTCATAATCTCGCTGTCCAGATTACTAATGTACACACACACACACAACAGGATCAATAGAGAGTCACCACTTTTTTGAGATCGTCGTCTGTGAACTGAGAGGACATTGCACTATTTGATGGATGTCCTATTAAAGAAGCTTTCCCCTTAAAGTTGCTAGTGTAACTGAAAAAGGACAAAACTTATACATACATGTGTGTGTGTTTTTGTTGTAGACTTTTTCAAATTTAGAAATGAAACAAAGGCCCCTTGTATGTGTCATAAATGCAGTACAATATGAAATGATAATTAGAACTCTACAATGTTTTTTTTTTGTTGAAATTCATGGCAGAAACTAGCATGGATTTTTTTAAAGGCTTCTCTGTTTAATTGTGAGTTGTGGGTTTTATGTACATATCAAGACCATTGAATGTTTGATTGCATCAATCAACGGATATATTGAAATGAAAAATTAAACCAAAAATTGTTTTAATTTATTAATGAATTTTCATGCATGCTGTCATCTAGCATGCTATTTACAGCTTTTTGTGATCTTTATGTTTCAGGTTTTTCTGTTTTCCTCATGTACCTATAGTATTTTGTATATTTTCTGAGCACATTTGGTATTAATATTAAAGCTATGTTGAAAAAGGTTTGTTATCACAGTATGTATGGCATGATCCCTGAAAATATTTGTCAGAATACGTTTGCCTTCTGTATCACCCCCCTCCCACCCCCGCCCACCTCGCCCTATTTACCTATTAAAGTATCTGAAAATACTATTGGTTACACAGGCAGCAATGTGAACAATGCTATACAGTTCACTTTGGAATTTTGTATGAAGAAATGTGGGATGGGAGGAGGGAGGCCCTGGGGGAGGGGGAAAGATGCTGTAGAGGAACAGGTTGTTGGTATATATATATATATATATATATATATATATATATATATATATATATATATATATATATATATATATAGGTAAGTGATTGGAAGTAAAACAGCCAATGTTTGGTTTTTGCGGAGCGATTCCGTCGTAATTAAAAT